>NW_028261393.1:4860868-5160868 GCF_051295495.1 Thamnophis sirtalis
AACTCTCTGGAGAAAGGCTTTAAAATAAAGTTAAGTTTTCTTTATTCCTTGTGGAGCAATAAGGAACCTTTTCCAGGGAAGCGGCTCTCCAACTGCCAAGTGAGAGATAAACCAATTCTATCTCCTAGCTAGAATTGGCATGCATGCCACAGGTGGCATATGGAGCCGAGGTGACGCAGTGGTTAAATGCAGCACTGCAGGCTACTTCAGCTGACTGCAGTTCTGCAGTTTGGCTGTTCAAATCTCACCGGCTCAGGGTTGACTCAGCCTTCCATCCTTCCGAGGTGGGTAAAATGAGGACCCGGATTGTTGTTGGGGGCAATATGCTGACTCTGTAAAACCGCTTAGAGAGGGCTGAAAGCCCTATGAAGCGGTATATAAGTCTAACTGCTATTGCTATATTTGTTGGCACTCAAGCTGTCAACTGATTTTCAGCCTTCCGGAGGGTTGGAGATGGTGAAAAACAGCCCAACAGGCAAACTGGAAGTTCGTACTTCCGGTTGATCCATTGGGCCTGTGTTTTGCCTTGCCCAGGCTCCGGAGGCCCTCCTGATGCCCGAAATGGAAGACAATTGTTAAATAGTTTTGCCCCATCTTATGCTCTGATACGGGATATATGATATGATATGGGATGCAGTGGCTCAGTGGCTAAGACGCTGAGCTTGTCGATCAGAAAGGTCGGCAGTTCATCGGTTCGAATCCCTAGCGCCGCGTAACGGAGTCTGTTCCCGTGACTTACCCCAGCTTCTGCCCACCTAGCAGTTCGAAAGCACGTAAAAAATGCAAGTAGAAAAATAGGGAACACCTTTGGTGGGAAGGTAACAGCGTTCCGTGCGCCGAGGTGGCGCGGTGGTTAAATGCAGCACTGCAGGCTACTTCAGCTGACTGCAGTTCAACAGTTCGGCTGTTCAAATCTCACCGGCTCAGGGTTGACTCAGCCTTCCATCCTTCCGAGGTGGGTAAAATGAGGACCCGGATTGTTGTTGGGGGCGATATGCTGACTCTGTAAACCGCTTAGAGAGGGCTGAAAGCCCTATGAAGCGGTATATAAGTCTAACTGCTATTGCTATTGCTTCAGCATTTAGTCATCCCAGCCACATGACCACGGAGACGTCTTCGGACAGAGCTGGCTCTTCGGGTTTGAAATGGATATGAGCACCTAGAAAAAAACTAGCACATATATACAAGGGGAACTTTAACCTTTACCTACGATCTTTCTGGCGACAGTTATTAAGTGAACAAATGCAGTTGTTTACTTAGTAATACAGTTGTAAAACGAGTGTCTCCATTGACATTTCTTGCCAGGAGGTCACAAGAGTTGATCACATCACTACAGACACTGCAATCGCCATAAACACAAGCCAGTTAACAAGCATCCGAATTTTGGTCACCTGGCCTTGTTTGTAGGTGTGAAAAATGGTCCTTTTTTCAGTGATGTTGTAACCTTGAACGGTGATTAAATGAATGGCTTTACGGTTGAGGCCTACTCGTGATTTATGATTTCCCACAGTCCCGAGGGGGGATTAGGAGTAAAATTACAACACAAAAAGCATACACCACAATTGTCGTACAGTCAGGACTTTATTCCATCATGACACAGGAAGCTACTTTGCTGCCCCTGGGATTTTGGAGGGTAAAATGTTGTTGCTTAAGCATGTGTTAAGATGGCCTTGGCTTCCCAGATGGATGGAATTCCCTTTTCTTGGATGGAAAGCTGCAAATTCCACGGTGCTGGTTGAATTCGAACCATTTGGGGTGTTTTGTTTTTTACCTGAAAAGAAGAACAAATATCAGAGCACAACAATTACACATCTTGATTAAGACCAACCTATGAAGCGGTATATAAGTCTACTGCTATTGCTTCCAAAAACCAGTGGTGATTTCTTTTTAAACCACTAAAGGGCAACCTCATTTCAAATTTTCCTACCAAGGAGTGGGGGAGCGTTTCTCAATCTGGCCACTTTAAGAGGTGTAGATTTATATAGTTGAGCAGTAAAACACATGGTGACTGTACTCTGTTTTGTGTGGTTCTTTATATAAACAGAATTTCTAACACTTGGTCACTTTAAGACCTGTGGACATTAACTCTCAGAATTCTCCAGCCAGCTCCTCATGCTGGCTGGGGAATTCTGGGACTTGAAGTCCGTCCCTCTTAAAATGGCCGGACTGAGAAACACTGAGAACCAAAAGATTCTCAATTCTAACGCCAGGAGTTCTGGCTGAAGTTTGACTTGGTGGCTATTGATAATATTCAGGGAGGCAGGGCCTCACCAGTGTCATGAGGAAAAGAAAAGAATTTTTAAAATAATTAAAAAGGCTAAGGTAGTTGCTGCCAGACTCCAGACTCACAGTGACTCTGAGTCTGCTTAGTGCTAACTGTAGGGGGAGGCGAGAGAACTATGGGCCTCCTTTGCATAAGGAATTTTTCGCCTCTTAACCTTTGCTCAGAGTTAAGCAAGGGTTAAAAGGTGAAAAATTCCTTATGCAAAGGAGGCACATGATTCTCCTGCCTCCTGATCTGGGAGCAGCAAATCATGCCTTGCAGCCTTGCCTAAGTAAGTTGTTTTTTATTTAATTTTTTACATTTTCATCATGGCGGGCGGACAAGAGGAGAGTTGAAATCCACAGCTGGAAAAAGAATGTGGATCGGACGGAGGGAGGGGGGGGGATTCAAAATTATTGTAATTTAATTTGTAATTTTTTATTCTGAGGTATTTTTGTTTGTGTGTTTGTGTGTGTGTGTGTGTGTGTTTCTTTTGGGGGAGCGAGGCGGCAGAGCACGGCAGTGGCAGGGACATTCTTGCCGCTGTGTCCAAGAGGCCAGGCATCTCGCGTTTATGTCCGCCATAAACGCGAGACGCCTGGCCTGTTGGACACAGCAGTGGCGGGGGGAGGAATGGGCTGGCTGGGCTGGCTGGCTGGGGAGGGGAGAATCATGGCCGCTCAGGCCCTGGCGGCAGGGCTTTAAAGTCCTGGCACCGCGTCCGCCATAGAGTGGGTCCCAGTCCTGCTCTACGGCGGATGCGGCGCCGGAGCTTTGACGCGGCTTTCGCACTTGCCTCACCGGCCATGAAGCTCACCGCACGTCACTGATAATATTGATAATAGCCTAATTATGTCTTAACAAACAATTGAGGAGTCTGGAAGACCAACCTTCCAAAAACCAGAGGTGATTTTTTTTTAAACCACTGGGGGAGCAACCCCATTTCAAATTTTCCTACCAAGGAGTGAGGGAGCGTTTCTCAATCTGGCCACTTTAAGAGGTGTGGAATTATATAGTTGAGCAGTAAAACACATGGTGACTGTGCTCTGTTTTGTGTATAAACAGAATTTCTAACACTTGGCCACCTGTGGACATTAACTCCCAGAATTCCCCAGCCAGCTTCTCATGCTGGCTGGAGAATTCTGGGAGTTGAAGTCCACCCCTCTTAAAATGGCCAGATTGGAAAACACTGAGAATAAAAAGATTCTCAATTCTAACGCCAGGAATTCTGGCTGTAGTTTCACTTGGTGACTATTGATAATAGCCTAATTATGTCTTAACAAACAATTGGGGAGAGGAATGCTAGTTCTTGACTTATGACTACAACCAAGCCCCAAATTTATGTTGCTAAGTGAGTTTTGCCCCATTTTATGACCTCTCTTGCCACAGGGGTTAAGTGAATCACTGCAGTTGTTAAGTCAGTAACAGGGCTGTCAGGTGGCTTCCCCATTGATTGTCAGAATGTGATCACATGACCCCGGATTATTTCAACCGTTATAAGTACATGCCAGTTGCCAAGCATCTGTATTTTTCATCGTCGTAAGTCTCTCTCTGTTTTGCCATTGTAACTTTGGTCACTAAAAAAAGTGGTTGTAAGTCCAGGACTACCTGTATTCCATTCTTAGTCAATGTATGCAGGTATTAAGAAAGATAAGCCCCAATACTTTGAAGAACTAACCCATCACATTTTATTTCCTTCTGCGTCTGGATTCTGGCTGCCTGCTACTGCTTGGTTCCCCTCCTTATTCGCTGATCTACGGGAACAAAAGGATTAGTTGAGGTGTACACTAAGCAGGAATTCCTTCAAACGAGCAGCGAGTTATTTCTTTCCCTTTGTTCCTTTCCCCCAATATTTCTAATTTTTTCTCCCAGGCCTCCTTAAGATGTTCTGGCCCATCTCCCCAAACCCAACAAACCCTCTGAAGTGAACTCAAATATTCCTTTATTAGGAGAACCAGGAGCCCTGGGAAAAAGTTCCCACTTTATCAGAGGACTCTAATAAATTTATTTCAGTGACCTTTTTTACTCGGTTGCTTATTGGGAAAGGTAAACTGAGGCAGCATCTTGGGTCAGATTTAGCCACTAATACTTACGTATCCTGGGCTAGTGAGTCTCTTGCTGCTTGTGTGGTTCCACTCCTAAGGAGAGAAGGAATAGAAGGAAGAGAGAGATAGAGGGAGGGAGGGAGGGAGAGAGAGGGAGAGAGAGAGAGAGAGAGAGAGAGAGAGTGAGAGAGATAGAGAGTGAGAGAGAGAGAGAGAGAGAGAGAGAGAGAGAGAGAGAGAGAGAGAGAGAGAGAGAGATGGTGTTGATTCCACAAAATGCCTTTAGATGTAGGAAATGAACAGACTGAGACTGAGGGAGGGGTCAAAGGTGCTATCAGTCTCAAATCCTTTTGCTCCCCCAAGAAATCAAAGTCCAACCGTCCTTGAATTCCAATTCTATCGCAATTTGCTTTGACCGTTAGTAGTTCAGATTCTTGTAGGGAACTTAAGCTTTATAGCCATCTGAATTGCCCAGATCTCCTGAGTTCCCTGGCTTATGATATTTGAATTTCTCAGGCCAAACAGTTAATCAATTTCTTCAGATTCCTCCAAAGGAAGACGTTCAAAAATATCTCAAGGGCAACTCAATAATGAAAAATAGGATGTCTCCCTATAGCCCTTAGCTTCCTTGCTTTTGAGGTGATTTCTAACATTTCTTTCTTCAAACACAGAGGAAATAGAAGGAATTACCTTCCCTATTCAACTGTAGATTTGCAATGTCCCAGAATTATGGCAACCAGCTGCAAAATTCTGGGAATTGAAGTCCTGTAGTGGTATTCCTAGGGGATGCGGTGGCTCAGTGGCTAAGACGCAGCAATTCAGTGATTCGAATCCTGAGCGCCGCGTAACGGGACGAGCTCCCATTACTTGTCCCAGCTTCTGCCAACCTAGCAAGTCCCAGCTGATCGGAAAGACATGGGAATTTTGCAGTAACCTTCCCCTGGAGTGGGGAGGGAATGGGGATTTTGCATCTTTCCCCTGCCACGCCCACCAAGCCACGCCCACCAAGCCACGCCCACCAAGCCACGCCCACCAAGCCACGCCCACATAACCAGTAGTAAACATTTTCGAATCCCATCCTCGGTCCAGGCATGTCAAACTGAAGGGCCGCAGCCCACGATGTGGTCGGATCCAGCCCCCAGGGCCATCCTGGGAAATGTAAGGCTCCCGCCCGCATCGCTTCAGCCAGGTCTACCCAGTGCGAAGAGGCAACACTGGGCCAGGAGTTTGGGGAGTGGCGTCAAGCTGGCCATGCCCACCCAGGTGGCCAACCCCTCCCCGCGAGGTCAACCACAGCCCTGACGCAGCCCTCAATGAAATTGATGTTGACACCCCTGCGTTAGTCGCTCAGACTCCAGATTTTCCCTCCCTTTCTTTGTGTTTTTCCCGGTTCCACCACAAAAGCGCGTAGGACAAAATCGCGCTCGACAAAAGCGCGCTGTGACGTCATCACAGTGCGACGAAAAAGATCGAAAAATGTAAAAATAAAGCGAAAACCTTACCCTAAGCCCCCCAAACCTAACCCTAAACCTAACCCTAAACCTAACTCTTAACCTAACCCTAAACCTAACCCTAAACCTAACCATTAAAGTAACGAAAAACCTAACGCTAACCCTTATCCTAACCCTAACGCTAACGCTCTAAAGCTAACCCTAACCCTTAACCTAACCCTAACCCTAACCCTAACCCTAACCCTAACCCTAACCCTTACCTTTATGTGAATCGGCTGGCTTTAATTTAATTTTAATTAATTTTTATTTGAATTTTTCGATCTTTTTCGTCGCGCTGTGATGACGTCAAAGGCGCGATTTTGTCGATTGCGCTTTTGCCGTCCGCGCTTTTGACGGGTCACGGTTTTTCCCAACGTTTAAAGCTGGATCTGTTTAAGGTAAGGAGGAGTTTACATTACCTAAAAGGAGTTCCTTTCATTTGAAATGCCACAAGGCCGACGATCAGCATTAACCCAACGAGGGCAGCCAAGGCAATAGCCATAACAATTCCTGTGCTCAGAGCTTTCTTCTTCGATGGCTCTCTTTCTGAAGACACAAGAGAGAGACAACCGAAATGCTTTAGAGGTAGTCCTGGGCTTACAATGATTCATTTAGTGACTGTTGGCAGTCCCCCAATGGCACCCAACAAAATGGGACCAATTTCCATGCTGACAACAGTTGTGGTGTCCCCGTGATCACATGACTCACCGGCATGTGTTTATGACGGTTGCTGGAGTTATGACGTGATTCCCTCTTGCAACCGTCGGATCAGCCAAGTCAATGGGGAAGCCAAATGCACTGAACTGCCGTGATGCTCCCTTAACAACTGGAGCGATTCACTGAACAACGGTGGCAAGAGAGGTCGTAAATGGAGGCAGAACTCTCTTCCGTCTTACCCAGTGATGGAAATTTGGAAATTTGTGGTCCTAAGTCAAGGACTATTTGCATTATGATTTTTGGCCATGTTGGCTGGGGAATTCTGGGGAGTTGAAATCCAGGCATCTTAAAGTTGCTCAGGTGAAGAAAGGTGCTTTATCTGTTTCATCAAGGGAAGGGTAATCTTTCATTCAATCCAAATCAGCTTTGGAGCCGCACAAACCCTCATCCTTCTCACTAATGGAGGAACCGGAAACCATAATCCACTGAGTGAAAAAGGAAAGTCCTCTTTCTCCAGATAGCTACGGATTGGGGTGGGGTGGGGTGGGGAGGTGAGTTTGGACTGGGACATTCGTGGAGCAATCGGAAATTATCTAGAGCAGGGGTGTCAAACTCAAGACTCGTGGGGGTGCTTAAATCTGGCCCGTGGGGCCGGCCTGCAAATATCAAAGGACCAGGCTGCGGTGCCTCTGCTGGCCAAAACGGGCCATGCGGAGGGCCACGTGCGCCCCCCCACACACACAGCCCGTTTTTGGCCTCCACATCCTCCTGCAGCACTCTGCTGGCCAAAATTGGGCCGTGAATAGGCCCCACGAGGCCGCGGCGTGGCTTGTTTTTGACAGCAAGAGTGCTTCTGGACGCCGGGGAAGCTGAAAAATGAGATGTGTGTAGGGGCCTCCATGTGGCCCGTTTTCAACCGGAAGAGTGCTGCTGGAAGTGTCGGTCCCGTTTCCCTCCCCCTCTCCCCCCCCAGCCCACAGAGGAGAACCACAACGCTGATCGGGCCCTTGAAGTTTAGCCCAACAATTGGCTATTGACACTGTTGTCTAGAGGGCAAAGGTTGACTCAGCCTTCCGTTCTTCCGAGGTGAGTAAAATGAGGACACCCAGATTGTTGGGGGCAACTAGGCTGACTCTGCAAACCACTTAGAGGGGGCTGTGAAGCCCTGTGAAGCAGTATATAAGGCTAACTGCTATTGCTATCTGTTGTGGCCCAGCAGGAGCTGTTGAAGCTGCAAACAGACTCCGACAGCGAGGGGCCCTATGAGTCAGCTCTGGAAGATGTGCAGGACCCTGGACAGGGTTCAGACTCCAAGCAGGGACCAGAGAGTCTGGTTAGCCACCAGGAGGCGCCCGAGGCATGGAGCAGCGGTGAAAGCCAAAGGGAGTTAGTCCCTGACGTCAGGCCCTGGAGCAGTGGGGAGGAGCTGAGGGAGTTGGTCCCGGACGCCAGGCAAAGGTTGGCAGATAAGTGCCGACAGCAACTACGCAGATACAGAAGATAATTGGAGCCAGGTGGTTGCAATTAGGCTCCTCCCAAGAGAGTATATAAGGAGAGACTTTGGGAGGAGACTGTTTGCAGGATTCAACTAATATACCAAATGCTGGAGAAGCTCTCGTGTGTATTTCTTATCTTGGAAGTCTGGATTGCTGCCAACATCTTGTCAGTGTGTTCATTTGCTGTGAATAAATTGTCTAGCAGTAATCTTGTGTTGGAGTGGGGAGGGTCAGAACAGCTATCTATATGCATTAAATGTATATAGATACAAGGTGGCGCAGTGGTTAAGTGCAGCACTGCAGGCTGACTGCTAGATCAGCAGTTCAGCGGTTCAAATCTCACCGGCTCAGGGTTGACTCAGCCTTCCATCCTTCCGAGGTGGGTAAAATGAGGACCCGGATTGTTGTTGGGGGCAATATGCTGACTCTCTGTAAACCGCTTAGAGAGGCCTGAAAGGCCTATGAAGCGGTATATAAAAATCTGCTATTGCTATTGCTATCTATGTACAGTATCTACCATATCTACCGCGTCTGTCTGTCTGTCTGTCTGTCTGTCTGTCTGTCTGTCTGTCTCTGCCTGCCTGCCTGCCTGCCTGCCTATCCATCCATCCATCCATCCATCCATCCATCCATCCATCCATCCATCCATCCATCCATCCATCTATCTATCTATCTATCTATCTATCTATCTCATGTATCATATTAAGAGCCGAAAGTGGTGCAGTGGTTAGAGTGCAGAACTGCAGGCTACTTCTGCTAACTGCCAGCAGCCTGCAATTTGGCAGCTCAAATCTCACCAGGCTCAAGCCTTCCCTCCTTCCGAGGTGGGTCAAATGAGGACACCCAGATTGTTGGGGGCAACCATGCTGACTCTGTAAACCGCTTAGAGAGGGCTGTAAAGCATTGTGAAGCAATATATAAGTCTAAGTGCTACTGCCATTCTTGGAGGCAGCCTTAATTATTTCTCCTTTAAACAAGTCCAATAATTCCAGGAACAGCTGAGCCAGACTGAAAACAAGTGTAAACCCCCCCCCACAAAAAAAACACCCCACCAGTAAATGTGTGAATTTACCTGTTGTGACTGTTAAGAATACTTCCCCGAACATGGTTTTTTTAGGGAGTTTCACGAGTAACCCGTAGATGGCCATGTCTAAATACGAAACATTTTTGATGACCAGGACGCAGTCTTGCAATGGCATGTGGCCAGAATGATAGCCAAGTAGGGTCTCGAGGGTGTTGTTTGACGGATAATACCGCACGATTTGTTGGTAAGTATCGTTTTCCCCCCTAGACCACAAGCAGTACTCGGTGGCCTTCGGGGGCTTTTCAGGAGTGAACTTGACATCCTGCCCCTCTGTAGGAAACCGTGGTGTGGCGATAATTTCAAAATCCCTATTCTGAGCTTGGATGAAGATAAAGTAGGAACTCACAAGATGAGCTGCAAAAGAAAAAAGCATTCAACATATCTGTCTGTCTGTCTGTCTGTCTGTCTACCTACTTACCTATCTGTTCTGTTCCCCCTTCTCCGCTCGTTAACAGACGACAGGCAGACAAACTTAAAAGGAACTCACTTTATCAGTCCTCGGCTCAGACTGGCTGCGAGCCCAAAAATAAACATAGTCTCTGACAAGAATATAACAGAATGCAAAACAAAACTCTTACAAAACAATTCACTTCTCCAAGTGTCTCCTTGAATCAGGGTTACAGAAAGCCAATCACTTCTCCAAGTGTCTCTCACAAACCACGACCGATGAATGATGAACGTTGACTCCTGCAACCAGGGCGTGGCACCATCCGTCCTTTTATCACCAGAAGACCCACTAACGAGCCCCAGCTGCATCGGTAATCTTGCATCCCGAAAAGACTCACAGGAGACGTCTGCTGAGTAACAACACCTATCTACCATATGTTTCAGAGTATAAGACGCACCTTTCCCCCCCTAAAAGAGGGTGTCAATTTGGGTGCGTCTTATACACTGAATGTAGACCCGCCCACCCACCGTCCGTCCCCCCCCTTTGGCCTCTGCCTCCCAGCAATTTACCTCCGTGCAGAAAACTGGGAAAATGGGGCTGGAGGAGGCTGCAATAGACTATAGCAATCCCTGCAGCCTGAAGCAGCTGATGATCGGGAGGCCCTCTTAAACTGAAAGTGAAAGTTGCTGTTTGCTCTCCTGGAGGCAGAAGCAATTTTTTTTCTTCTTCTGCTAATCAGGCTGTTTGCTGTTTGCTGCAAGGAGTTTAAGTCAATAACTATAAATGCCTATAGAATGTTCAAATTATTAGAGCTTATTTGTTAAAGGCTGCTTTATTACTGTTCTAGCTTAACAAAATGAAGAAGCTTTTTAAAACAAATGCTTGATCTGAAGAGGCCCAGGGCTTCTTTTAAATAGCAGAGAATAACTATGCTTCCAGAAAGCCACATCAATTTTAACAGCATCTATACAAGTATAGTCTGAAATGTTAACACCACAAACAGTGTATATCATCTTACTGTTTGCTGTTTGTTGCAAGGAGGCAAATTGCCGGGAGGCAGATATTTCCCCCCCCCCCTTGTTTTCCTCCCCAAAAGCTAGGTGTGTCTTATACTTCAGAGCGTCTTATACTCCGAAAAATACGGTATATAAAAATGGCACTCTGTGTGTGTGTGTGCCAGCATGACTCTGGAACGCCTCTGGAATGACAGGGGAGGAAATGGTACAAGGCAGTGGTGGCAAACCTTTTAGATATGTGCATGCCCAAGAGGAAAGATGTGCGCGCCCATGCGGATGCGTCCGTGCGCGGACATGCGCGTATGTGCAGCAGAGACCCAAAAGATCAGGTGGGCCAGCAGGAGGGGTATAGGGTTTCCTGCGTGAACAGGGGGTTGCACTAGAACAGGAGTCACCAACCTTTCGGACCTCAGGGACCACTAAAGTCATATTTTTAAATCCTGCGGACCACTAATATGAATTTTTAAAGAGATAAATAGTGTTTAATGCAGTATAAACAATGCAAATAATTTTCCTGCAGACCACCAAAATTTTCTCATGGACCACTGGACTAGAAGACCTCCGAGGTCCATTTTCGCTCTAAGATTCTATGACATACATAGATAAGATACATGTGGTAGATAGACAAATAGGCAGAGAGAAAAAGAGAGGGGGGGAGATAGATAGATAGATAGATAGATAGATAGATAGATAGATAGATAGATAGATAGATGATAGATCGATAGATAGATAGATAGATAGATAGATAGATAGATAGATAGATGATAGATCGGTAGGTAGATAGATAGATAGATAGATAGATAGATAGATAGATAGATAGATAGATAGATAGATAGATAGATGATAGATAGGTAGGTAGGTAGGTAGGTAGGTAGGTAGGTAGGTAGGTAGGTCGATCGGTCGGTCGGTCGGTCGGTCGGTCGGTCGGTCGGTCGGTCGATCGATCGATCGATCGATCGATCGATCGATCGATCGATCGATAGATAGATAGATAGATAGATAGATGGATAGAATTCAGCAGGTTCTGACAGGTTTTGGAGAACCGGTAGTGGAAATTTTGAGTAGTTCAGAGAACTGGCAAATTACACCTCTGGCTGGCCCCAAAGTGGGGTGGGCATGGAGATTTTGCAATATTTTCCCCCTGGAGTGGGAAGGGAATAGGGATTTTGCAGTATCCTTCCCCTGTCACACCCACCAAGCCATGCCCATAGAATTGGTAGGGAAAAAATTGAATTTCACTACTGGATGGATGGATGGATGGACGGATGGAGAGATAAAGATGGAGAGATAAAGATAGAGAGATAGAGAGATAGAGAGATAGAGAGATAGAGAGATAGAGAGATAGAGAGATAGAGAGATAGAGAGATAGAGAGATAGAGAGATAGAGAGATAGAGAGATAGAGAGATAGAGAGATAGAGAGATAGAGAGATAGAGAGATAGAGAGATAGAGAGAGAGAGAGAGAGAGAGAGAGATAGAAAGAGATAGAGAGATAGAGAGATAGAGAGAGAGAGATAGAGAGATAGAGAGATAGAGAGATAGAGAGAGAGAGAGAGAGAGAGATAGAGAGAGAGAGAGATAGACAGACACACAAACACAGAGAACAACAAATTGTCCAAGTTTTCCCCCTTTCCCCAATAAGCAACTGTTGGGCTAAACTCTTGTTTTCTTTGTACTCCTTTTAGTGCAAAGGCTGCTCAGAGACCATAATCAAGATATTCCATTTGGTTCCACGATGAGCATCAAAGAATACTTTCCACTCCGATTACCCCAATGGTCATCGCCTTAAAATACAAGGTGCTCGTCCCGTTCCAAGCAGCTGATTGCTCCATTGAGGGTCAGGGCACTCTAGACGTTCTCCAGCGTCCTTCTCGATCTCCTGACCCCTAACGGTTGCTATCCCAGACTTTGCTCCCCAGACCCCCCGATCAGACCTGTGAGAAGCCAGACCAGCCGGGATGTCCTCCGTTCTGATGGTTGCTTGCGCTTGGGCAGAGACGCCATGATGTTCTTAGCGGATGGATCTAGGACAAAAGGGCTTGTGACATGCTGGGAGATCCTCAAAGGGCCCAGCCAGGTGCCTCAGTTTCCCCCTTGTCTTTTGCCTACCCTGTCAGTGACTATACAGGGAGAGCCCTGCACTCCTGCTTCCCTCCCTCAGCCTACCTCACTGTCAGCCCCTCCCACCATTCCTTTATGAGCTCTCAAGGCAGAGGACGACGTCACAAAGACGCCAAGAGACCCATTGAGAGGAATGAGTGACTCTTGTTCCTTTGGGCCTGGTCCGATTCTCAATTCACGGAGGAGAGATGCTGGAGGGTGGGGAGCCTCCCGAGCAGAGGTGGGTTCCTACCAGTTCGCACCTATTCGGTAGAACCGGTTCATCAAATCTACCGAACCGGTTAGGTTCCACCAGTGGACCCGGAAAGCAGGCCACACCTACAGAAGAGGTTCCAAACTTTTTTGAAACCCACCACTGGTGGGTGTGTAATGTCCCGCAGTTATCTACGCATTAATAATGATCTAGTAATATTTCCTTATACATTTTAGGGACCTTTCCTTACATAATTGGTGTTTTCTTTCATACTTTTGGATTTCTAATTTCTGTTTCCGTTAGTTGGCAATTGCTAAAACCAATCCCACGTGAAAAAGTATTCAAAGCCTTCTTGATTTTAATTGTCAATTTATTTATTCCTGCACATTGTAATATTTATTCATTTACATATCTCTGTTTTTCCACTGTTGTGCAAACACAATTCCAGCAGCTGCTAACATGTGTAAAATTAAATATATATTATATATTCCTTTTCAAATAGCCAACAAAATATTTCTGGTTTTAATTCCATATCTTGCTTTACGATTGCTTCTAACCACTAACTTCTGAATAGCTACTTGGACCGACCTAAGTACTAATTCATAATTTCATATCCGGTCACATGGGCGGCAAGCCACTCCCATCCAGTCACATGGGTGGCAAGCCACTCCCATCCGGTCACATGGGCAGCAAGCCAATCCCATCTGGTCACATGGGTGGCAAGCCACTCCCACAAAGGAGGCCACACCCACAGAGTAGATTCCAACAATTTTTGAAACCCACCACTGCTCACGAGTATGTTCCCCCTGATGGAAATGGAGAAGAAGTCAATTAGGGTCCCAACGGTGCTTTTTCAAAAGGCCAATGGACCTTCTTGGTTTTGCCTGGAAGAGGTGTCGCTTCTCAACCAAGAAGCTTCCTCAGGTTCTGAATGAACGGTGGAGGATGGAAGGGTTTATATTTCTCTCAGTCATCTGGTCGTTTGCGGTCTTCCTGAGAGTCGTTGAGGCCACTTGGAGGTTTATCTGCGCCCTCGGGGACACCTGAATAGAGCCAATGGGTGTGGCATCTTCTTGGAATTAGCGAAAGGACTGTGTCAGGATGCCAAATAGCATCCAAAAATAAATCACAGTCCGAGGCAAAGGATTCCTCAAAGTGTTCCAACTTGTTAAAAGAGCCATGTTGGCACATCTGGGAAAACCCAAATCTGAAAGCTTCCCGGTTTCCCCCGCCTAGTTGAAAGTTCAAGATCTTGCCCCCACACCCACAAGTCCAATCTTCCACTGCCATGCTGGCAGTTCCACTCATCCGGAACAAGTCAGGAGCAATGCAGACAAAGGATGACCTTGGCTTTCTAGAAAGAATTTTGTTATGGCTACATGTCATCTAACTCTTTGCTAATCATTTAGAACACATAGCAAAGAACAACCGAGTTGGAAGGGACCTTGGAGGTCTTCTAATCCAACCCCGGGCTCTAGCAGGAGATCCTATACCATTTCAGACAAAGGGTTGTCCAGTCTCTCTTTGAAAGCTTCCAGTGATGGTCCAGCCATAACTTCTGGAGGCAAGCCATCCCGCTAAGTTGATTGTCCTTACTGTCGGGAAATTTTTCCTTGCTTCTTGGTTGCTTCTTGATTAATTTCCATCCATCGTTTCTTGTCCTGCCTTCAGGGACTTTGGAAAATACTCCTTCGTTTTTGTAGGAGCCCATCAAATATTGGAACACTGTTGTGGCTTGGTAGGAGTCTTTGGAGCTGATATCAGACTCTGACACAGAAACCTCCTGTGAGTGGTTTCAGGATGCTCACAGGAGAGGATAACAAGCAGCTGTGGCTCGTTAAGGATCTCCTCCTGCTGATAAAAGACTGATGGTGCCACGCCCTGGTTGCAGAAGTCAACGTTCTCCGTTCGTGTGTAACCATTGAGAAAAGCATTTGGATAAGTGTCTTGATTTAGGTAATTCTGTTTTGTATTAGTTTGAGTGAAGACTTTTGCCAGAGCCTTTTATCTGTGTTTATTTTGGGCTCGCAGCCAGCCCGAGCCAGGACTGATAAAAACATTCCTTTGCAAGCTTTGTTTGGCTTTCGTTTCTGAACGAACAAGGTGAGGGTCAGAACAGAACACTACTATCATATCTCCCCTAATCCAGGGAGGAAATCATCCCGGTTCGGCCCGGCTCAACTGAACCGGCTCGGATGATTGGCATCAGTTCTCTGAACCGATGTCAAAATTCCCTGGTGGCCCCGCCCACGCCTGCCTGGTCACCCTATCGCCACTCATCTCTTCCAGCTGCTGGACACACCCACCCAATCCAAATGTTTGCTCCTCCCTTCATAGCTGTGGCCTTCACATAAGGCATGAAAGTCAACCGGGTGACTATGAGCCAATCATCAGGAGACTGGAAGTTCTAGTCTTGTCTTAGCCATGAAAGCTAGATGGTTGCCTTTAGGCTGGCCATTCCCTCTCAGCCCAACCAGTGGTGGATTCTTACTGGTTTGGACCAGTTCGTCCGAACCGGGAGTGGTATGGCAGCCTGGGTCGCCGGAACCTGCGGCAACCCAGTCCTGCCACGCCCCCGAGCTGTCAGCGTCGCCATCTTGTTTCCCAGTTCTGCGCATGTGCAGAACGATTTCTATTGAACTGCACATGCGTGCGCAGCGCATCCAGTGCACATATACGCACGAAGAAACCGGTGGTAGCGCCAGCTGGAAGCACCCCTGAGCCCAACCCGCCTCACAGGGTTGTTTTTGTGAGGGAAATAGAAGGAGGAAGAAGGTGTGTTGGATAGATTCACTGAGTTTTGAGTTTTTCGTAAGAATAATAAAGGCGAGATACAAATGAATAAATAAAAATAATGCAAACAGCCATAGAATAGCTGCACCGACGAGCCCAGAAATTGAGCAGTGAACAAGTGAAAAAATAATCAGTTATTGAATTAGTTATTTTTGCCCTTATTAATCTTCTAGTCCTCAAGGAATATGTGAGTCCTTCTCTCAGCCCTTCTTAACCTCTCAATCTTGGTCACATTTGATAGGATGATATACGATCTCTAAAAAGTATTCCCCGTAAAATATAATGTTATATTTCCAATATTTTTCCAATATTATAGAAAGCGTTTGAAAGATTGGGGGTGGGGAGAGAGAGACGTGACCCGTCAAAACCGCGTTCCACAAAAGGGCGGTCGACGAAATCGCGTATGTGATGTCATCACAACGCGACGAAAAAGATCAAAAAATTGAAATAAAAATTAAATTACAGCAAGCCGATTCACATAAAGGTAAGCGTTAGGTTAAGGGTTAGGGTTAGGGTTAGGTTAAGGTTAGGGTTAGAGCGTTAGCGTTACGTTTAGCGTTAGGTTAAGGGTTAGGGTTAGGTTTAGAGCGTTAGCGTTATGTTTAGCGTTAGGTTAAGGGATAGGTTTAGGGTTAGATTTAGGGTTAGGTTTAGGGTTAGGTTAAGGGTTAGGTTTAGGGTTAGGTTAAGGGTTAGGTTTAGGGTTAGGTTTAGCGTTAAGTTAAGGGTTAGGGTTAGGTTTAGAGCGTTAGCGTTATGTTTAGCGTTAGGTTAAGAGTTAGCGTTAGGTTTTTCGTTAGGTTAAGGGATAGGTTTAGGGTTAGGTTTAGGGTTAGGTTTAGGGTTAGGTTAAGGGTTAGGTTTAGGGTTAGGTTTAGCGTTAGGTTAAGGGTTAGGGTTAGGTTTAGAGCGTTAGCGTTATGTTTAGCGTTAGGTTAAGGGTTAGCGTTAGGTTTTTCGTTAGGTTAAGGGATAGGTTTAGGGTTAGGTTTAGGGTTAGGTTAAGGGTTAGGTTTGGGGGGGTTAGGGGAAGGTTTTAGCTTTATTTTTACATTTTTCGATCTTTTTCGTCGCGCTGTGATGACATCACATACGCGCTTTCGTCGACCGCGATTTTGTCGTCCGCGGTTTTGTGGTGGAACCGAGAGAGAGAGAGAGTCAGGAGGGCACCAAAGGATGTTTTAATTCATCAACAGGTATGAATAATGTTTTGGCCCTGGGGCCCAGATGTTCATAAAGGCAGCTGTTGAAGGAGCCATTAAAGTACGCTTGTTGGTTTCCCGGTAATGCCCAGGTAGGTGGGATTCATTTTCTTCGGGAAAGTGGGAGTTGGGAAATCCATGGTTGTGCTCCAAACCTCCGTGTTACTGCAACTTGGGGTCAAGATCCTTCTTCTACCTGAAAGAGAGTCCGCCTAGCATCAGAACATATTAACGCAGAGTGGAAGCGCCCAGAATCTACTCTCTTTATCTGCCAGGACCTGGGAGACGTCTATGTCTAAGCCAGAATTTATCTTGCTAGCAGGGATGATGTTACCTAGTTTGGTCATGAAACGTCTGTAAGAAAACAACAAGCTAAGAGAGAATCAAGGACCCCACACTCATTGTCCTTCTCCTTCCTCCTCCTCCTCTTCCTCCTTCCCTTCCTCCTCCTCCCCCAGTGGTGGGTTTCAAAAAAAAATTCGAACCTACTCTGTGGGTGTGGCCTCTTTTGTGGGAGTGGCTTGCCGGCCATGTGACCTGGTGGGAGTGGCTTGCCGGCCATGTGTTTTCTTTCTTTCTTTCTCCCCCCCCCCCGTCTCTCTCTCTCTCTCTCTTTCCTTCCTTTTGTCTCCCTGTCCCTTTTTCCTTTTTTTCTTTCATCTCTCTCACACACTTTTTCTTTCTTTTTTCTTTCTTTCTTTCTTCCTTTCTTTCTCTTTCTGTGTGTGTGTGTGTGTGTGTGTGTGTGTGTGGTGGGTTTCAAAAATTTTCGAATCTACTCTGTGGGTGTGGCCTCCTTTGTGGGAGTGGCTTGCCGGCCATGTGACCTGGTGGGAGTGGCTTGCCGGCCATGTGTTTTCTTTCTTTTTTTCTCCCTCCCTCTCCCTCTCTCTCTCTCTCTGTCTCTGTCTCTCTTTTTCCTTCCTTTTGTCTCCCTGTCCCTTTTTCCTTTTTTTCTTTCATCTCTCTCTCACTTTTTCTTTCTTTTTTCTTTATTTCTTCCTTTCTTTCTCTTTCTCTCTCTGTGTGAGTCTGTGTGTGTGTGTGAGAGAGAGAGAGAGAGAGAGGGAGGGAGAGGGAGGGAGGGAGGGAGAGAGAGAGAGGGGGGGGGGTTTCAAAAATTTTTGGAACCTCTTCTGTAGGTGTGGCCTGCTTTCTGGTGGAACCTCTTCTAACCGGTTCGGTAGATTTGACGAACCGGTTCCACCGAACTGGTGCGAACAGGTAGGAACCTACCTCTGCCCTCCCCCTCCTCTCCACAACCCCCACTTCTTCTTGCACTGATGCTGTTACTTCATTGGGCCATGAAACATCTGTGGAAAACAAGCAATCTCACAGAGGATCAAGGACCCCACAGTCGTCCTTCTCCTCCCTCTCTCCCCTCCCCTTCCTCTCCTCAAATCTCACTCCTTCTTGCACTGATGATGATGATGATGATGTTAGTTGGGTCATGAGAGGCCTATAAGAAAACAACCAAGCTCAGAGAGCCCCCCCCCACAGTCTTCCTCCTCTGCTCCTCCTCCTCCTCCTCCTCTCCATAAACCCAATTCTATTGTAGCACTGATGATGTTACTTAATTGGGTTATGAAATGTCGATAAGAAAACGAACAAGCTCAGGGATCACCAAGGATCCCACAGTCTTCCTCCTCCTCCTCCTCTGCTCCTCCTCCTCCTCTCCATAAACCCAACTCTCTTCTAGCACTGATGCTGTTACTTAGTTGGGTCATGAAATGTCTATAATAAAACAACCAGGCTCAGAGAGCACCCCAAAGTCTTCCTCCTCCTCCTCCTCCTCCTCCTCCTCCTCCTCCTCCTCCTCCTCCTCCTCCTCCTCCTCCTCTTCCTCCTCTCCATAAACCCAACTCTATTCTAGCACGGATACTGTTACTCAGTTGGTAAGTCCTGAAACGTCTTTAAGACAGCAACCAAGCTCAGAGAACACCAAGGACCTCACGGTCTTCCTCCTGCTGCTGCTCCTCCTCCTCCTCTCCACAAACCCCACTCTCCTCTCGCACTGATGGTGTTACCAGTATGGTCCCGAAACGTCGATAAGAAAACAACCAAGCTCAGAGAGCACCAAGGACTCCACAGTTCAAGCCCGAGCTACAAGTATTCTTTTCTATTGCTATCTAACTCTGCTTGGGGGACCAGATTTCGCTGGCTGGCTGGGGAATTCTGAGAGTTGAAGTCCCCCAGTGGCCAAGGTTGGATACCTCTGTTGCAAGGTATTGCATCTAGAGTTTCTCCAATAATTTCCCTTCCAGGGGTGGGTTCCTGCCAGTTTTAACCTCTTCCACAAATCTACTGTGTTGTTTAGAACCGGTTCCAACTCCCTCCCCCCTGCCCGTCCGCACATCATCAAGATGAAGAGCCAGAGGAGGAATTCTGGGAGTTGAAGTCCACAAGTCTTAAAGCTGTCAAGTTTGAACACCCCTGGGTTTTTTTTTCTAAAGGGTTAGGGTTGCAAGGGTCCTGTAACTTGACAGCTTTAAAACTTGCGTGCTTCAAATGCCAGAGTTCCTGAGCCAACGTGACTGGAGGAGGAATTCTGGGAATTGAAGTCCACAAGTCTTAAAGCTGTCAAGTTTGAACACCCCTGGAGGTTTTTTTTCTAAAGGGTTAGGGGTGCAAGGGTCTTGTAACTTGACAGCTTTAAGACTTGCGTGCTTCAAATGCCAGAGTTTCTGAGCCAACATTTTGGTTGCTAAGCAAGAGTGTTGTTAAGTGAGTTTCACCATATTTTACAAGTTGGCCACGTCCACCCAGTCACATGACTGCCAAACCACTCCCACTCAGTCATATGGCTAGCAAGCCACTCCCACCCAGTCACATGGCCGGCAAGCCACTCCCACAAAGCAGGCCACACCTACAGAAGAGGTTCTAAAAAAAATTTGAAACCCACCACTGTTCCCTTCCCATCGACTTGGGTGTCCACAAATTTGGGTGGGTTTTCTTTTTCTTTGCTTGTTTTTGTTTCCGCGGTCCAAGCGAATGGCGGGACGGCTTTCTCGAGAAGATGCCTTCGAAAGAAACAATGCGCAAAGCTCAGCTCTTACCTCTTGGCGCTGTCTTTCCATACTTGGTAAGAGACCAGGCCTACCACCAGTGCCGTTCCCACCAGGCACGCCACAAAAATGACGGCAATCGATCCGGGCGATAAACCTTTCCGCTTCTCCTTTTCGTTGTTTTCTGAAGAGACAAGGAGAGCCATCTTGAAACGAAGACGTTCCGAGCGGGATCCTTGGTTTCAACGCCCTCCCTTTTCCTCCGTGATCCCCAAATACCCGAGTGAATCAACTAGGGACGGGATGGACTTGTGCAGATTCCCCCCCCCCCCCCCCGGCAAAGGAGAAATCTGATCCTGGGTTGGAATCCACCTACTCTCATTTTCCCCAGAGCATCTTTCTGACCTCAAATCTCAGATGTAGGTGGAGACGTACGAGAGAAGATTAAATAAAAAATAAAAGGCTGTCGGGACCCACCAGCAGAGCAGGCAGCAGATTTGGACAGTGAGGAGGGTTGGGGAGGAACCTGGGCCAGTCCTGGAGTCTGGGGAAGGCTCAGATGAGGGCTCTGTGTCGGAGGCAGAGAGGGGGCCAAGGCTGTATGTCAGTTATCAGCTGCCTTTGGAGTCAGAGATCAGAGAGGCAGAAGAACAGTAGGAACCTGTTCTCAATGTCCTCATGCACAGAGTCGCCAGACGAAGGGAAGAGCTAAAGAACAGGGGTCGACTTGGGAGTAAGGCCACAGGTGGATGATGAATGGCCCCTTCCAGAGGAAATAAAAGAGGAGCGAAAGTGGAGTGGAGTTTGCAGGAGAAATTTGGTTCATTCCTGCATTCTTGACAAGTACTGCTGCCCCGAAGAGGGGGTTAGACTAGAAGACCTCCAAGGTCCCTTCCAGCCCTAGGTTTCTATGAATGCCAGTTGCCAAAGGAGGAGGTCAGAAGGGAAATTTTTCAGATGCTAGTCTGATCAGTGACAAGGGGGCTCAATAGCTAAGGCGCTAAGCTTGTCGGTCAGAAAGGTCGACAGTTCGGCGGTTCGAATCCCTTGTGCCGCATAACGGAGTGAGCCCCCGTGACTCGTCCCAGTTTCTGCCAACCTGGCCGTTCAAAAGCGTGCGAAATATGCAAGTAGAAAAATAGGAACCACCTTTGGTGTGGAAGGTAAGAGCGTTCTGTGCGCCTCCGGCATTGAGTCATGCCGGCCACATGACCCCAGAGGCGTCTTCGGACAGCGCGGGCTCTTCGGCTTTGAAACGGAGATGAGCACCGCCCCCTAGTGCTCATTGGGAATGACTAGCAACTTATGCGCAAAGGGACCCTTTACCTTAATGTCAAGATGGCCAGTGGGAGAAATCTAATAAATCTATAAATAGAACAAACAAATAAATAAATTACCTTTTATGACCAGTAAGTATATCTTCCCAATTGCTGTGCTATTGCTCGCATTCCTCCTTAGAACATATATGTCCATATCTGACTTGCTAACATTTTTGATGCTCAGGGAACAATCCTTGGCTGGTATATGCCTTGCGCTGTAAGCGGCTTTTTTATCTAGCTGAGGAGCTGGGCTTAATTTATAAACCAAGATGTCTTTGTAAGTGGCTTCTTCCCCTCTGCCCCATGCACAGGAATAGATTTTTTCCGAGGTGTTCTCGGGCCTGAGAATGACAGTAACACCCACAACTGGAAATTCAGGCTCTACGTTGATTTCGACGGTAGCATTTTCAGTAACGTTTGGAGCTGCTTGGATGAGCCCCAGGTAGCAGGAACTCAAGATGCAGGCTGAAAAAAAAAAGAGGGTGGAAAAAGAGAATGAAGAGGGAAGAGGTCAGGAGGAAAGAAGGATTTGAATAAAGGATTAAAATCTCCCAAAGATCCAGCAGGGAACAACCAGAGGCCTGGGAAAGAGCTGAGATTCCCATCCTCAAAAAAAAAAGAAAAGAGGGGGAGGTATTCTGGAAACGACAGACCTATTTCAGCCTGACATCAATATTTGGGAAATTCCTGGAAGAAATAATTCATCAATGGACAGCTGGAAGCAAGCAAAGTTATAACCAGAAGCCCAGTTGTGGGATTCAGCCAATTCGCAACTATTTGGAAGAACCAGTTGTTAACTTTCTAAGGAGTTCGGAGAACCAGTTGCTGGAAGAAATCACCTTTTGGGTTTTTTCTACTTTCCAGGGCTAATCCTGTAAGGAAAGCAGGAAGGAAACATTCTGGTGTTGTTTCTAGCCTAATCTTTATTGCCCTGCTTACAGAAACTGCCTCTCCGGTTAACCCTTATTCCATTGTCACAGCTAAGGCGAAGCGCCCATCGACCTGAGTGATGTTGAGTTGGCCAGGCCCACACAGTCACATGACCATTGAGCCTCGCCTACCCAGCTGGTCATTAGGGCAGAGAATTGGTCGTTAAATTATTTGAATCCCACCACTGCAGAAGCCAACATGAGTTCCATCCAACTCTGTTATCTTGTTCTAAATAGAATCATAGGCCTGGAAGGGACAATACAATACAACACAATAGCAGAGTTGGAAGGGACCTTGGAGGTCTTCTAGTCCAACCCCCTGCCTAGGCAGGAAACCCTATACCATTCCAGACAAATGGCTATCCAACATCTTCTTAAAGACTCCCAGTGTTGGGGCATTCGCAACTTCTGGAGGCAACTTCTGTTCCACTGATTAATTGTTCTAACTTTGGAGGTCCTCTAGTCTAGTCCACCGCTCAAGACAAGAGACTTCTATCTAAATATCCTATATGTTTTTTAAACTAGAAAGCCAAACCCTTGAAAAAAGAAGGCTGAAGGGAGATGGGGAAGCATTTTAACATTTTTCAAAATAGCAATAGACTTGTGTACCGCTTTATAGTGCTTTACAGCCAGAGGTGGGTTCCTACCAGTTCACACCTATTCGGTAGAACCGGTTCGTCAAATCTACCGAACTGGTTAGAAGAGGTTCCACCAGTGGACCCGGAAAGCAGGCCACACCTACAGAAGAGGTTCCAAAAATTTTTGAAACCCACCACTGGTCCTTGGATATGATTATTCTACACTATCATGCTCCTATTTATAAAACTCAGTGCCTCTGTGAAAGGTAAGGATGACTACTGCGTTTGTGGTGCAATCAGAACATTGCGTGTCTTGAAGTTGTTTTAATGCAAACCAAAGATGCCTTTTAAAAAACAAGTTTACATCATATTCTTATGCTGTGTGTGAGGTAATTTAAGGTGGTTCTGACAAGTGTCGTCGGCATCTTCATATCCGGTCACATGGGCAGCAAGCCACTCCCACAAAGGAGGCCACACCCACAGAGTAGGTTCAAACAATTTTTGAAACCCACCACTGTTTACAGCCCTCTCTAAGCGGTTTGCAAAGCTGGCTTCTTGCCCCCAACAATCTGGATCCTCATCTGACCCACCTCGGAAGGACAGAAGGCTGAGTCAAGCTTGAGCCGGTGAGACTCGAACTGCCAAATTGCAGGCAACCGGCAGTCAGCAGAAGTAGCCTGCAGTACTCCACTCTTACCACTGCGCCACCATGGCTCTTAAAATAAAAATATCCTTCAATATCTTTAAGATCTCATTGTAGTAACAGATTAATGGTCGGCTGCTTGTATTCTGGGCATGTAGCCTTTTTGGTAGCTGCAGCACACCATGTGCAACGCCATGTACATGGAACACACTTCATGAGCACAAGGAGAAGACACCAAAATGGCACAACAACGTCCCAAATCCAATAGATTTATGAAACTTACATTGTTAGATTTAGGGTTAAAAAAATAAACAGAAAACTAAGAAAATAGCAGTAACAATACCACTTAGACTTATATACCGCTTTACAGTGCTTTCCAGCCCTCTCTAAGCAGTTTATAGAGTCGGCCTCTTGCCCCCACCAATCCGGGTCCTCATTTGACCCACCTCGGAAGGAGGGAAAGCTGAGTCAACCTTGAGCCTGGTGAGATTCGAACTGCCAAATTGCAGGCAGCCGGCAGTCAGCAGAAGGAGCCTGCAGGACTGCGCTCTGACCACTGGGCCACCACGGCTCCTAAACGCCCTTTCAGAAGGAACGGAGAGATGGAATCTCTGAGGGACACAACGCACTGTGTATTCTTACCCTGGCACTTGCACCCCTCCCATCCAGAAGAAATGTGTGGCTTTCAACCAATATGAACTGCCCACCTAGGATGGAATTCATGGCTTGTCTTCCAATGCAATCTCGGTGCCCAAGCAGAACGTTACATCTTCCGTTTCAGTCAACCGCAGCCCACCTTCCAAAGGTCTCCAGTCCCCAGCATCAGGTACCTCTGGTTGCTACCTCTCTCCCCACCAAGTTTATTGCAGTGCCATCTCCCAGGTAACTGATTAGGTCATAAAGCCGAAGGATGAACCAAAGAGGAGAGGGGAAATTTGACTCTCTGGTCAGTGTTTCTCAACCGTGGCGACTTTAAGTCCTGTGGACTTAAACTCCCAGAATCCCCCAGCCAGCTGTGCTGGCTGGGGGATTCTGGGAGTTGAAGTCCACAGGACTTAAAGTCGCCACGGTTGAGAAACACTGCTCTTGGTCATGGATTCTTCTCAGACAGCTGAACCTGACCTCAGGAATGCAGCATCCAAAGCCTTCTACAAGGACACTTATTTTAAAATCTCAGGAAGGGTATGATGTGTTAGATGACTCCCAGCGGTGGGTTTCAAAAATCGTTCGAACCTACTCTGTGGGTGTGGCCTCCTCCTTTGTGGGAGTGGCTTACCACCCATGTGACCGGATTGGGAGTGGCTTGCCGCCCATGTGACCTGATATGAAGATGCTGACGACACTTGTCAGAACCACCTTAACTTCCCTCACACACAGCACTGGCATGCATAAGAATAGGATGTAAACTTGTTTTTTAAAAGGCATCTTTGGATTGCGTTAAAACAACTTCAACACACGCAATGTTCTGATTGCACCACAAACGCAGTAGTCATCCTTACCTTTCACAGAGGCACTGAGTTTTATAAATAGGAGCGTGATAGTGTAGAATAATCATATCCAAGGACCAGTGGTGGGTTTCAAAAATTTTTGGAACCTCTTCTGTAGGTGTGGCCTGCTTTCCGGGTCCACTGGTGGAACCTCTTCTAACCGGTTCGGTAGATTTGACGAACCGGTTCTACCGAATAGGTGCGAACTGGTAGGAACCCACCTCTGATCCAAAGCCTTCTACAAGCACACTTATTTTAAAATCTCAGGATTTTAAATGTGTTAGATGACTCAGGGGAGTCGGAAGATAGGAATCTGGCCAATTCAAATGTTACCTTCGGCTTTAGATGACTATTGGAAAAAAGTTTGAATGCCTTATTTCCCCTCAATCCGGTCTACCTTGAAGGTTTGCCAGTGTCAGAGTAAAAGGGCAGGAGACATTCCTCTATATTCCACCAAGAGAAAAGTTGGACTCAGCATCTCACAAGGCAGATGAAATAAATAAAATAAGCTTCCAGGGGGAAAAAAATGGGCTGAGCATCTCACAAGGCAAATTAAATAAACTGGGTAAATCTAGTTTAATGAAAAGAAGGACTAGGGGAGACATGATAGCACTGTTCCAATATCTCAGGGGCTGCCCCAAAGAAGAGGGAGTCAAGCTATTCTCCAAAGCACCTGAGGATAGAACAAGAAGCAATGGATTTAAACTAATCAAGGAGAGAAGCAACTTAGAACTGGGGAGAAATTTCCTGACAGATAGAACAATTAATCAGTGGAACAGAAGTTGCCTCCCGAAGTTGTGAATGCTCCAACACTGGTAGTCTTTAAGAAGATGTTGGATAGCCATTTGTCTGGAACGGTATATGGTTTCCTGCCTAGGCAGGGGGTTGGACTAGAAGACCTCCAAGGTCCCTTCCAACTCTGCTATTGTATTGTATTGCATTGTATTGTATTGTATTGTATTAAACAAAACACACTTGACTACGAGTATATGCATCCATCAGACTTTTTAATCCCATCATTAGATAGAGTTTGATTTCCCACCCACCACTTCTGCGCTTACAAATCTGACTCTGTACAACAGGCTGTCCGAACGTCCGAACCTGATGTTGCTCCAACCTTAAATCTTGAGAATATTGTGGAAGGGGTTATTCATGTTATTGATTTATATGCACCCAGGCCCAGGGCCTGTCTGTCAAATCGTCCCAGCTGTTCTGGTACCTGAAGGTGGCAGCATGGCACCAGAAGAAACAACTTTGTCTCTACAGTATCTCTGCTAAAACGCCAACCACATCTTAAGACTCTGCCTTTAGCTGATACACAAGAAAAGGAATTCATTGTCCTCCATTTTAAGCAATAAAATCTCTCATTTGACAGCCTATGGAGATTCTGCATCATTCAGGTCGCAACTGAACTTTCCCCCCCCTTCAGTTATTCAGAACTGAAAAATGTTTTAAAAGCAAAAAAGCCAAGAAAATCCAGTTGCTTTTTGACAAAAGCACGTTTTGAGATTAAATGGCTGTGTGTGTCTCTCTCTGTGTGTGTGTGTGTGTGTGTTCGTGTTCCAGCATAACACTGGAATGCCTCGAGCAATTTCAACCAAACTTGGTACACAGATGACTCACTCTCTGGAAACAAATACTGTGGGGGTACGGCATCCCTAATATCCCTCGGGTGTGTGGGTATGTGGATATGTGTCTGTGTGTGTGTGTGTGTGTGTGTGTGTGTGTTCCAACATAACTCTGGAATGCCTGGGCCGCTGAAACGAAAAGGAATAAATTATATCTATAGTGTCAAACCACAGTACTTTTGACAGTGATAGTGTGCATTAGTGGGATAGTGTTAGGATACAGCCTGTTGTACCTTAAAATGGCGTTTTCTGTACAGCAGAGTGGAGTTGCCATGGTAACGGTTTCACAGTACTCCACAAGGGGGCTCCAACCTAATACAGAATACAGAATTAGGATAAATAAATTCTCCGGGCAACATCAGGTTATCGGCTAATCATTCATTTTTTTTAAAAAAAAACAGACTGGAATCCTCTATCTTATAATCTTTATTGTTCAGACAGTTATGATTTTGAGTTTCTTTCCTCCAGCTGAAGTTCTTCCGATGTACAACGTAACCGTTTCCTCCCCAGCCCCATGCGTTATATAACATATTGATAAAATGACATGATGGTCCACACATACAGGTTAGTCTATTTTAAGTATAAATACAACACGGCGGTGCCAGTGGCTTGTTAAAGTAAGCGCCACAAAAGAGTCATTTTAAAAAATTGATTTGAAAACCAGGGATCTTGCTAAAATGTACTTAACCAGAATAAAAACAGTGGATTTTTTTTTCTAAACTGGTGCCATAATAGAAGGGCAGCCACTAGAAATGTCACAGTATTCCCCCCCCCCACCAATGTTGTGTGTAATAATCTCTCATCTCCCCCTAATAAATAATCTCTAATATCTAATAATCCCTAATTTCCCCCTTACAAAAGAGGAGAAGAAGGAAAGGTGGAGGGGGGGGGAGAAACAAGGTCGATATATATCTGTAACAGTGGTGGGTTTCAAAAAAATTTCAAACCTACTCTGTGGGTGTGGCCTCCTTTGTGGGAGTGGCTTGCCGGCCATGTGACCTAGTGGGAGTGGCTTGCCGGTCATGTGTTTTCTCTCTCTCTCTCTCTCTCTCTCTCTCTCTCTCTCTCTCTCCTTCCTTTTGTCTCTCTGTCCCTTTTTCCTTTTTTTCTTTCATCTCTCTCTCACTTTTTCTTTCTTTTTTCTTTTTTTCTTTATTTATTTCTTCCTTTCTTTCTCTCTCTCTCTCTCTCTCTCTCTCTCTGTGTGTGTGTGTGTGTGTGTGTGTGTGTGTCAGTGGTGGGTTTCAAAAAATGTTGGAGCCTCTTCTGTAGGTGTGGCCTGCTTTCTGGGTCCACTGGTGGAACCTCTTCTAACCGGTTCGGTAGATTTGACGAACCGGTTCTACCGAACAGGTGCGAACTGGTAGGAACCCACCTCTGGATAAGTTGATTATAATGTCATTGTAGCTAGTCCTTGGCTTATGACCGTAATGGAGCCAGAAAAGCAGCCAAATCTTTTGAAATCTGTGACTAGAAAAAAATATATCAGAGTATTTCCTTCATCCACAATTGGTCATCACACCTGCATCTTCGACAAAGGAATGGCAACTCACACATTCACATTTATTTGTTGGTCTTGGAATGAGACCAAGTATGACACCAAGTACAGGTTGCTCTTGAGTTATGATTGTATTGGAGCCAGCTCACTCTGGTCATAAGTTGGGACAGTCATAAATTAGATCATCCCTATAACCAGCCCAATTTTACAAGCGCCACCGTTGTTAAGTAAATCAGTGGAAACTATTCAGGGAGTTACTAAATTAGTAAAGACTCCTTCGAGTCCGTTCTTGACTCCCAAGGACACATCAGAGGAGTTTTCATAGCAACAATTTGGAAGAAAGTTCCCTTTTGTCTTCTTGGGCGTATCACTAGGCTGAATTACTAGAGGTAGTCCTCATTTTATGGCCGCAGGGACCAGAATCTCTGTTGCTGAACGAGATGGTGGCTAATGGAATTGCACCTGATTTGAATGACCCTATTATTGGCCACAGATCGGAAGCAAATCTGAAGCAAATCACGGCAGTTGTTAACTGGACCATGCCGTCGTTAAATGAATCTGGCTCCCCCCACCCTCATGACTTTTGCTTGTCCGTGCCAGCTGGGGAAGGTCACAAATGTTGATTATATGACGCTTCAATCGTCACAAATATACGCCCGTTGCCAAGCACCCGAATTTTGTTCACAAAACTGTAAGGCTTCTATGACAATCATAAACACCTGAGTCACCTTTTTATGAGTGACATTGTCACCTTGTATAGTCACTAAACTAATAGTTGTCCATGGCGGATTCCTGCAATAGAAAATTTCCCCCTTTTTTGGGGCCGCTGAATCTCTCTGGCTCTTTTTCTGGATGAGCAAATGGGGTCCTTCGATTATGTTTCCCAGGTGGAATCATGGATTGTAACCACTGAGCCGAGGTGGCGCAGTGGTTAAATGCAGCACTGCAGGCTACTGCTAGATCAGCAGTTCAGCGGTTCAAATCTCACCGGCTCAGGGTTGACTCAGCCTTCCATCCTTCCGAGGTGGGTAAAATGAGGACCCAGATTGTTGGGGGCAATATGCTGACTCTCTGTAAACCGCTTAGAGAGGGCTGAAAGCCCTATGAAGCGGTATATAAGTCTACTGCTATTGCTATTGTTATTGCTATTGTATTTGGGGCTCTTCCCGAAGCCTGCGTGAGAACATTTTCGTTTATCCTGTTAATTGTTGGTTCTCGTTAAGGCTAAACTCAATTAATTATCAAACAAATGGAACCTTTGGTGGCGTTGCCACCTCACACGAATGTCTTCCGCTGGTTCGATTCAATTCACGATGGAGAAAGGAACACCATTTCAGGAAATAGCTTTGAGGTTCATTGTCCTTTCCGCATTCATTGCTGTGAGAACATTTTTCCCCTTTTGTGCCCGAATGTTGGGTGTGATCAAACGCCCATCGCACCTGCCATGAACTAATGCCAACTTCAGAAAGGTCATCCTGAGAAGGTTTCCAACACGGCGGCATTCATGGGTCCTCGGAACAAGGGGGTCCGTAGGAAGGAGGATACCCCCCAAATAAAGATGCTCTCATAATCCCCGTAATGAAAGTCCCAAAAGTGGTTTTTCAAGAGGCAACTTGGATAGGTTTTTTCCGCCCCTTGAAGTCATTTTGCTTCTCATCTAAAAAGCTTCGTCGGTTCTGAACGAAGGAATGGTGGTGGAAGGAGGACTGCAAGGAAGACAAATCCTTCCCTTCGCCATCATTTAGTCTGAGCTGAAGAAGCTTCTTGGATGAGAAGCGAAACGTCTTCAAGGGAAAAAACCAAGGAAGTCCAGTTGCCTCTTGGAAAAAGCATCTTTGGGACAACCATGACCTGGATTATGGATGTCCCTTACATCTGGCTTAATGTTTTTGTCTCTTGCCTGTAAGCCTGCTTTTCATATCAAATGAAGATAGGATGTTGAGACTCTGGGAAGAGCCACAAAGAGGATTAGGGGACTGGAGAATAAAACATATGAGGAAAGGTTGTAGGAACTGGGTATGTCTAGTTTGATGAGAAGAAGGACTAGGGGAGACATGATAGCAGTCTTCCAATATCTCAGGGGTTGCCCCAAAGAAGAGGGAGTCAAGCTATTCTCCAAGGCACCTGAGGGTAGAACAAGAAGCAATGGGTGGAAACTAATCAAGGAGAGAAGGAATCTAGAATTAAGGAGGAATTTCCTGACAGTGAGAACAATTAATCCGTGGAACAACTTGCCTCCAGAAGTTGTAAATGCTCCAACACTGGAAGTTTTAAAGCAGAGATGGAATAACCATTTGTCTGAAGTGGTAGATGGTTTACTGCCTAAGCAGCGGATTGGACTAAAAGACCTCCAAGGTCCCTTCCAACTCTGCTTTTTTATAAAAGTTTTGCTCAGCTCAAAAGCTACCCCCTTGCTTGGTATCATTGTGGTTGGTCACTGCCGCATAGAATAGAATAGAATAGAATAGAATAGAATAGAATAGAATAGAATAGAATAGAATAGAATAGAATAGAATAGAGGAAAAAAGGAATGGAATGGAATAGAATAGAATAGAATAGAATAGAGGAAAAAAGGAATAGAATAGAATATAGAATAGAATAGAATAGAATAGAATAGAATAGAATAGAATAGAATAGAATAGAATAAAGGAAAAAAGGAATGAAATGGAATAGAATACAATATAGAATAGAATAGAATAGAATAGAATAAAGGAAAAAAGGAATGGAATGGAATAGAATAGAATAGAATAGAATAAAGGAAAAAAGGAATAGAATAGAATAGAATAGAAGAATAGAATAGAATAAAGGAAAAAAGGAATGGAATGGAATATAATACAATATAGAATAGAATAGAATAGAATAAAGGAAAAAAGGAATGGAATGGAATATAATAGAATATAGAATAGAATAGAATAGAATAGAGGAAAAAGGAATGGAATGGAATGGAATAGAATAGAATATAGAATAGAATAGAATAGAATAGAATAGGAATAGAGCTGAAAGGGACCTTGGAGGTCTTCTAGTCCAGCCACCTGCTCAAGCAGGAGAACCGTACCATCTCAGACAAGTGACTGTCCACTTTGTTCTTAAAAATATCCTGTATTGGAGTGCCCACGATTTTTGGAGGCAAGCTATTCCACTGACTAATTGTTCTCATTGTTACGAAGTTTCCATCATGTCTCTGCCGCAAAGGTATTCTGAGTTCTTTCCTCCCGGGGACCGCACCTTTAGGAAAAGGCCAGTGTCTGGTTCCAGGTGCGCCCTTGTCTTCCTCATTCCATTCCTCCCCTACTTTTGTCTCCGTTTCTCCAACCGGACATCCACCTTTGCAAGAATGACGCCAGAGAAAAGGAGGCGGTTCGCTTGGGGAAAGTGTAAAACTTGTGGGTCAGAGCTGGGAGCCAATACCTTCCTTCCAACCGAGGGGAGAGTTGGTCAGTCGACCTTGGTAGCTCTGGTGGCAGGCAACGGATTCCGGAATTCTTCCTGCGGTTGGGTGTTGGCATCTAGAAGAAGTCGACCGACATGATGGAGAAAGGACCCTTCGCTCTTGGGTGGAAGTTGCCATACTTAGCAGGTGAGTCATGAAGGAGTGAGACGTTTGTTGAAGTTTCCCCTGAGATCAGGGCTGTTGCTATTTTCCTTCCTTCCTTCCCTCCCTCCCTCCCTTCCATGGTGCACAATGATTAAAATGCAGTATTGCAGGCTAATTCTGCCCACTGTCAGCAGTTTGATCCCAACTGCCTCAAGGTTGACTCAGCCTTCCCTCCTTGCGAGGTGGGTCAAAGGAGGACCAGGATTGTTTGTTATGGGCCATAGGCTAACTCTGGAAACCACTTAAGAGGGCTTTAAGCACTGTGAAGTGGTATATAAATCTTTGCTATTGCTAAGTGCTATCCATCCATGTCTGCCTGCCTGCCTGCCTGCCTTGCCTGCCTATCTATCTGTCTGTCTGTCTGTCTGTCTGTCTGTCTGTCTATCTATCTATCTATCTATCTATCTATCTATCTATCTATCTACCTACCTACCTACCTACCTACCTACCTACCTACCTACCTACCTACCTACCTACCTACTTATCTATCTATCTATCTATCTATCTATCTATCTATCTATCTATCTATCTATCTATCTACCTACCTACCTACCTACCTACCTACCTACCTACCTACCTACCTACCTACCTACTTATCTATCTATCTATCTATCTATCTATCTATCTATCTATCTATCTATCTATCTATCTACCTACCTACCTACCTACCTACCTACCTACCTACCTACTTATCTATCTATCTATCTATCTATCTATCTATCTATCTATCTACCTACCTACCTACCTACCTATCTACCTATTTACCTATCTACCTACCTACCTACCTATCTACCTACCTACCTATCTATCTATCTATCTTGAGCCACGGTGGCACAGTGGTTAGAGTGCAGTACTGCGGGCTACTTCTGCTGCCTGCCGGCTGCTTACAATTTGACAGTTCAAATCTCACCAGGCTCAAGGTTGACTCAGCCTTCCCTCCTTGCGAGGTGGGTCAAAGGAGGACTAGGATTGTTTGTTATGGGCCATAGGCTAACTCTGGAAACCACTTAAGAGGGCTTTAAGCACTGGGAAGTGGTATATAAATCTTTGCTATTGCTAAGTGCTATCCATCCATGACTGTCTGTCTGCCTGCCTGCCTGCCTGCCTGCCTGCCTGCCTGCCTGCCTGCCTGCCTGCCTGCCTGTCTACCTACCTACCTACCTACCTACCTACCTACCTATCTATCTATCTATCTACCTACCTATCTATCTATCTATCTTGAGCCACGGTGGCACAGTGGTTAGAGTGCAGTACTGCGGGCTACTTCTGCTGCCTGCCGGCTGCTTACAATTTGACAGTTCAAATCTCACCAGGCTCAAGGTTGACTCAGCCTTCCCTCCTTCCGAGGTGGGTCAAATGAGGATCCAGATTGTTGGGGGGGGCAAGAGGCTGACTCCGTAAACCGCTTAGAGAGGGCTGTAGCAAAGCACTATGAAGCGGTATATAAGTCTAAGGGCTATTGCTATACACAATAACCTGGGCGTTTGCCTATAGTTAATGAAAGAGTGGAATGAATCAGAAACAAAGGCAGGGCCAGACAAGGCCTCTCCATATATGTTTGGTAAATGCAATGAATGTTTTGATGCAATGACCATTTCTCCTTTTTTTTTCTTCCTGTGATAGTTTTCATCCTCGGCTCTAATTTGCTCTCGGCCCAAGCTCAGGCCACCAAATACAACCTCCCCGTTTTCATGAACCCCTCAAATGCCATAGAAGGGCAGGGAATCAATTTAACCGTCCGTTCTGCCCCAGCTGCCTTCTTTATTTGCAATTGGTATCGAGGAGGGAGTGATAGCAAGCGAAATTTGATCGTCACTCTCTACCTGCCTCCGTTAAGCGGATACGACTTTGGACCTGCCTACACCGGGCGAGAAACGCCAGGCCCCAACTGCTCTCTCCACATTGAAAATCTAAGCCAGGATGACTCTGGAACCTACACAGTGACCCAAGATGGATCTTCGGTCCACGGAAGAGGAGACATCAGCATGGAGGTTATAGGTATGATCTTTCTCCTTGCAGCATCTCAATCAGTGGTGGGATTCAAATAATTTAACAACCGGTTCTCTTCCCTAATGATTTCTTCCAACAGCCAGTTCAACAAACTGCTCAGAAAGGGAACAACCGGTTCTCCCGAAGTGGTGCGAACTGGCTGAATCCCGCCACTGATCTCAGCGATCACGTGGTCAAAATTCTGGCAACTGGTTCATACTTACGACGGTTACACAGGTTTGGGGGCGGGAGTCACGTGATCCTCTGTTGTGGCCTTCTGACAAGCAAAATCAATGGGGAGGCCAGATTTGTTAAGCAACCGTGTTCCTTTTTAAAAAAAATTTTTTTGTTTTTAAACAAACATAAAACAAAGAAACATAAACACACACAAAGTATAAAAACCCTTCTCCAATTACTTACAGTGTGTCGATTGGTTTCAAAACCTTTGTGATTCCTCACAATAGTCTTCACTTACAATTTACATAAAGTCTCCTATCATCAATCTAATGTGTGTGTGTGTGTGTGTGTGTGTGTGTTTATTTGTGCTGATAAATAAATAAAGGGAGACTAGTATAGATCTATTTTAAGCTATTTAGCTCTCATCAGCTAGCCATACCCTTACTGGGATTCGAACCTGGGCAAAAACACAAATATAACAAAGGCAACAGTAAAAACATTGGGTTTCTGTCGTGATGGACTCTTGTGACAAGCCGATTGACAGAGAATGGAAGCAGTTAGCTTCCTCCCATAATTGGGCCATACCAGGGGTTGTGACTTTAAAGATAGATAGATAGATAGATAGATAGATAGATAGATAGATAGATAGATAGATAGATAGATAGAGAGAGAGAGAGAGAGAGAGAGATGATATATAGAGATAGAGATAGAGATAGAGATGATAGAGATAGAGATAGAGATAGAGATAGAGATAGAGATAGAGATAGAGATAGAGATAGAGAGATAGAGATAGAGATAGAGATAGAGATATACAATTATTATTATTATTATTATTAAACATTCATTTGACTATAACTGATTATTCCATCCTTTCTATGTAAAGTATTCTAAATTTAAAATAAATTCATATTGTGGCATTTCATTACATCATCCTGAAATCATCCAATAGTATTACATCTTTATATTCTATTCTATATAGAGTTATTTATCTTTTAGAAAAAAGCTTTTCAGCATTCTCTCCATAGTCCTCACTTACAATTTGTGTAAAAATTCAGATTATCTAGTGTAATATATATGCATTATCATTATTAATCATTTATTTGACTATAACTATTATTACCTTTTTTTTACACACAATACTCTAAATTTAACTAAGTTTAACTTAATTTTTATTATAACATTTCATTTCATCATCGAGTCTTTACAAGATATGTGATGAACAAGAAGGTGCCAAAAGAATCTCCGAATAAGATTCATCATGAAAACAATTAGAACACAAATACTACAAATGGCAAGAGATGTAGGATTGCACTACTACTGGAAGGACACAGGATGATGAAATAATAACCGTGTTCCTGAAGTATCAAATGCAGCGATTCATTTAACAAGTGTGATTCACGACGGGGCAAAATTCACTTAACCATTGTCTCCCTTAACCCCAGAAATTTTGGGCTCTGTTGTGTTCGTAGGTCAAGAATTACACTATCTTCCACCCGATGTCAATTTTCAAGGCTTAATCAGCCATGTGCCAATGCTCGATTTTCTGTCTCTTTCAGCTCCGGGTCTATTGCCCAAGCCTAGCATGTCCATCATCCAGCTTTTCCGAGAGAGTATAGATTCAGTGCATCTCAAATGCGACACGACCGTGAGATTTGCAAATATCAGCTGGCTGCAGAATGGGAAACCCCTCAACTCCTGCCGTCGGATCCAGCTGTCCAATAATAACCAGACCCTCACCATACAGCCGGTTCTCCGTCGTGACACCGGCGCATATCAGTGTCATATTTCCAACCCCTTGTCGACTCAAAGGAGCGACACCACCACCATTTCTGTGATCTGTGAGTATTCGCTTCGCATAATGGTGGATGTGTAGGGATGCAAAAAAGCTATTGGGTTAAAATACAGACACGGTTAGAGAAAAATGATACATAAACCTGTGGAGTTTAAGCCAGAGATATTTTTATCAGGTATTCTACCAGAGAAATACAGCAAAGAAGATGCATATTTGATTGTACAAATAATAACAGAAGCTAGAATTGTATTTGCACAAAACTGGAAAGCAGACAAAATCCCATCGGAAGGGGAGGTAATTGTATTTATTGTATTTGTATTTATTTGTCTTGTATGCCGCCCACTCCCGAAGGACTCCGGGCGGCTCTCAATGGACAAGGGAAGGGGGAAGACTAGACAAAGACAACACTTTAAAAACAAAACCGCAACATTCACAATTTCCCTGGGGCTGGATGTTTCACAAGCCCCCCGGCCTGTTGGAGCAGCCAGGACTTAACGGCTTTGCGGAAGGCCGGGAGGGTAGTGAGGGTCCGGATCTCGACAGGGAGATCATTCCAGAGGGCTGGAGCTGCAACAGAGAAGGCTCTCCCCCAGGGGGTCGCCAGCCAACATTGGCTGGCAGATGGAATCCGGAGGAGACTTATTATCCAGGGAGGTCTTATTTTCGGGGAAAACAGGGTATTCTTGTAACAATTATAAGAATGTATATCTAAGAATGAATTTGAAAGGGAAAAAAAAAATTACAATAAAAAAGGGGGGGACCGTCCATAAGTCTTCTACATTACGTTCTACAGATGGCCCAGACACCCCTGTGATCAAGATGACCGCCATGTTCCTCACCCAGCGCTCCAACCGCCGGCTGAACTGCAGAGCCAGCTCGTTCCCTGAAGCCGAGTATCGTTGGTTCCAGAACGGGAAGGAATTCAGCAAGAACGCGGAAGTTCTCCTCAAGAACATCCAGTCAGGGACGTATACTTGCCAGGCCACCAACCCTTTCACCCAGCGGAAGGAAAACACCACTTTGGAGATTGAATAGCGGCTGCCCCCAGCCACGATCGGGGCCTGTTGTCGTCCTTTACGACCACGTTTCCGCGGCCGGAGACTTTTCTGTGGTGTCTGCTACACAACTCCAATTGAATTGGCTTTCTTTGGCGTGCCCCGCCTTCTCCGAGATGGGTTGTTTTCTTGCTGACGTTTCATGACCCATCTAGGTAACTTCATCAGTGCTAGAAGGGAAGGGGGTTCGCTGTCTGTTTATACATCGCACTCTCTTCTAGCACTGGTGATGTTACGTGGCTGGGTAATGGAACGTCTGCAAGAAAACAACCGAGCGCAGAGAGTACGAATAAACTCACAGTCCTCCTCCTCCTCTTCCTCTTCCCTTCCCTCCTTCTTCTCCTCCTCCCCTTCTGCTCCACCACAAACCCCATTTCTAGCACTGATGATGTTACCTAACTGGGTCGCGAAATGCCTGCAAGAAAACAGCCAAGCTCAGAAAGTACCAAGGAACCCCACAGTTCAGCTCCGATCAACAAATATTCTCTCTTATTGCTATTCCTTATTTGAATGCTCTAATTATCTGTTGGACCTGCCTAGGTCATTTCTGAAATATTCATATTTGAATATTTCTCATTCATTCGATGTAGCTTTTCTCTTGAGTAAGGCGCAATGATTACAAATGGGATGAATAAATGGTAAATAATACTCCTTTCTAAAAAAAAATAGTTAAAAGAGCTGAGGTATTTTGCCATATGCCACACCCAGCCCCAAAGAGCCGAGGTGGCGCAGTGGTTAGGGTGCAGTACTGCAGGCCACTTCAGCTGACTGTTATCTGCAGTTCAGCAGTTCTAATCTCACCGGCTCAAGGTTGACTCAGCCTTCCATCCTTCCGAGGTGGGTGAAATGAGGACCCAGACTGTGGGGGCGATATGCTGACTCTGTAAACTGCTTAGAGAGGGCTGAAAGCCCTATGAAGCGGTATATAAGTCTAACTGCTATTGCTGTTGCTATTGCTAACCTGTCAGAGAGCAGGGGTATCAAAATACTTCCCCACCTCCTTTTCAAACTTTTCTCTTCAATCCGTATTTTCTCTGAGCTAATAGTTTATAATGTCACATTTTGCGACCGCCTGACAAGCAAAGTCACATGGGGAAAGCCAGATTCACTTAACAACCGTGCTTACTAACTTAACCACTGCAGGGATTCACTTAACAACTGCAGCAAGAATAGTCGTAAAACGGAGCAAAACTCACTTAACGCGTGTCTCACTTAGCCAGGGCTGCCGAGAGGATTATTAAGTGCTGGAACAAGACTCATATGGGCCCCCCAAATGCAATGCGCCCCCCCACCCACACGCATGTGCCAGCGTGTGACTCCCCTGCACATACCCCCCCTTGTGCATGCGACCCCCTGATGCTCCCTTCCCCCCCATGCGTGCTGCAGGAGGGGGGGTGCATGCAAGGGGGGGGGTGTCACTGCTTGGCCAAAACCCCACAAGATCACTGTTTCAACCTATGTGCCAATATCTGCAGTTATTAAGTGAATCACATGGCCGTTAAGTAAATCCAGCTCGCTGGCAGGCCCTCGAGGGGATCGGCCCTTCATTCGTGGGATCTCCCTGACTTCCGTCAGATTCCTCTCTGTACTCTGTCTTCCTTGAATCTTTTGCAAAGATTTTTATTTTATTTTCATAGCATATAATCACATGTATACTATTACATAGTCAATATCATGTTGTGTTAAATAATAATTACATCGGTTCATCTTGCCATCAACTACCCCCCCCCAAAAAAAACCAGTTATTGGCTCTTCTGCTCTCCATACACCATATTTATACCTTATCCGACACTTTCTTCCCCCTCTCTCCTCCCCCTTTCTACATCCTTTCTTCCCTCCATCATTTTCTACTCTGCTTCCCCTTCCTTTCTCCTTCTCCTCTCTCCCCTTACCACTCCTCCTTATACACCTCATCTTCCCCCCTCACCCTCTCTCCTGTTCCTCTCTTCCTCTCTTTCTTCTCTCCTCTGCTTCCCACTCTTCTACATCCTGTCTTCCCTCCATCATTTTCTACTCTACTTCCTCTTCCTTTCTCCTTCTCCTCTCTCCCCTTACCACTCCTCCTTATACACCCCATCTTCCCCCCTCACCCTCTGTCCTGTTCCTCTCTTCCTCTCTTTCTTCTCTCCTCTGCTTCCCACTCTTCTACATCCTGTCTTCCCTCCATCATTTTCTACTCTACTTCCCTTTCCTTTCTCCTTCTCCTCTCTCCCCTTACCACTCCTCCTTATACACCCCATCTTCCCCCCTCACCCTCTCTCCTGTTCCTCTCTTCCTATCTTTCTTCTCTCCTCTGCTTCCCACTCTTCTACATCCTGTCTTCCCTCCATCATTTTCTACTCTACTTCCCCTTCCTTTCTCCTTCTCCTCTCTCCCCTTACCACTCCTCCTTATAGACCCCATCTTCCCCCTTCACCCTCTCTCCTGTTGTTGTTGTTGTTGTTGTTTATTATATTTATATGCCGCCCCTTTCCCCCGAAGGGGACTCAGGGCGGCTCACAACTCAAACCAGGGAAGGGGGATACAGACAAAAAAATTTAAAAAACACACATAACAATGCATAATTTAAAAACACAACAGTCATACCATTCGAGATGGGGGCAACAGCTCTTAGTCCCAGGCCTGTTGGAACAGCCAGATTTTAAGGGCTTTGCGGAAGGCCTGGAGGGTGGTGAGGGTTCGAATCTCCATGGGAAGTTCGTTCCAGAGGGTCGGAGCAGCCACAGAGAAGGCTCTCCTCCGGGTAGTTGCCAGTCGACACTGGCCGGCGGATGGAATTCGGAGGAGGCCTAATCTGTGGGATCTAATCGGTCTGGTGGAGGTAATTGGCAGCAGGCGGTCTCTCCTGTCCCTCTCTTCCTATCTTTCTTCTCTCCTCTGCTTCCCACTCTTCCTCTCATTCACTTGGTGTATTTCAGCTTCTGAGCAAACTCCCTTTTGTGTTGATGGTATTTATAGTTCCATTTCAATATACAAAAAAAAGAAAAAATAGCAGTATACATGTACAATCATAATACCTTAAAATCCAACACCCCTCCTCCAACTTAGTAAACTCCGCTCCCTCCCCCCTAACCCCCCCCAACCTTCCCCCACCCCCTGACTTCCCAGAACCAATACAAGGTATAAATCTTTAACAAAAACAGTTTAAAATATACTTAAAGAGAAAGTAGGAAATTAATGACGTCTTTGAATTGAGCTTAGCTCCTCCTTGCTAGGCTAACTATAAACAATTTGTATCATTTCTGATCTTAATCATAAGCTATCTGAATCTTCACGCCACCCGGGTTTGGGTTGGAGTTTGGGTTTCAGTACCCCGGACAGCACCCCAAGGATCGGGGTAGCTGGTGAGGTATATTTTTTTAAAAAAAATTATTGTTTTTATTAAAAGAAAAAGAATCATCTTTCGTTACATCTTGTAGAAAGCGTGTCGATTGGTTAGAGATACTTTTCGTGCGTTTCTTCCATAATCATTACATATACTTCATGCAAATTAAGTTGTACATTTTAGAATTTATGTATTTTACTATCTGTGTACCACAATTCTCATTTGATTACAGTTACTTAAACGTGTTTTTATCTAAAATCATTTGTGTTTAAAGACACAACCACCCACTGGCGTACATTCGCAATCTCAATGAGTCTTCCGTAGCTTTACATCTTTATAACATATACTAAAACAAAGTCAGTTAGTAGGATATCTAAGCATTCCCTCCCCTTTCCCGCCCCCAACTCACAAATTAAAGCTTATGTCCAGAGCCGAGGTGGTGCAGTGGTTAGGATGCAGTACTGCAAGGCCACTTTAGCTGACTGTGATCTGCAGTTCAGCAGTTCAAATCTCACCGGCTCAAGGTCGACTCAGCCTTCCATCCTTCCGAGGTGGGTAAAAATGAGGACCCAGACTGTGGGGGCAAGTTGCTGACTCAATTTGCTAAAAAAAAAAAAATGTAAACCGCTTAGAGAGGGCTGAAAGCCCTATGAAGCGGTATATAAGTCTAATAAATAAATAAATAAATAAATTTGCTTTTACTAGTACAACACACCTGTATATATCATTAAACATTATCCATTAACATTTCCTTGTTATTATTGTAGTTAACTAAAACTTATTTACTATTTATCACTGGTGAGGTATTTTTAAGGGGGATTCAGGATAATGTCAGGGTTCCAAAAAACACCCCCCACCCAATGAAATAAAACTCCGAGGCTTGTGTTTCCTCAAAGTTCCAATGTATTAGAGAAGTCACGTTGGCACATCTGGGAAAACCCGAATCTGAAAGCTTCCCGGTTTCCCCACCCAGTTGAAAGTTCAAGACCCTGCCCCAAACGCCCACAAGTTCCTCCCGTGGTCCAATCTTTCACTGCCACCAAGACAGATTCCTCCCATCCAGTTCCGGTCAGGTGCAGAGACCAAGATGACCTTGACTTTCTGAGAAGAATGTTATTATGGCTACATGACACCCAACTCCATTTTCCCACAGTAGAAAGTGTGGCAGGCCTGAAACCCCAAAAGAAAAGATGGCTTGTAGGTCTGACATCCTCCTTTGCCCCTTCATGGGCCCCCTTTGAGCTCCATGGGCCCCCGGAACGATGTACCGGCTGCACCAACCCCCCCCCCTTTCCTCAGGCCTGCACTTAGCGCAGAAATTTTGGGCTGAATTGTGGTTGTACGTCAAGAACTACCTGTGTACTAAAACTTGACCATTGAAAACCAGTACTGTCCAGTTTGAATGACTGATAAGGAAGATGCCCCCAAAGCAAAGGGGTCAAACACGAGGCCTGCAGGCCAGATATGGCCCAGTTGACCACATCCACCCAGTTGGCCGTGCCCACCCAGCTCCTTGATGTCAACCTGAGTTTGACACCCCTGCCTCAAAGGAATCTGAGAAGGGTGGTTCAAAGAGGGCTGGTGAGCCCCACCCCATTCCCATCCCACCCTCGTCCTCAGCTCGTCACAAGGCAAATAGCTCGGCCAGCAATGTGGAATGCAAGAAACCGATCCAGTTTTGTCTCAGGATAAACCACCCTGGCCGTAAACTATGAAAAGCCATCACTTTTTATGACTACGGTGAGGTGGTGCCGAATTTGAGACGGTGGGAGTTTCCCGCGACACCAATTTTTTTCTTCTTCTTCTTCCAGTTTTACTTCCTTCAACATCTCATTCCCCGGGGAAAATATTTTATTGTTCTGGCTTGCGGTAGGCCGTTTTTTAATTAATTTTTTAGAAAATTTAATAGACAGACTAATGGAAACGGAATGCAAAGCAAGTTCCCGAAGTGAAGAGTGGGGGGAAAGGAGAAGAGAAAACAGGAAGAAAAACCAGAATGGTTTCTATTAGGGTCTATTGTTTTTTCCACAGTGTTTATTAAAGCGCCTTATTAAAGTGGTTTATGGTGTGCGGTTGCTGGGAAATGTGGCAATGAATTGTGTGTGAGTGAGTGTGTGTGAAAGGGCTCCTTCACACCCTTGCCATAAGGAAGGTGTTAAGAATTGAAGCGGCCCAAAATCGTATAGCTGGCTTCTGGTTTTTCAGTTTCTGGCTGGGCTCAATTGCGGTCGTTAAGTACAAATACAATAGCAGAGTTGGAAGGGACCTTGGAGGTCTTCTAGTCCAACCCCCTGCTCAAGCAAAAGACCCTATGTCATTCCAGACAAATGGTTATCCAGTCTCTTCTTAAAAACTTCCAGTGTTGGAGAATTCACAACTTCTGGAGGTAAGTTGTTCCACTGATTAATTGTTCTAACTGTCAGGAAATTTCTCCTTTGTTCTAAGTTGCTTCTCTCCTTGATTAGTTTCCACCCATTGCTTCTTGTTCTGCCCTCTGGTGCCTTGGAGAATAGTTTGACTCCCTCTTCTTTGGGGCAACCCCTGAGATATTGGAAGACTGCTATGATAGTGCTATCATGTCTCCCCTAGACTAGTCCTTCTTTTCATTACAACAGAACAGAATAGAATAACAAAGTTGGAAGGGACCTTGGAGGTCTTCTGGTCCAACCCCCTGCTTAAACAGGAACCCCTACACCACTTCAGACAAAGAGTTATCAAATCTCTTCTTAAAAACCTCCAGTGTTGGAGCATTCACAACTTCTGGAGGCAAGTTGTTCCACTCATTAATTGTTCTAACTGTCAGGAAATTTCTCCTTAGTTCTAAGTTGCTTCTCTCCTTGATTAGTTTCCACCCATTGCTTCTTGTTCTGCCCTCCGGTGCTTTGGAGAATAGCTTGACTCCCTCTTCTTTGTGGCAACCCCTGAGATATTGGGAAGACTGCTATCATGTCTCCCCTGGTCCTTCTTTCTATTAAACTAGACATACCCAGTTCCTGCAACCGTTCTTCATATGTTTTAGCCTCCAGTCCCCTAATCCTCTTTGTTGCTCTTCTCTACACTCTTTCTAAAGTCTTTTCTACATCATGGCGAGTAGCCAAGGACTACGTATCATCCTATAAAAATGAAAGCAAGAACTCCCTGTGTTATATATATCTTACCAATATATGGATGCTTTCTTATCCCTCGATATATATTTGTGTTTACAAAGACAAAATGACCATTTTTCAGCGGCTCTACCTGAAATTTATCACACTAAAACCATGCCTGTGGCAAAACATCATTTTTGATCAAAGCAGCTGTGTTTTGAAGAATAAATCCCGCTGGATCGTCACTGCGAAGAGTGAATCATGTTGTGTTCATATCCCATTCTTTTATTTATTTCCGAAATTAATATTCTGCCCGAGCCTGATGGACCGCGGAGGAAGGGGAAGAGAAATAGCAATAAAACATAAAATACAATCAATTCGACATAAACTTTAAAATATGGCAATGTGCAAAGAAACAACTAAGGCACGCCAAGCACGCTTAAAATAGGGTGGTTTTTCAGAGGTTTGCAAAATGCAAGCAGAGAAGGGGCCATAAGGGATGGGTAGGTGGGTGGATAGACAGAGTATTCCAAATATTGGAAACTCCTGTATTATAATCACTGACCAATATCACAGGTAACAAATAACCAAAAAAGTCAGGTTTTGAGAAGAGCAAGAAAGATGATCAGGTGATCAGGGGACTGGAGGCTAAAACATATGAGGAACGGTTGCAGGAATTGGGTATGTCTAGTTTGATGAAAAGAAGGACTCGGGGAGACATGATAGCAGTTTTCCAATATATGAGGGGCTGCCACAAAGAAGAGGGAGTCAAACTATTCTCCAAAGCACCTGAGGGCAGGACAGGAAGCAATGGAGGGAAACTAATCAAGGAGAGAAGCAACTTAAAACTAAGAAATTTCCTGACAGTTAGAACAATTAATCAGTGGAACAATTTACCACCAGAAGTTGTGAATTCTCCAACACTGGAGGTTTTTAGGAAGAGACTGGATAACTATTTGTCTGGAATGACATAGGGTCTTTTGCTTGAGCAGGGGGTTAGACTAGAAGACCTCCAAGGTCCCTTCCAGCCTTCTTATTCTGTCATTTGCACAGTGGCGGAGGGGGGGAGGACCATGTTTTTGTGTTTCCCCTCCCCAATTGTACAAACAATATTACCAGCTCACCCAATTCTGCATTTCTCAAATCTCAACCACTTTGAGTAGCATGGATCTCCAACGCTCAGAATTCCCCGGCTGGTCAGATATCTGGAAATGGAAGCTCATCCTCTTAATATGGCTAACTCAGAGAAACAATGAATCAGGTTTTTGAGTGGATAAATCTTTTCAGAAAGCTCTCCCCACCCACTCACCACCACCCCACATCTATGCACATACCTATATATGGCATGGGGGACGCGTTGGCTCAGTGGCTAAGACGCCGAGCTTGTCAATCAGAAAGGTCGGCAGTTCAGCGGTTCGAATCCCCAGCGCCATGTAACGGAGTGAGCTCCTGTTACTTGTCCCAGCTTCTGCAAACCTAGCAGTTCAAAAGCACATAAAAATGCAAGTAGAAAAAATAGGAGCCAACTTTGGTGGGAAGGGAACAGTGTTCCGTGTATCTTCGGCGTTTAGTCATGCCGGCCACATGACCATGGAGACATCTTAGGACAGCGCTGGCTCTTCGGCTTTGAAACAGAGATGAGCACCACTCCTTAGACTCGGGAACGACTAGCACATACGTGCGAGGGGAACCTTTACCTTTATACAGGGCATGTGGTCAGAAAAGTCAAGATGGCAGCCAACTGAAGAGTTGCCTTTCGGTCATGATCTATGGTGATCCTCATCTTCATTTTGTTCTATTTTATTTTGGATGTTTGCAGCTGCATACCGTTGCAGAAAATGACAGGCGTTAGACTTCTCAGGATACAGGAAAAGTTTATTTGGCAGCCAGGTTCAGAATAGCAATAGCAATAGCAGTTAGACTTATATACCGCTTCATAGGGCTTTCCACCCTCTCTAAGCGGTTTACAGAGTCAGCATATTGCCCCCAACAACAATCCGGGTCCTCATTTCACCCACCTCGGAAGGATGGAAGGCTGAGTCAACCCTGAGCTGATGAGATTTGAACAGCCGAACTGCAGAACTGCAGTCAGCTGAAGTAGTAGCCTGCAGTGCTGCATTTAACCACTGCGCCACCTCGCCTCAGAAAGCTAGCCCATGGCTAACATTGCAAGTTCTGAACAACCTTCATTATCGAAGCACGCATTCTTATACATTCTCAAAAGCATTGCCACACGGAAATACTTAACACACTTCTTAGTGGTTACCTTGAGGAGAAAGCCTTATAAGGAGATGAGGGTCTTACTTCTCCTTTTGTTTCAGGTAAGGCTTACGTGTTATTAACGAACTTTAATTGAACTTTGTGGGTTGGACTTTTAACACAAGTTTTGACACAGGGACGTTGGCGAGAACATCCTGTGGTTAGTGAATGGGGACACTTCCTTTAAGTAACTTCTAACTGTCCCTGTTATTCTATTGCAAGTCCCAACTCTTGTCTATGTGACTTTTAATATAGAAGTAAAGGGGTTCTAAGAGGCTGTCCAGCCTGACCCAGTGGGTTTCACACTTAATGTCCAAAACTCACTTTACGGCTGCTTTAATACAGTATATAGCATGATAAAATGAGAACTAACACTGGCTTTGCAGCTCTTGGCTCTTCCATTCTTTTAGCAGCCGTCCCAATCAGCAAATTCTGCTTGCCTGGGAGGTGAATTCTGCTGCTTCCTTACTGCTCCGACTTAAAACTCCCACCAAAGCCACAAACGTTATTTTGCAAATGCATAACCAGCACTGCTACAAAAACAAAGAATAATCTTGTGGCGCAAAGAGCGTCAATATTATTATCACAACATGGGATTGTGTGTTCCTTTTGTCCGAGGAGCAGGAATAGGCTGGCCTTCGTTTGTAACTGATGTTACTGCTATAATACATGACGAAAGACAATAGTGAAACAGGAGAAAAAAATACCAATGTCCCCCCGAAAATAAATAAATGCAGCAACGTAGAAGGGGGGGGAAAAAGGCACAGGAAGGGAACTGACACCCCAATATTTAAAAGTAAGCACAAGTTGTCCTCAACTTACGATGACAATCGAGCCCCAAATTTCTGTTGCCAAGGGAGGTGTTTGTTAAGTGAGTTTAGCCCTGACCTTTCTTGCCACCATCGTTAAGTGAATCACTGCAGCCGATAAACTTTCTCTCTCTCTCTCTCACTCACTTTCTCTCATTCTCTCGCTCTGTGTGTGTGTCTTTCTTTCTCTCTCTTTCTCCGTCTCTCCTTCTTTCTCTCTCTCTTTTTCACTTTCTTTCATTCTCTCTCTCTCTCTCTGGCTCTTTCTCTTTCTCTCTCTCTCTCCCTCTTTTTCTCTGTCTCTCTCTGTATCTGTGTGTGTGTGTCTTTCTTTCCCTCTTTCTCTTTCATTCTCTCTCTCTCTCTCTCTCATTCTCTCTCTGTGTGTGTTTTCTCTCTGTGTGTGTGTCTTTCTTTCTCTTTCTCTCTTTCTCTCTCTGTCTCTCCTTTCCCTCTCTCTCTTTCTTTCATTCATTCTCTCTCTCTCTGGCTCTTTCTCTCTCTTTCTCTCTCTCTCCCCCTCTTTTTCTCTGTCTCTCTCTGTATCTGTGTGTGTGTCTTTCTTTCCCTCTTTCTCTTTCATTGTCTCTCTCTCTCTCTCATTCTCTCTCTGTGTGTGTGTTTTCTCTGTGTGTGTGTGTCTTTCTTTCTCTTTCTCTCTTTCTCTGTCTCTCCTTTCTCTCTCTCTCTTTCACTTTCTTTCATTCATTCTCTCTCTCTCTCTGGCTCTTTCTCTCTCTCTCCCTCTCTTTCTCTGTCTCTCTCTGTATCTGTAGGGGTGGGTGTCTTTCTTTCTCTCTTTCTCTTTCGTTCTCTCTCTCTCTCTCAAAATAAAGTTTTATTGTTAAAAAAGAAAACATTGGACAGGGTGAAATTGTCTTGCCGATTTCTCCGCCATGCAGAGTATAACACAAGTCCCTTGCATATTCGATACACGTTACTACTTACTAATCATATACACATATTTCACCTCTGGTTCAGTAAATCCGGCTTCCAAGTTGACTTAGCTTGTCAGAAGGTCGCAAAAGCAAATCACGTGACCCTGGGACACGGTGATCGTCATAAATATGAACCAGCGGCCAAGCGCCAGAATTGTGACCCCGTGATCGCGGGGAGGCTGCAAAGGTCGTCAGCGTGAAAAATAGGATGCGACTGGACGGTGACCGAACACACTGTTGTAAGTGGAGAACTTCCTATATTTAGGGGCAGGCGGAAAAAAAAGATCAGAAGTCTTTTCAATACACAGAACATTTTATCTTATTTTAAATGGAATTAAAAACAGCTAATTTTGTGGTGGTGGTAGATTGGAGGGTAGGTTTTTAACACTTGTAATTTAAATCGTTAAATGTTTAAATCTTGTACATAAGCAACCCTGGAACCTCTTTGTAGATGCAAAATGTTTTTAAAACCCCGGATTTCATTTTCATGCAATGTTCTTGACATCCTCCGACAATGAGAAGGATAGCAAGGAATGTTTGGTATATAACTCGAAATCAAATTAAATCTTTATTGCCACCACAGTGTACAACGTTTTTCTTGTCATCCTCCTCCCATCCCTTTTGAATTGGGGCTAAATTATGTGTGCCAAAGGCAGCACAAACACATAAACTCGAGCCCTTTGTAACTAGTAAACCTGATGTGGACATTACACGATGCTTCCACCTGAACTGAAATGACTCATGTTCTTTTAGCAAATAATATATACATATTAATTCCGAATGTACTGTATATGCATTCCTTATTTTTCCATTACAACTTGGGCATCTAGCCACGCCTCTTTTGGGGAAGGGCAGGCAGGGGTTTGGCTCTTTTGGAGAAGGCTGAGTGACCTAGAAGTGAGCACATACCAGTTTCCTGACATATAAAAGCTTGAATCTTCCTGGTGGTACCAGATTTGGCTTTGAACAAAAGGAGAGGAAGATTTACCGGCTCAAAGTGTGGAGAAAGTCACCTTGCGCGATGGACGGTGCACGCAGTAACCTTGGAAGGCGAAGCTCCTGGTGGATGGTGCTTTGGGCAGGTATGGATGAGAACCTCGAGTAAGCAAGGGCTGGAGGTGACCTTTGGTGGAGGAATAAAGTCCCCATTGCAATTCCTGGTGTATCTTACCTGAGTTCTGCTGGATGGTTCTATGACATCCATGCCGGCCTTATTTTACAAAACAGAAGTTTATTGCCAATGAGTGTGTGTGTGTGTGTGTGTGTGTGTGTGTGTGTGTGTGTTTGTGTTGTATTTGTGCTGATAAATAAATAAAGGGAGACTAGTAAAGATCTATTTCAATCTATTTAGCTCTCATCAGCTAGCCATACCCTTACTGGGATTCGAACCTGGGCTATATAACATACTAGGCAGACTTCTTAGCCATTAGGCCACAGGCTCTTATCCGTTATCAGCGAAGCCAGGGTGAAAGGTATCTATTAGATTTCTTTTACAATATTTTATATGTGTGTGTGTGTGTGTGTGTGTGTGTGTGTGTGTTTATTTGTGCTGATAAATAAATAAATACTCTTGTGACGAGCCGATTGACAGATGTTGGAAGCAGTTAGCTTCCTCCCATAATTGGGGCTTACCAGGGGTTGTGACACTTATATATATATATATATATATATATATATATATATATATATATATATATATATGTGTGTGTGTGTGTGTGTGTGTGTGTGTGTGTGTGTGTGTGTGTGTATGTATATATACATATATATATACATACATACATACATACATACATACATACATACATATATATATATGTATGTATGTATGTATGTACAAATATAACAAAGGCAACAGTAAAAATATTGGGTTTCTGTCTGTATGGACTCTTGTGACGAGCCTAATGACAGAGAGTGGAGGTGTGACCTTCCTCCCACACTTGGGCATACCAGGGGTTGTATATATATATATATATATATATATATATATATATATATATATATATATATATATATATATATATATATATATATATATATATATATATATATATATATATATATATATATATATATATATATATATATATATATATATATATATATATATATATATATATATGGGGATCTGTACCCCTGTGATGGAGCATGCAAAAGCATTGTCCTTTTCTGCAAATAAATTCTAGGAAGGGATCTTTCGCTTGACGAAATGTGTTTTACTTAGAATCTATCATTTCCTTCCCTCCATCCAGGGGTGAAATTCAGCAGGTTCTGACAGGTTCTGGAGAACCGGTAGCGGAAATTTTGAGTAGTTCAGAGGAACCGGCAAATATCACCTCTGGCTGGTGGCCCCCAAAGTGGGGTGGGAATGGGGATTTTGCAGTCTGGAGTCCCCTGGAGTGGGTGGGAATGGGGATTTTGCAGTATCCTTCCTCTGGAGTCCCCTGGAGTGGGTGGGAATGGGGATTTTGCAGTATCCTTCCCCTGCCACACCCACCAAGCCATGCCCACAGAACCGGTAGTAAAAAAAAAAATGAATTTCACCACTGCCTCCCTCTTTCTTCTTTCAACCTGCAGGCGCCATCATCCTCCGCTGTAATTTCCTCATGGCTCAGCAGGTTGAAGACATTCCTATTGATGTAGTTCCTCAAGATCCAATGGAGACCTTTGAGGTCCTGCTGAGTGTGCCAATTCCCTCAAATCGTATTATCTTCTGCACCTGGTACTATGAGGAGGGAGAAATTACGACGGTGTTTCCGAATCAGGGAGGTGAAAACAAACTTCCAGAAGATCCTGAGAGAATAACGGTCTACCACAACTGCTCCCTCCATATCAAGGAGTTGCAAAAAAGTGATAGTGGAAACTACACGCTGGTAGAAGGAGGAGCTCGAGGGGCTAATGCTGGACGTGTGTTGTTAAATGTTGTGGGTAAGACTTGTTAACCCTTCTTTGTTGTTGTTTATTTAAATTTTGGGACAAGGTGGCCATTCAGAGTCCCCGTACTCTCACATGTGTGTGGAGGCATCGGCTCAGTTACTGAGCTGAAAATGAGGACTTCTCCTCAGCAATGCATCCATCTTCACCCATAAAGTCCTCCAGGAATGAGGGCCTCCCTACCTTGTGACTCTTCCAGAAGGATCTGAAGATGTGGTTTGGTCAACGGGCCTGGGGACCCCAAGTTCGGAGAGCCAATCTAGTGGCTTATAACATTGTGTTTGTGGTTCCCATGGGGTTGCCATAACTTGCCACAGCCAAATTGCTGTGGGACAACTTGCCATGGGACAAGAGTTACGTTAATATGGAAGAAATACCGGAATAGAATAACCAAAGCAAAAATGCCGAAGGAGGACAAATGAAAAGTGGCATGACAAAAATTTAAATGATTCTTTAAAATTAGTTTACTGTGAGTCACTGCGAGTTGCATGGCCCTATGAATGCGAAAGAAAGAAAGAGGGAGGAAGGGAGGGAGGGAGGGAGGGAGAGTGGGAGGGGGAAGGGAAAGAAGGAAGGAGGGAGGGAGGGGAAAGGAAAAGAGGAAGGAAAGAAGGAAGGAAGGAAAGAAGGAAGAAAGAAAGAAAGAAAGAAAGAAAGAAAGAAAGAAAGAAAGAAAGAAAGAAAGAAAGAAAGGGAAGGGAAAGAAGAAGGGAGGGGGAGAAAGGGTAGGAAGGAAAGAAGGAAGAGAGAATGAAAGAAATAAAGAGAGAGGGAGGGAGGAGGGAGGAAAACAGGGAGGGAGGGATAGGGAGGGAAGGAAGGAAAAAAGAAAGAAAGAAAGAAAGAAAGAAAGAAAGAAAGAAAGAAAGAAAGAAAGAAAGAAAGAAAGAAAGAAAGAAAGAAATGTGGGTGAAGGGAAAGAGGAAGGGAGGGGGAAGGAAGGAAGGAAGGAAAGAAAGAAGGAAAGAAGGAAAGAAGGAAGAAAGGAAAGAAAGAAAGAAAGAAAGAAAGAGGGGGAAGGGAAAAAAGAAGGGAGGGGGAGAAAGGGTGGAAGGAAAGAAGGAAGAGAGAATGAAAGAAAGAAAGAGAGGGGGGGGTAAAGGAAAGAGGGGGGAAGGATGGAGAGGGAAGGAAGGAAGGAAAAAGAAATAAAGAGAGGTGAAGGGAAAGAGGAAGGAGGAGGGAGGGAAGGAAGGAAGGAAAGAAGGAAGGAAGAAGTAAAGAAGGAAAGAGAAAGAAAGAAAGAGGGAAAGAAAGAAAGAGGCAGGGGGAAGAGAAAGGGGGAGTGGGGTGGAGGGGTGGAGGGAAGGAAGGAAGGGAAGAAGGAAAGATAGAAAGATGGAAAGAAAGAGAGAGAGAGAAAGAGGCAGGGGGAAGAGAAAGAGGGAGGGAAGGAAGGAAGGAAGGAAGGAAAGAAGAAGGAAGGAAAGAAAGAGAATAAGAGAGAAAGAAAGAGAGAAAAAGGCAGGGGGAAGAGAAAGAGGGAAGGGAGGGAGGGGTGGAGGGAAGGAAGGAAGGAAGGAAAAAAGAAAGAAAGAAAGAAAGAGAGAGAGAGAGAGAGAGAGAAAGAAAGAAAGAAAGAAAGAAAGAAAGAAAGAAAGAAAGAAAGAAAGAAAAGAAAGATCATCAACTGCGTTGGTCACATCTGGAGTGGGCTGCCAGAGCTCCGTTCCACTGAGTTATGAGTGGGACTAGGATAAAGAATAAAGGTGACATGCCACATTCACCTACTGTGATGGGGTGGGGTGGGGTGGGGGGTGGGGCTCTTTGACCAGAAGGTGTGAATGCACACAGTTGGTCGAGTGGTTAAGGCACCTGGGCTGGAAAGAGGAAGACCGGGAGTTCTAGTCCTGCCTCCGCCATGAAAGGCACCTAGGCCTTTAACCTGGGTTTAAAGTAAACCCAACCGTCCAGAGCTTCAGGGGGTACATAACTCTGGTTGGTTCCTAGTACCACTGCGCACACTTTGTGGGTAACAACCCTCCCTCTTCTGCCTGCAGAGATCCTGCTGAAGCCGAACGTGATCATCATTCCCTCCCCTTTCCTGACGGAATCTCAGTCTGTTCGGCTACGCTGCAATACGACCGTCACTCAAGGGGTCAGCTGGTATAAAGACGGAAGTCCTCTCGATGAGGGCTACGATCTCACGGATTCCAACCGCACCCTCTCCATCCCCTCCGTAACCCGAACAGACACCGGGGAATACAAGTGCCGAGTCTCCAATGGTGTCACTGCAGTCGAAAGTGATCCCCAACACCTGAGCGTGATCTGTGAGTATTTGGTGTCCATCATCCCCAGCTCAGTTTGACATGCCACCCAACGGAATGGTTATTTATATTGCAGGGTCTCTGAAGAGGACACATGAGATGTCTTCTACCATAATGAGAGGAGGGGGACAACCTAAAGAGAGAATAAGCTCTACTCTTTCAAAAACAACTGGGTCAGGAAAGAAAGAAAGAAAGAAAGAAAGAAAGAAAGAAAGAAAGAAAGAAAGAAAGAAAGAAAGAAAGAAAGAAAGAAAGAAAGAAAGAAAGAAAGAAAGATGATAGATAGATAGATAGATAGATAGATAGATAGATAGATAGATAGATAGATAGATAGATAGATAGATAGATAGATAGATAGATAGATTAGAAGAAAGAAAGAGGAAGGGTGGGAGAGAGGAAAGGAAGAGAGTGAATGAGTGAGTGAGGATGGAAGGGAGGGAGGGAAGGAGAGAGGGAGTAGGGAGGGAAGGAAGGAAAGTTTCAAAGGAAAGATTCAAATGAAGGAAGGAAGGAAAAAAGAAAGAAGGAAAGGAGGAAGGAAAGAAGGAAAGGAAAAGAGTGAGTGAGTATGGAAGGAAAGAAGGAAAGATTCAAAGGAAAGATTCAAATGAAGGAAGGAAAGGAAAAAAAGGAAAGGAACAGAGTGAGTGAGTGAATGAGGAAGAGAAGATGGAAGGAAGAAGGAAGGAAAGATTCAAAAGAAGGAAGGAGGGAGGAAAGGAAAGATTCAGATGAAGGAAGGAAAAAGAAAGAAAGAAGGAAGGAAAGAAGGAGAGTGAGTGAGTATGGAAGGAAGGGAGAGAGGGAGGAAGGAAGGATTCAAAGGAAAGATTCAAATGAAGGAAGGAAGGAAGGAAAGGAAAGAAAGGAAAGGAACAGAGTGAGTGAGTGAATGAGGGAGGGAGGATGGAAGAAATAAGGAAGGAAAGATTCAAAAGAAGGAAGGAAGGAGGAAAGGAAAGAAAGAAGGAAGGAAAGAAAGAGAGTAAGTGAGTATGGAAGGAAGGGAGGGGAGGGAGAGAGGGAGGAAGGGAGGAAGGATTCAAAGGAAATATTCAAATGAAGGAAGGAAGGAGGAAAGGAAAGAAAGAAGGAAGGAAAGAAAGAGAGTAAGTGAGTATGGAAGGAAGGGAGGGGAGGGAGAGAGGGAGGAAGGGAGGAAGGATTCAAAGGAAAGATTCAAAAGAAGGAAGGAAGGAGGAAAGGAAAGAAAGAAGGAAGGAAAGAAAGAGAGTAAGTGAGTATGGAAGGAAGGGAGGGGAGGGAGAGAGGGAGGAAGGGAGGAAGGATTCAAAGGAAATATTCAAATGAAGGAAGGAAGGAAAGGAAAGGAACAAAGTGAGTGAGTGAATGAGGGAGGGAGGGAAGATGGAAGGAAGAAGGAAGATTCAAAAGTAAGAAGGGGGGAGGGAAGGAAAGATTCAGATGAAGGAAGGAAGAAAGGAATATAATAGCAATAATAGCAATAGCAGTAGACTTATATACCGCTTCATAGGCCTTTCAGCCCTCTCTAAGCGGTTTACAGAGAGTCAGCATATTGCCCCCAACAATCTGGGTCCTCATTTTACCCACCTCGGAAGGATGGAAGGCTGAGTCAACCCTGAGCCGGTGGGATTTGAACCACTGACCTGCTGATCTAGCAGTAGCCTGCAGTGCTGCATTTAACCACTGCGCCACCTTGGTCTGTGAATATAAACAAAAGGAAGGGAGAAAAGATTATGAACTGCTTCTTTCTCATCAAGGATTTGCATCCCTCAGAGACAGTTCGCTTCCTTATTGCGTCTGGATAATTTGCCTGGACTCAAAAAAATGCTTCAACTGGGGAAAGGGACACCCACAGTCCATGGGGGTAAACAGCCTCTGAAGGTCAGAAGGGAGAGGATTTAGGATGTTGGTCAATTCAGTGCGAAGGGTAGGCATCACCCAGCCTGGCTTGCTCTTGCGTGTGAAGTATTCCACCGAAATTGTTCCGTTCACATCTGAACTTTTCTGCGTTGCATCTTCGTCCCTAGATGGTCCAGAATCACCCGTCATCACCCCAAATAACACCTGCTACAAAGAGGACCGAAACGTCATCCTCACCTGTCAGGCGGCTTCCTTTCCTGAGCCTCGGTATACTTGGTTCCATGATGGTGCCCCAGTCGCGGGAGGGCCCAAAATATTCATCCAAAACTTCAACGAGAGCCAAGCTGGGATTTACACCTGCGAAGCCATGAATGAGCTCCTTCAAAAACGGACAAGAAGCGACATTCAGCACGTTCACTCGGAGAAAAGTACGTAACAGCAGTGGGGTCAACCCTCGTGGTCCATTGTCACTGTGGGCCTGGGGCCGAGCCCCCTTTCCCCAGCACTGTTTGTGGGACCTGCCACAACTTAAATCAGTGGCTCCAAACCTTTGGGGCACCAGGGACCGGTTCTGTGGAGAGAGATTTTTCTGCGTAGTGGAAAGGTCGTGGTTTTGCGCATTGCCTGCATCCCATGGATGGGGTTCCACTAGTTTGCGTGGCCCGGTTTCTGCTGTGGCCCAGTGCCAGTCCATGGACCGGGAGTTGGGAACCCCTGACTTAAACCAGTGGTGGGTCCCAGATCCCGTCGCAACCGGTACACTGGGAACTGCGCACGCCACCAGATTTCCAGCCTGGTGCCTCAAGCACTGGACCGAACTGCCTCTCCATTAATCCTCTCCATTCCTGCCCTTTGCTTCTGTTGTGTGTCCCTCAAGGTCTCCTTCTCTTCCTGGTCAGACCTTCTGCGCCATCAGCTCTTCTGCCTTCCTTGCAGGTTGCGTGAGTGAGGTGATCATAACTGGTCCAGAAGAAGAAGGCATAGAGGGCACAGTCACCTCCTTGAACTGCACAGCCAAAGGTGACGACGTTAAGTATTCTTGGCTCAAAGGAAACCAGGCCGTGAATGAAAATGATCGTATCTCTTTGACAAACGAAGGCCAGACCATCACTTTCAACCCATCTTTGAGAAGCGATGCGGCTGCCTATAAGTGCCACGCTTTCAACAGCTACTCTTCCGATGACAGCGAGCCCGTTACCATAAGTATCGTATGTAAGTCTGATCTTCTTCTCTTGAGTCATGCCATAAAGCCAACATGGAGCCTCACCTGGCATTTGTGTTAAGAGAGGGGCAACCATGGAGACTAAAATATACAAAGAAGCGTTGAGGGAATTGGGTATGTCTAGTTTAATGAACAGCATTCCGTGCGCCTTTGGCATTTAGTCACGCTGGCCACATGACCACAGAGACGTCTTTGGACAGCGCTGGCTCTTCGCCTTTGAAATGGAGATGAGCACCGCCCCCCAGAGTCAGGAACAACTAGCACATATGCACGAGGGGAACCTTTACCTTTTTGGTTTGATGTAAAGAAGGACTAGGGGAGACATGATAGCAGTCTTCCAATATCTCAGGGGTTGCCCCAAAGAAGAGGGAGTCAAGCTATTCTCCAAGGCACCTGAGGGTAGAACAAGAAGCAATGGGTGGAAACTAATCAAGGATGGAAGCAACTTAGAACTCAGGAGAAATTTCCTGACAGTTAGAACAATTAATCAGTGGAACAGAAGTTGCCTCCAGAAGTTGTGAATGCTCCAACACTGGAAGCCTTTAAGAAGATGTTGGATAGCCATTTGTCTGAAGTCTAAGCAGGGGGTTGGACTAGAGGACCTCCAAGGTCCCTTCTAACTATTATTATATTATTCTGTTATTCCTTCTTACTCCGGAATGGAAGAAAACTGGGATGCTAGGAAAAGGGTCATCAGCTAGAAGACTCAGCTTCAGGCTAGAAAGAGAGGCTTGCCTACCTCACGGACTTTCCAATTATAAGATAAAAACGCAGAAGAAGCTACCTTGGCTGAGTACTTTTTGCAAGCTCTCTCTATCCTGAGGTCTTTCAACCTTCATGTTTTGAACACATTTGATTCTCAGTGTAGGGATTGCAACTCGGAATGGAACCACCTCATTTCGTAACCTAATGGCTACGTTCAAATGATGTGGTAAACTGAGCTCGTTTTAAACTTGGTTTGTTTGGGACGGATTCAGTAAATTAGCACCTTTTATGAACCCAGCCCATTTCTCAGTTTAGTAAGGTAAAGGTTCCCCTTCCACAGACCCGTTACACAAAATAAAATGGGTGTTGTAGCCCGCCAGTGGCTAGCAGAGCTGGCAACAGATTCGGACAGTCTGAAGGTTGGGGAGGAACATGGGCCAGGCCTGGAGTCTGGGGAAGGCTCGGACAAGGCTCTGTGTCGGGGGCAGGGAGGTGACCAAGGCCATCTGGTAGTTATTTGCTGCCTCTGGAGCCTGACATCAGCGAGGCAGAAGAACAACAGGAGCCTGTTCCCAGTGTGTGCAGGCGCAGAGCTGCCAGAAGGGCAAGAACAATTAAGAAAACAGGTTCGACTTGGGAGTAAGGCTTGGAGGTGATTGGCCCCTCCCATAAGACATAAAAGTGGAGCGAACGGGATATGAGCTTTTGCAGGAAGCAATTAGTTCATCTGGCCGGTTCAAGCTTTGAAAAGTTCTGTTTGACTCTGTGCTAAGTTTGGCCTTGCTCTGCATTTGGCAGTTAGGTCTCTGGCCACATTCCCAGGGAGATAAGGTGGGTGCGTGACCCGTCAAAACCGCGCTCGACTAAGCCGCGCCCGATTAAACCGCGTCACTGACGTCATCAACAGGGCGACAACAGCCAGCGCGGAGAAAGAAGGGTGCTTTAAATAGCGCTTTGAAAGCAAGCCAATTCAACTTAAGGTAAGGGTTAGGTTTAGGGTTAGGTTTAGGGTTAGGGTTAGGGTTAGGGTTAGGGTTAGGGTTAGGTTTAGGGTTAGGGTTAGGTTTAGGGTTAGGTTAAGGGTTAGGGTTAGGGTTAGGTTTAGGGTTAGGTTAAGGGTTAGGATTAGGTTAAGGGTTAGGTTAAGGGTTAGGTTTAGGGTTAGGTTTAGGATTAGGTTTAGGATTAGGTTTAGGGGGGTTAGGTTTAGGTTTAGGGGTTAATTTTAGGTTTAGCGTTTACAGCGTGCTTCTGTCTCCGTGCTGTTGTTGCCCTCTTGATGACGTCAGCTACGCGGTTTCGTCGAGCGCAGTTTAGTCGAACGCGGTTTTGTGGTGGAACCAGGTGGGTGTTTATCAACATTCCCCTGAAAGACTATGGCAACTCAAGCAGACATCTGTCGGAATCCTCACAGGCTGTTTGTGAAGCCTTGAAGGCTGTGAATGACCATAATTTACAGCCGTATAAATAGAATTTATAGTTTTGGGGAATAAGATTGTGGTTTATGCTTTCTCCAGAAGCCTAGGCCAAAGCAAGGGGAGCATTCTTCCTTGTATTTCAGAAGATCGCGAGGCCATGATGTTGAAAGCTATTCTTCTCTCGTTTTTCTGGCAGATGGACCTGACCCTCCTTTTATCAACGAGACAATCGACATCAACCAGGAAAAAATCAGCCTAACGTGCGTAGCTTTTTCATATCCTCCCACACAGAACCTGTGGCTTCACAATGGAGAGAGAGTTGAGGGGAACCCCGAGGGGCTCACTCTGAATATCACCAAAGAGCATTCTGGGAATTATACATGTAAAGCAACAAATCCCAGTTCTGGGTTGATACGCGAGACCACTCTGGAGATTGACATGATAGGTGAGTAGGAGGAGGGCAAAATCCAGGGCCAATTCCAGGGCAAAAAATAAATAAAATGAAGGGTTCCTGCCTGGGGATTGAGGAGGGAGACACAGCTAATATTACCTTGTGGTCTCTTTTTCTCTCATTAGGAAAACTAGAAAGCATGAGACGGCGTTGAGGGTAAGGTAAGTATGCGTTTTTCAGAAAATATTCATGTTGCCCTTGTTTTCCCAAGTGTTTTGATGTTCGCAAGACAGTGGTGGGATTCAAATAATTTAACAACTGGTTCTCTGCCCTAATGACCATCTGGGTAGGTGGGGCTCGGTGGTCATGTGACTGGGTGGGCGTGGCCAACTCAAGGTCACTCAAGTCGGTGGACGTTTCGTCTTTGCTGTTACAATGTAATAAGGGTTAACCAGAGAGGCAGTTTCTGTAAGCAGGGCAATCAAAATTAGAAACAAGACCATAATAGCAATAGCAGTAGACTTATATACCGCTTCATAGGCCTTCAGGCCTCTCTAAGCGGTTTACAGAGAGTCAGCATATTGCCCCCAACAATCTGGGTCCTCATTTTACCCACCTCGGAAGGATGGAAGGCTGAGTCAACCCTGAGCCGGTGAGATTTGAACCGCTGACCTGGTGATCTAGCAGTAGCCTGCAGTGCTGCATTTAACCACTGCGCCACCTTGGCTCTAATGTTGTTTCCTTCCTGCCTTCCTTACAGGATTAGCCCTGTAAAGTGGGGAAAAAAACAAAAGGAGATTTCTTCCAACAACCGGTTCTCCGAACTGCTTAGAGAGTTAACAACCGGTTCTCCCGAATAGGTGCGAAGCGGCTGAATCCCACCACTGCCGCAAGACATCAGGGCGGGAATATGGGACTCACATCTGGGGGTCTCCACAGAGTAGGTGAAGACAATCAAGATGGCAGCCACAACACAGAAGCTCCACCTGGTTTTATCTGAGTAGCGTGTTCAATGCACATAAAAACCAGGCAGAGCTCTGATTTCACCATTGACTTTTTTAGCCGTCCTCAATTAGACCAGGGGTCTCCAACATTGGCAACCTTTAAGACTTGTGGACTTCAGCTCTCAGAGTTCCTCAGCCAGCTTCTCCCAAACCGGTAGCAATTTTTTTGCTACCGGTTCGGGTATACAGCTGGCATTCTTTGCTACCGGTTCGAGTGAATTGGTCCAAACCAGTAGCATTTCACCCCTGCTCCAGTCCCGCAATCATCCATTCAACGATTCAACTGAATTGTTGAATTGTTGCATGGCGAGCTGGCCATTTTGAGTTGGCCTATGGTGAGTTGCTTGCAGCATGTTGTCCCATATCATTTTCAAAATAGGTCCCCCAGAACTTTGGAACAAAAACTGTGCTTTAACTCTTTTTTTTTTATTTTTTTTATTTTTATTACATAAACAACATATACACATAACAATAGAAAAAGAAAAGCAAAAAAAAAAGCCGAGCCCATCATCACATACAGTATGTCGTTTGGTTACAGGTCTTTTAACATTTATCATTCTTATACATTCATTGTTTCATTTAATAGATTATAATTTAGTATCATTTCTTATTCCCCTACCTGTAGCAGTCCATCCCAACTATGTTTCCCCCCCACACACACAACCGTATCTCTCTGTTATATATTTAATAGACGCAACAATAAAATAAAATTAAAAAGAAAGAAAGAAAAAACGATCATCACATGGAACATGTCGTTTGGTTACAAGTGTTTTAACATCCACATCCTCGAATAATATTTACCATCTCAAACTTTTCATCTAGTAAAATTAAAAACCTCATTTTCATTCTACAATATATATTCAGTTAACATTAGTATTATTTTTTTTCAGAAAATATACTTACGTTCATTATTGTCCTTGTATTTCAAGGACAACTGTGCTTTAACTCTATGATGGGTTTTTTTTCCCCTTCCCTCTTTTAGGTTTCGACTCGGATTTCTGATGCTGGCTGAAGCTTCGTCTGTTTTTACATCATTTTAAATTTTGAACCTTCTTGAAAATCTACGTTGAAACCACCTTGTAGAGTTCCTCACCCCTGCCTCTCCATTAAACGTTACAACAATGGGTCCTATCGATTCCCAGTTGTCATTTCCATTGTAAGGAAAGAACAATATGCAGTCATTCAGATGGGTTGAGAAATATGGAAATTCACACTGAATAAATCATTTGTCAATGGTGTTGTTTTGTTATGGCGATTGTGTTGCTTTGCTGTTGTCGCCAACGTCAAAGTACAATATGGTTGACTGTAACGCGCTCTACATGGGGCTGCCCTTGAAGAGTGTTCGAAAACTCCAGCTGGTCTAGAACGCAGCTGCGCGAGCGATCGTGGGTGCACCCAGGTACACCCACGTCACACCTATCCTCCGCGAGCTGCACTGGTTACCCATTAGTCTCCGGATTCGCTTCAAGGCGCTGGTCGTTACCTATAAAGGCCTTCATGGCATTGGACCTGGGTACCTGAGAGACCGCCTCCTGCCGATCACCTCCCATAGACCGATTAGATCACACAGGTTAGGTCTCCTCCAGATCCCATCTGCCAGTCAATGTCAGCTGACGACTCCCTGGGGAAGGGCCTTCTCTGTCGCAGCTCCAGCCCTCTGGAACGATCTCCCCATGGAGATCCGGACCCTTACTACCCTCCCGGCCTTCCACAAAGCCATTAAATCCTGGCTGCTCCAGCAGGCCAGGGGGCTCTCGAAATATCCAGCCCCTCGGAAATTGTGACTGTTGTATATTTTAATATGTTGTTTTGTCTATTATCCCCCTCCCTTGTTTTATTGTAAGCCGCCCGGAGTCCTTCGGGAGTGGGCGGCATACAAAATCAATAAAACTAAAACTAAACTAAACTAAAACTTCTTGATTCTGTGGCGCTGGAGTCAGTCATGTACACCGGCGTTATAAACTGGACTGTGTTTAAGAAAAATCTTAACGAGATTTAAAAAACAATCCTTAAGACCCAAATTCACTTTCTTCTGCAGTTCTGCAGCCTTTAAATACCTTGGGTTTTAACTCCACCGGCTCTATAAAAAAATATAAATTATTGCTTGAAATTCTCATAAGCTGGCTCTGTCTTAGCCCTTTAAAAAAAAAAAGTCCATTATGTCCTCATCACCAAAACGTAGGATCACCTGGAGGATGGAAAGTTACCTAGAAAGAGTTTTGCAGTGACCCAGATAGTGTTGAATCACACATCAATTTGACAAGGTGAGTGCCAGGGTACCAAGTAATACATCCATAATAAACAGCCCAGTAGGTTCCTCAAAAAATTGGTTTATTGGATATATCATATTGGCATAAGCTGGTTGAAAACTGACTCTGAATATTCCCGCGGTTTTCACCTAATGGAAAAGTAAAACTTTCTCTCTTTTCCCAGTCAGTCAGTCACATGGTCCAATCAAGGTCCCATCTGGTTGCCAGGCAACATCGCTCCTCATCTGTCCCAGCTACTGGTGGGAATGTCCTTGGTTCCCAGGAGAAATCATTTTGTTTTGGCTACTAGCCTCTCTATCTCTATTCCCCTTTCCCTATCCTTCCGCTCCAGTGTGGCAATACTGAAGCCTCAAAAATGGCCTCGGTCGGGCCAGCTTCAAGGTTGACTGGAGGCCCCCTTTAATTGAAGAGGACTTCCTGTAAAGAAAAAAGATTGCAGAGAGGTTACTCAATATTCACCTTAGCCTCCCCGCCTACTCCCCCAGGGGGCCCTTAGGCTTCTGGGGAGTACTCGTCCTGGAACTGTTTAACCAACCTGTCTGCCTTGACATCCCAGCTTTTAAAGTTTAAAGTTTAATAACATTTATATGCTGCCCAATCCCGTAGGACTCAGGTCACCTCGGTCAAATCAGCTTCAGAGTTGACAGTCATAACATCTTTACTACCAACATCGTTCAATCTGCAACAGGACTTTGCTTTAGTAGGGATCAACCACATCAGTGGCGGGATTCAGCCAGTTCGCACCTATTCGGGAGAACCGGTTGTTAACTTTCTAAGCAGTTCGGAGAACCGGTTGTTGGAAGAAATCTCATTTTGTTTTTGTTTTCCACTTTCCAGGGCTAATCCTGTAAGGAAGGCAGGAAGGAAACATTCTGGTGTTGTTTCTAGCCTAATCTTTATTGCCCTGCTTACAGAAACTGCCTCTCTGGTTAACCCTTATCACATTGTCACAGCTAAAGTGAAGCGCCCATCAACGTGAGTGATGTTGAATTGGCCACGCCCACCCAGTCACATGACCACCAAGCCCCACCTACCCTGATGGTCATTAGGGCAGAGAACCGGTTGTTAAATTATTTGAATCCCACCACTGAACCACATTGAGTTATTTATTATCTGCTTTATGGATAGGTTGACCGCTTCCCACTCTTACAACCCTTGAGACTTGTTTGCATTGACAAGAAATAGAAAATACAAAGAATAAAGTAACCAAACATAAAACAGGATAACCAGAACCACACATGCAGAGCTCAGGCTAAGTACTTTACAGGTAATCCTTAACTTAGGACAGCAAATGAGCACAAAATTACTGCTGCTAAGGTTTTTAAGTGAGTTTTGCCCCGTTTTACAACCTATCCTGCCACAGTTGTTAAAGTGAATCACTACAGTTGTTAAGTAAGTAACCCGGTTGTTAAATGAATCTGACTTCCCCATTGCCTTTGATGTCAGTAGGTCGCAAAAGAGGATCACATCACCCTGGGACCCTATCCTGTTTCCCCAGAAATAAGACCTCCCCCGGATAATAAGCCCAATTGGGCTTTTGAATGCATGCGCAAAAATAAGCCCTCCCCGAAAATATTGCAACACAGCAGCAGCCATGAGGTGACCATGCTCCCCGCCTCCTACACCTCAAAAATAATAAGATCTCCCTGAAAATAAGGCCAAGCGTTTATTTCAGGGGTCAAAAGAGGATAAGACCCTGTCTTATTTTTGGGAAAGCACGGTACAACTGATTTAATTATGAACCATTGGCCAAACATCCAAATTTCTTATGTAAAAAGTTCTTTATTTTTTCCCTTTCAAATTCATTCATAGATTTACATTCTTATAATTGCTATTTAACATTTATCTATTCATCATTAATCTCTATACTCATTTTACATACATTCATGCATATATGCATGCATGCATGCATACATACATACATACATACATACATACATACATATATATGTTTGTGTGTGTGTGTGTTTTCATAGAATTTCACGGATGTAGCTGGTCTTGTTTGTCTTGGCAACGTTTCGGCAAGTGAAACCTCAATCTTACACCGGAGCCAAGGTGGCGCAGTGGTTAAATGCAGCACTGCAGGCTACTGCTAGATCAGCAGGTCAGCGGTTCAAATCTCACCGGCTCAGGGTTGACTCAGCCTTCCATCCTTCCGAGGTGGGTAAAATGAGGACCCAGATTGTTGGGGGCAATATGCTGACTCTCTGTAAACCGCTTAGAGAGGCCTGAAGGCCTATGAAGCGGTATATAAGTCTACTGCTAAAAAGACCCGAATACAACAAGACCAGCATAGATAGATAGATAGATAGATAGATAGATGGATGGATGGATGGATGGATGGATGGATGGATGGATGGATGGATGGATGGATGGACGGACAGACAGACGATACAGATATAGATGTAGATATATACAGTAGATATAGATATAGATATAGATATAGAGATAGAGATAGAGATAGAGATAGAGATAGAGATAGAGATAGAGATAGAGATAGAGATAGAGATAGAGATAGAGATAGAGATAGAGATAGAGATAGAGATAGAGATAGAGATGATATGATCTCTCCTATTCTTAATTCCCCACCCTCACTTTCTCCGCCAAGCATCCAAATTTCAATCACGTGATCAGGGGGATGCTGCAACTGTCGTAAGTGTGAAAAACAGTCATAGGTCTCTTTTTTTCCATTGCCATTTGATCGGTCCCTAACAAATGGTTGTAAATTGAGGACTTCCTGTATTATGTCCCGCCTATACTCTCCCAACCAACTCTTGGTAACAATTAAATAAGACTCCAAGGAAGCTGGAGGAGAGGGGAGTAGTCCTGGGCCTTTTGTGATTGTGCAGTGATTCTAGGCTAGGGGCATGTTTGATTCCCTCCTCCTTGCCAAACTGGGTGCTTCTTAACAGGGAATAAGGCCAAAGTCAATTTCTCCCTTCCAAAAGACTTGCAAGAAAGGACCTATAAGTTCGCATTCTCCATGGCACGACAAAACCGCGCTCGACTAAAGCGCGCCCGATTAAACTGCGTTGCTGACGTCATCAACAGGGCGACAACAGCAAGCACGGAGAAAGAAGGGCACTTTAAATAGCGCTTTGAAAGCAAGCTGATTCAAGTTAAGGTAAGAGTTAGGGTCGGACAGGTCGCAGTCGGTGTTAGTGGGGGGGCAGAGATCGTCCCCTAGGCCCCTAAATTATGGGGTGCCGCAGGGTTCGGTCTTATCCCCCCTACTATTTAACATCTACATGAAACCGCTGGGAGAGATCATCCGCAGGCACGGGATTAGATACCATCAATATGCGGACGATACTCAATTGTATCTGTCCGCCCCGTGCCAAATCAATGAAGCGGTTGATGTGATGAGCCGGGGCCTTGAGGCCGTCATGGACTGGATGAGGGCTAACAAGCTTGTGCTCAACCCAGAAAAGACCGAGTGGCTGTTGTGTTTTCCTCCCAAAGATTTGGCTAATATTCCAACACTCAGGCTGGGGGGTCAAATTTTACACCCCTCAGAGAGGGTTCGCAACTTGGGAGTCCTCCTGGATCCACAGCTGTCATTCGACCACCACTTAACGGCTGTGACCAGGGGGGCATTCGCCCAGGTACGCCTGGTGCGCCAGTTGCGACCCTACCTGAATCGGGAGGCTCTCACAACAGTCACTCGGGCCCTTGTGACCTCTAGGCTGGAATACTGCAATGTGCTCTACATGGGGCTGCCCTTGAGGAGCATCCGGCGACTTCAGCTAGTGCAGAACGCAGCCGCGCGAGTGATTGCGGGTGCACCTCGATTCACCCGCATAACACCTATCCTCCGCGAGCTGCGCTGGCTACCTGTCGATCTCCGGATGCGCTTCAAGGTGCTATTAATCACCCATAAAGCCCTACATGGCAGTGGATCTGGATACTTGAGAGACCGCCTCCTGCCAATTACTTCCCTGCGACCTATAAGATCCCATAGACTAGGCCTCCTCCGCATCCCATCGGCCAGCCAGTGTCGGCTGGCAACTACAAGGAGGAGGGCCTTCTCAGCAGTAGCCCCGACCCTTTGGAACGAGCTCCCCGTGGAGATTCGTACCCTCCCCACCGTCCAAGCCTTCCGCATAGCCTTGAAGAACTGGCTCGCCCGTCAGGCCTGGGGATAAGGATCGTTACCCCGCCCGAATGATGAATGTATGTTGTCTATTATTTTATTATATGTTGTTATCTTAATGTTGTATCCCCCCCTTCCTGGTTTTGTGTGAGCCGCCCTGAGTCCCCTCAGGGAAAAGGGCGGCCTACAAATGCTAATAAACCTAAACCTAAACCTAAGTTAGGTTTAGGGTTAGGTTTAGGGTTAGGTTTAGGGTTAGGGTTAGGGTTAGGGTTAGGGTTAGGGTTAGGGTTAGGGTTAGGGTTAGGGTTAGGGTTAGGTTAAGGGTTAGGATTAGGTTTAGCGTTAGGTTAAGGGTTAGGGTTAGGGTTAGGTTAAGGGTTAGGATTAGGTTTAGCATTAGGTTAAGGGTTAGGTTAAGGGTTAGGTTTAGGGTTAGGTTTAGGGTTAGGGTTAGGGTTAGGTTAAGGGTTAGGTTTAGGGTTAGGTTTAGGATTAGGTTTAGGGGGGTTAGGTTTAGGGTTAGGGGTTAATTTTAGGTTTAGCGTTTACAGCGTGCTTTTTTCTCCGCGCTGTTGTCGCGCTGTGATGACGTCAGCTACGCGGTTTTGTCGAGCGCCCTTTAGTCGAATGCAGTTTTGTGGTGGAACCGGCATTCTCTGCTTTGCAACACACCCAGGGACCTCATCCTGGCCATCTTAGCTGTCGGTCAACAACACAAGACATGATCAACCGGTTTTATTTCTAACTAGACAACCCTGCGGCGTGTTAGGTGACCCTTTGAGAGAAATGTAGTACAGTCTAACGCACGGGTGTCCAAACGTGGGAACTTTAAGACTTGTGGACTTCAACTCCCAGAATTCCCCAGCCAGCCATGCTGGGAGTTGAAGTCCACAAGTCTTTTAAAGTTCCCAAGTTTAGACACCCCTATATTATATTATCAACAATTAGAAGACTGGGTGAGATGCTTCTAAAATATTCAGTCCAAGGCCAAACGATCCCAAAACCTCGTAAAAGCAAAATGACATCGGACTTTGCCCCAACGCTTTGGAACAGGTAAACAGTGTGACTTGTGTTCTTTTGGCAAATAAAATTTTTATTACTTCTAAATATACTGCACTATGGGAATTTTCATCTTTTCCTGTTACGGGTTGTGGATTCAGCCACACCTCTTCGGTTAGCAATGAGGAAGTCGAGAGCCAAGGAGCTGAAAAATTAAGGAGGTGGCCAGATCAGATTTGCCAAGCTGCCATTGGATCAAGCTTGGTCCGGATCTCTGATGGTTCCAGATTTGGGTTCTGGAACCAAGAAGCCTGAAGACCTTCTGCTTATACAATGCAGACAAAGCCACCTTACTTGATGAATGGAGTCCATAGTAATCTTGGATGGAGAAGTTGGATGGTGCTTTGGACAGGTATGGAATGGATGAGAACCTCAAAAAAGTGCATGGTATTCTTGGATGGAGAAGTTGGATGGTGCTTTGGACAGGAATGGAATGGATGAGAACCTCAAAAAAGTGCATGGTATTCTTGGATGGAGAAGTTGGATGGTGCTTTGTACAGGAATGGAATGGATGAGAACCTGAAAAAAAGTGTGTGGTATTCTTGGATGAAGAAGTTGAAAGGTGCTTTGGACAGGTATGGAATGGATGAGATCCTCAAAAAAAGTGTGTGGTATTCTTGGATGAAGAAGTTGAAAGGTGTTTTGGACAGGTATGGAATGGATGAGAACCTCAAAAAGTGCATGGTATTCTTGTATGGAGAAGTTGGGTGGTGCTTTGGACAGGTATGGAATGGATGAGAACCTCAAAAAAAGTGGTATTCTTGGATGGAGAAGTTGGGTGGTGCTTTGGACAGGTATGGAATGGATGAGAACCTCAAAAAAAGTGCATGGTATTCTTGGATGGAGAAGTTGGATGGTGCTTTGGACAGGTATGGAATGGATGAGAACCTCAAAAAGTGCATGGTATTCTTGGATGGAGAAGTTGGATGGCTTTGGACAGGTATGGAATGGATGAGAACCTCAAAAAAGTGCATGGTATTCTTGGATGGAGAAGTTGAAAGGTGCTTTGGACAGGTATGGAATGGATGAGAACTTCAAAAAAGTGCATGGTATTCTTGGATGGAGAAGTTGGGTGATGCTTTGGACAGGTATGGATGAGAACCTCAAAACAGTCGAGTCTGCAAGGATTGGATGAGACCTTGGGTTTAAGGCTGAGTCTTCATTAGAATTCTTGATGCATATATCTGGTGTGGTGGTTGGTTTTTTCAATGTCTGAAGAGGCTGGATGTGGACGTAGATGGATGGTTTGATCATCTCCAGTTTTAATGGCTGCTTAGCCCAGCCTGTCTTGTTTAATTTATGTTCTTAATTGGTTTAATATAGTGGGGTTTTTTTTGTGAGCTGCTTGGAGAACCGATATGGCACCAGGTTTCGTTTGCTTTTAACATTTTAAGCGGTTGAGTTTTATAGCGGTTCGTATGATGAGAAGCTGCCCAGAGCTGCTTGAAAGATGAGTGATTGTTTTGATGTTGTAAATAAATAAATGACGTTAGAGTGGACTGCTTCATTCAATCTAATTATTAATAATAGTTCAAAATAAAAATTGCTGAAGCTTTTTACCAGGTTTTTTTACAGCTCTGCTTTATCGTTTCGACATTAATGCTGCTCTTAGATTGCCAAACAGGACGTTGGGGCCAATAATGGTAATGAATTGCATTCCAGTTAACAAACGAACGGATCCTGAGATTTAATAGCATAACACACAAACAAACACATCTGAAATGACTTGCTCAAACCTCGTGGATCTGTATCAGTGGTGGGTTTCAAAAATTGTTCGAACCTACTCTGTGGGGGTGGCCTCCTTTGTGGGAGTGGCTTGCCACCCATGTGACCGGATGGGAGTGGCTTGCCGCCCATGTGACCGGATATGAAATTATGAATTAGTATTTAGGTCGGTCCAAGTAGCTATTCAGAAACTCTGGCATTGAAGCATACAGGTCTTAAAGCTGTCAAGTTACAAGATCCTTGCACCCCTAACCCTTTAGAAAAAAAGTCCCCAGGGGTGTTCAAACTTGACAGCTTTAAGACTTGTGGACTTCAACTCCCAGAATTCCTCCTCCAGTCACGTTGGCTCAGGAACTCTGGCATTGAAGCATGCAAGTCTTAAAGCTGTCAAGTTACAAGATCCTTGCACCCCTAACCCTTTAGCAGTGGTGGGTTTCAAAAAAATTTGGAACCTCTTCTGTAGGTGTGGCCTGCTTTCCGGGTCCACTGGTGGAATCTCTTCTAACCGGTCCGGTAGATTTGACGAACCAGTTCTACCGAATAGGTGCGAACTGGTAGGAACCCACCTCTGATCTGTATCTTTGAAAAAATAATCATCATTTGGATCGTTTGCAGTCCAATATTCTAACATACAATGCAACGGACTTTTTGCTTAAAATTTATTTTGAGAGAAAATTTGTTCTCTCTCTCTCTCTCTCTTTCTCTTCCCTCCTCTACCGCAGCCACCGTCTTCCATCTGGCCGGAGCCGAAGTAACTGTCCCTATTGAGTTAAAGCCTCGAAATCCCATGGAGAAGCTTGACGTTATTTTTGAGCCACCAAAACCTATAGATGGGCTTGTCTACTGCAGCTGGTCCCGGGGAACCTCTCCAGAAACAATGCAGGAAATTGGAATCAGATTCCTGCCCCCCATATATGGGTCCACACAAGGGCCACAATACACGGGACGGGAGGACATTTACCCAAACTGTTCCCTTTCCATCAGCAATTTAACATTTCAAGACGCAGTAAACTACCTGTTGATAGAAGGAGGACCTGGGCTTTTTATTGTCGGTTACGCGAGCCCAACTGTTGTAGGTAGGCTTAATACCTTTTTATATTGCTGTTTTCTGAGATCTCGTGCAACTAACGTGTTTTTTTTTTCCAAATATATATTTTTATTTTTATACAAATGATCTATTCTCCATTCACTCCATTCACTACAGGAGACAGTGAGTTCTAGTCCTACCTTAGGCATGAAAGCCAGTTGAGTGACTTTTGGGCCACTGACCAGGAGACAGTGAGTTCTAGTCCCAACTTAGTCATAAAAGCCAGTTGAGTGACTTTGGACCAATCCCCAGGAGACAGTGAGTTCTAGTCCTCCCTTAGGCATGAAAGCCAGTTGAGTGACTTTGGGCCACTGACCAGGAGACAGTGAGTTCTAGTCCTCCCTTAGGCATGAAAGCCAGTTGAGTGACTTTTGGGCCACTGACCAGGAGACAGTGAGTTCTAGTCCCAACTTAGTCATAAAAGCCAGTTGAGTGACTTTGGACCAATCCCCAGGAGACAGTGAGTTCTAGTCCTCCCTTAGGCATGAAAGCCAGTTGAGTGACTTTGGGCCACTGACCAGGAGACAGTGAGTTCTAGTCCTCCCTTAGGCATGAAAGCCAGTTGAGTGACTTTGGACCAATCCCCAGGAGACAGTGAGTTCTAGTCCTCCCTTAGGCATGAAAGCCAGTTGAGTGACTTTGGGCCACTGACCAGGAGACAGTGAGTTCTAGTCCTCCCTTAGGCATGAAAGCCAGTTGAGTGACTTTGAGCCAATCCCTCTCTTTCATCCCAACTTACTTCCTAGGTCTGTTGTGGTGGGGACTACAGGAGGAGGAAGGTGTGTTGGAGATGTTCGCCACCTTGAATTGTTTGTAAAAATCGTAAAGGTGGGGTACAAATAAATAAATGCATACATATAAATTTTAAAAAAAGATTGCTCGCAATAACTCTCTCTCTCTCCTTTCTCTCTCTCCTTTCTCTCTCTCCTTTCTCTCTCTCCTTTCTCTCTCTCCTTTCTCTCTCTCCTTTCTCTCTCTCCTTTCTCTCTCTCCTTTCTCTCTCTCCTTTCTCCCTCTCCTTTCTCTCTCTCCTTTCTCTCTCTCCTTTCTCTCTCTCCTTTCTCTCTCTCCTTCCTCTCTCTCCTTTCTCTCTCTCCCTTCTCTCTCTCCTTTCTCTCTCTCCTTTCTCTCTCTCCTTTCTCTCTCTCCTTTCTCTCTCTCCCTTCTCTCTCTCCTTTCTCTCTCTCCTTTCTCTCTCTCCTTTCTCTCTCTCCTTCCTCTCTCTCCTTCCTCTCTCTCCTTTCTCTCTCTCCTTTCTATCTCTCCTTCCTCTCTCTCCTTCCTCTCTCTCCTTTCTCTCTCTCCTTTCTCTCTCTCCTTTCTCTCTCTCCTTTCTCTCTCTCCTTTCTCTCTCTCCTTTCTCTCTCTCCTTCCTCTCTCTCCTTCCTCTCTCTCCTTTCTCTCTCTCCTTTCTATCTCTCCTTTCTATCTCTCCTTCCTCTCTCTCCTTCCTCTCTCTCCTTTCTCTCTCTCCTTTCTCTCTCTCCTTTCTCTCTCTCCTTTCTCTCTCTCCTTTCTCTCTCTCCTTTCTCTCTCTCCCTTCTCTCTCTCCTTTCTCTCTCTCCTTTCTCTCTCTCCTTTCTCTCTCTCCTTTCTGCAGATTTTCTGCTCAAGCCAAATGTGACTGCAAAACCAAGCAACTCCATTCTGGAATTGGCTCCAGTTCGTCTCCACTGCAATGCACCAAAAGACCTAACAATTACGTGGTTTAAAGATGGAGAACTTTACACCAAGGGGTCCCACCTCATGGACAATAATGAGACTCTTTTCATTCCATCCGTCAGCAAGAGCGATGCTGGGGGGTATCAGTGCCAAATTACCAACCACACCAGCACGAGAATCAGTGACATTCTCAAGCTCAACGTTGTCTGTAAGTATTTGGCTTTCAAGATGTCTAGCTTGGTCTTAGCTCTCAAGCTCACCAGCTCTTAGATGTTCTCCTAACCTCATTCCTCAGGACCGGAGGTGGGGGGAGGACGACTATGGAAACTATATGACCTCTGGACTTCAACTCCCAGAATTCCTCAGCCAGCATGGAATTCTGGGAGTTGAAGTCCATGGCCAATATGGAATTCTGAGAGTTGAAGTCCATAGACAACATGGAATTCTGGGAATAGAAGTCCATGGCCAATATGGAACTCTGGGAGTTGAAGTCCATAGACAGCATGGAATTATGGGAATGGAAGTCCATGGCCAATATGGAATTCTGTGAGTTGAAGTCCACAGACAGCATGGAATTCTGGGAATTGAAGTTCATGGATTATAAAGTGGCCATAGTTGCTCTCCCCTGCCTCAGGAAATGGGGCCACTCTACTTGGAGGCCAAGTATGGCAGAAGTAGCCTGCATTACTGCACTCTAACCACTGCCCCACCGTGGCAATAGCTAGATAGACAAATAGACAGATAGACGGATAGACGGGTAGACGGGTAGACGGGTAGACGGGTAGACGGGTAGGTAGGTAGGTAGGTAGGTAGGTAGGTAGGTATGTAGGTAGGTAGATGATAGATAGATAGATAGATAGATAGATAGATAGATAGATAGATAGATAGATAGATAGATATAGACAGACAGACAGACAGACAGATAGACAGAAAGACACTTACCTTGGAAGGACGGAAAGCTGAGTCAACCTTGAGCCTGGTGAGATTTGAACTGCCAAATTGCAGGCAGCCGGCAGTCAGCAGAAGTAGCGTGCAATACTGCACTCTAACCACTGCGCCCATTAACTTTTTACTGTCTGTTTTGCATTTCTGTTAAGAGTTGGGAGATCCTCCGTGAGTACTTAACCTTCTTACTCAGTGGTCATTTTGCATAAACTCAATCCGTTTGATTAGTGTACGGGTCAATTTTCAGTGCAGGACCCAGAAACTGGGTTAATTCTGTTTTTCTTCCTTCAGTTGGACTTGGTTCAGTCTGGTTCAGTGTTTATCAAACTTGGCAAGTCCATGGCTGGCTGGGGAATGCTGGGAGATGAAGTCCATGTGTCTTAAACTTGCCAAGATGGCTGGCTGGAGAATGCTGGGAGATGAAATCCATACATGTGAAACTTGCTTAAGATGGAGGCTAGGGAGGTGGGAGCTGAAATTATTAAATTTGCCAAGTCTAGAAACATCAGTCCAGTTGCTGACCAAGATAGTCCTTTTAATTGACACATTAAATAAAATAAAAAGGGAAAGCGCTTGGTACTTCAGAAAGTTGCAAGGATGTTGTTTTGAAAAATGTTTTGCTGCTTAAAAAATAATCCTAAATATGCATGTTTCCTCCAGATGGACCTGATCCTCCGGTTATCAACGAGACTATTGATGTTTCACGAGGACTGATCAAACTGACTTGCAAAGCCGTCGTGTTTCCTCCTGCTTTGTATACTTGGTTTTACAATGGAATGGAATGGTCGGATGATAAAATTCTCTTTCAGACAATTATCTCAGAGAATTCTGGAAATTATACTTGTAGGGTGATTAATCCGATCTCTTTCCTGACGAGAAATACCACCCTGGCGATCGACATGAAAAGTGAGTAGTCGAGAACTGAGGACTCCTGATCATTTGCCAAATACAGGGGTCTCCAAATTTGGCAACGTTTAAGACTTGTGAACTTCAACTCCCAGAATTCCCCAGCTGGGGAATTCTGGGAGTTGAAGTCCGCAAGTCTTAAAATTACCAGGTTTGGAGACACACAGACACCCCCTGCCAAATAGATTGAGGAGTCTCTGCCTTGGAACTGAAGATGTTTTCCACTCTTCCCCCCCCCCCAAAAAAAGGATGGAAGCATGCTGTCCCTTGCTGATACTGTGATAGTTCACAAGGAAGGAAGAGGATTCCTTATAACATTGTTGAGGTCTTTTTTATCTTTTCCTCTTTTTAGGAAAGTTTTAAAGCCTAAAATAGAAATGAAGGACAGAAAGACAATGGTGTAAGTATCAATTCTACAAAAAATATATATTCAGGAATGATTCATTTGCTCTAGTCTCCCCAAGTTTTTATTTTCCTATCTGCCTATTATCTATCTATCTCTCCATCCATCCATCATCTACCTATCTATATCTATCTATCCATCTATCCATCCATCTATTAATCAATCTTCAGCCATCTCTCCATCCATCATCAGTCATCTAACAAACTATATATGTCTGCTGTCTTATCTGTCTATGTCTATCCATTTATCTATATTTATCTATCCATCCATCCATCCATCCATCCATCCATCAATTCATTACAGTATCTAACAATCAACATCTATCCATCCATCTATCCATCTATCCATCTATCCATCTATCCATCTATCCATCTATCCATCTATCCATCTATCCATCTATCCATCTATCCATCTATCCATCTATCCATCTATCCATCTATCCATCTATCCATCTATCCATCTATCCATCTATCCATCTATCCATCTATCCATCATCTATCCATCTATCCATCTATCCATCTATCCATCTATCCATCTATCCATCTATCCATCATCTATCCATCTATCCATCATCTACCTATCTATATCTATCTATCCGTCTCTCCATCCATCTATCAATCAATCTTCAGCCATCTCTCTATCCATCCATCATCAGTCATCAAACAATCTATATCTATCTGTTGTCTGTCTGTCTATCGGTCTATCCATTTATCTATATTTATCCATCCATCCATCAATCAATCAATTCATTACAGTATCTAACAATCAACATCTATCCATCCATCTATCCATCTATCCATCTATCCATCTATCCATCTATCCATCTATCCATCTATCCATCTATCCATCTATCCATCTATCCATCTATCCATCTATCCATCCATCCATCCATCCCTCCCTCCATCCATCCATCCATCCATCCATCCATCCATCCATCCATCCATCCATCCATCCATCCATCTATCTATCTATCTATCTATCTATCTATCTATCTATCTATCTCTATCTATCATCTGTACCTATTTATCCATCTGCCCATCTATCAATCAACTTTGATTGCCCCCCCCCACATCTCATAACAAGTGAATCTGGACAGCATGCAGCAAAAATATATATATAAAGCAATAAAAGTGTCAAAAGCAATCAAATTAAAAAGCTTTGATTGCGAAAAAGGGTTTTGAAGGCCAGCCAGCATCTTGAATTGAACCCAGAAGCAAAATGGGTAACTTAATGTAGTAACTAGTTTCATAAAATCCATTTTTAAAAAAAGTCTTTCTTATGTATGAAATGATATGTTACTACGAAAGATAGCAACATGCGCCATTATTTCTTACTCAGTTGTAACTATTCCTTTTTTCCCCAATGCTAAACTTACAACAACTCAGGATACATAAACCCACACCTGTAGTTAAAATCAAACTTTCCAGCAGAGAGTTTTAAAACCAAGATGTGGAATAAAAATTGTATCTAATAGACTATTTTCCCTTTCAGCTTCCATTCTCTGATTTCTGGTGGAAAATATCAAGGCGAATGTAAGAACAGCAGCTTTTTTGAGGTTTCATTCTGCACCTCCCTCTTTAAAGCTGTAGACTTTATCCATGCAAGTATTAAATACCCTAAATAAAAGCAAATTGTGATCACTACATATTAAGATGGCAATTTCCTTCTCAAGCCATAGGATTCGGAACTTCTAATTACATTTTAAAAGTGCTGTGAATCATTGGTTGTTCATACATTACAGGAAAACGTCCTTGCTTTGTGTAAGTTCTTATGAAAATGTATTATACGATTTCTCATTTTCCCCTCTGGAAAGGAAATGTGTGCAGTTAATCAAAAATCCACAGAGAAGTACGGAAATGTGTATTCAATAAATCTTTCCCATTGAGCTCTTTTGTCAATGTGCTGTATTTGTTTATATTGTCATTGTTGTTGTGTTCTTCTCATAGATCTTTTGGTGTTGCGGGGGCCAGACACACACCCCTTCAAATTAGATAGGGAATATCCTATGAGCAACCATCCCACAGGATCAAAAACATCTTATAGATTTAGAATAACAGAATTGGAAGGGACCTTGGAGGTCTTCTAGTCCAACTCCCTGCTCGGGCAGGAAACCCCTATACCATTCCAGACAAATGGTTGTCCAAACTCTTCTTGAAAACATCCCGTGTTGGAGAATTCACAACTTCTGAAGGAAGTTGTTCCACTATTTAATGGTTCTAACTCCGCTTGAAAGCGGAGCGGAGCACAGCAGAAGGATGGTGAGGCGATCTGTTGTCTTTAAAGAGTAACCCTGCTAGAAAAGAATTCTTGCTGAAAGGGAAAAAAACTCCTAAGTTTTCGAAAAGAAGGGAGAGAACAAGTAACACTCCTTTCAGGCCGAAGACTGAGGTTAATCTGGGTAGCCAGAGGAGAGCAGGAGGTGTGGCTTCAAAAGATTACCTCAGTCTCCAATAGGCAAGAAGGCTTGGTTAATACCCATGGTTACTCCTCCCACACCTTCTCTTCGGAAACTACTGCATCCAGTTTGGGTCACTACATTACAAAAAAGATGTTGAGACTTTGGAAAAAATGCAGAGATGAGCAACTCAGACAATTAAAGGAATTGGGTAGGGATGGTCTAGAAAAAAGAAGGACCAGGGATGATGTGATAGCATCACATTCCAGTATTTGAGGGCTGCCACGAAGAAGTGTGGGTCAAGCTATTCTCCAAAGCACCTGAGGGCAGGACAAGAAGCAATTGATGGAAACTAATCAAGGAGAGAAGCAACTTAGAACTAAGGAGAAATCTCCTGAAAATGAGAACAATTAACCAGTGGAACATCTTTTCTTTCAAAGATAAAGGTTCCCCTCGCACATAGCAATAGTTAGCAATAGTTAGGCTTATATACCGCTTCATAGGGCTTTCAGCCCTCTCTAAGCGGTTTACAGAGTCAGCATATTGCCCCCAACAACAATCTGGGTCCTCATTTTACCCACCTCGGAAGGATGGAAGGCTGAGTCAACCTTGAGCCTAGTGGGATTTGAACAGCCAAACTGCTGAACTGCAGTCAGCTGAAATAGCCTGCAGTGCTGCATTTAACCACTGTGCCATCTCGGCTCTAGTCTAGTCTCGGCTCTATGTGTGCTAGTCATTCCCGACTCTAGGGGGTGGTGCTCATAGGATGACAGATGGTTTCAAATTGGAGAGCAGGCATGTTCAATGCGATGTCCTTATCCCAAAACACTGCGCCATTGTCCTTTTGCTCCAAAGCTTCGTATGATCACAAGCTGTGCAGCCCACACCGGACAATTAATTGTGAGGCCCAGGTTGTACGAGATGCTGTCACGCCAGGTAGGGAGAGGCTGAGCGGGGGTGGGGGTTGGGGGTTTGACCAAAGGAAAGAAACTGGGAAGGGGGAGGGAGGGAGAGAGCCTCAAATGGCTATCCTAACACCAAGCAGCAGATATTAAAAAATAAATTTTTCTTCTCTCCTCTTCCAGACCTTAAATGGCCTGCATTTGGAGACAAGGTAAAGGTTCCCTTTGCGCATGTGTGCTAGTCGTTCCCGACTCTAGGGGGCGGTGCTCATCTCCGTTTCAAAGCCTAAGACCCAGCACTGTCCAAAGATGTCTCAGTGGTCATGTGGCCAGCATGACTCAACACCGAAGGCGCACGGAACGCAGTCACCTTCCCACCAAAGTTGGTTCCTATTTTTCTACTTGCATATTTTACATCCTTTCGAACTGCTAGGTTGGCAGAAGCTGGGACAAGTCACGGGAGCTCACTCTGTGACACGGCGCTAGGGATTCGAACCGTCAAACTGCCAACCTTTCTGATCGACAAGCTCAGCATCTTAGCCACCGAGCCACCGCTTCCCATATCTTGCGTTTAGGCAAAGGAAAGCTTCTTGCCATCTTGCGTCAGAATCACTGATAATTTCACAAGAATTATATTCAAATATTACCTTTCCCCTTATGTCTGATGTTTTTTTAATTAATTTTTTATTTTATCAATTTCATATATACATTCACAATTATATGATCTCATAACTGTTATTAATAATATGTATTTATAACAATTTTTTCCCTACAGTTGACAATATACTTGAAAATTGCTTTCTTATCATCCCATAGATCCATCTTATCTTACAACGGTCCTACTTCTTCTTCCCTCCCTCCCTCTTTCCTTCCCTCGTTTCTTCTCTCCTACTCTCCTTCCTTCCCTCCTTCCTTCCCTCCCTCCTTCCCCCTTCCCTCCCTCCTTTCTTCTCTCCTTCTCTCCTTCCTTCCCTCCTTTCTTTTCTCCTTCTCTCCTTCCTTTCCCCCTTCCTTTCCTCCTTCCTTCCCCCCTCTTCTACATTCCCTCCTTCCCTCCTTCCTTCCCTCCTTCCTTCCCTCCTTTCTTCTCTCCTTCTCTCCCTCCCTCCCTCGTTTCTTCTCTCCTGCTCTCCTTCCTTCCCTCCTTCCTTCCCTCCCTCCTTCCCCCTTCCCTCCCTCCTTTCTTCTCTCCTTCTCTCCTTCTCTCCTTCCCTCCCTCCTTCTCCCTTCCCTCCCTCCTTTCTTCTCTCCTTCTCTCCTTCCTTCCTTCCTTCCTTCCCTCCTTTCTTCTCTCCTTCTCTCCTTCCTTTCCCCCTTCCTTTCCTCCTTCCTTCCCCCTTCCTTCTCTCCTACATTCCCTCCTTCCTTCCCTCCTTTCTTCTCTCCTTCTCTCCTTCCTTGCCTCCTTGCTTCCCTCCCTCCTTCCCTCCCTCCTTCCTACCCCCCTTTCTTCTCTTTCTTCTCTCCTTCCTTCCTTCCTTCCTTCCCTCCTTTCTTCTCTCCTTCTCTCCTTCCTTTCCCCCTTCCTTTCCTCCTTCCTTCCCCCCTTCCTTCTCTCCTACATTCCCTCCTTCCTTCCCTCCTTTCTTCTCTCCTTCTCTCCTTCCTTCCCTCCTTTCTTCCCTCCTTGCTTCCCTCCCTCCTTCCCTCCCTCCTTCCTACCCCCCTTTCTTCTCTTTCTTCTCTCCTTCCTTCCTTCATGTCTGATTGTAACCCAAAGCTAAACCGCAGCCCTTCGTAACGAGTTACAAAGTTAGTTGCCTGTACGTGAGTTGGGCGGCATTTAAATTTGGTAAATCATTTTTTTTAAAAAAATGCTTTGAACTTGGTGGCCATGATCCTTTTTTTTTTATTTTAAGAAATGGCAAACTTTGTGGGTGTCCTAGCACATTTGCATCTTCCTTGTTGTACATCACAACTTGTGAATCTTCCTACACCTGTTTGGAAAGGACAAGCTGGCTCTGTGTAATGAGGTGGAGGCTGAGAGATCAGAAACGAGCATCTCTCACCGGCCAAGTCCTTTAGGATAAAAGCTTGGTCCGTGGCCCTGATGATACCAGTTGCTGGAGCTTCTGGTGAATTTCTAGTTTTACAGTGCCGAGGAAGTCACGTTGCTCAATGGATAGTGTACGGAGCATCTTTGGAGGGAAGAGTGTCTGGTGGATGGTGCTTTGGACAGGTATGGATGAGAACTTCAAATAAGCAAAGTTTACAAGGGTTGGATGAGATCTAGGGTAGAGGGTTAGGCTTTCATTGGAATTCTTGTTGCATTTACCTGGGGTTTGGTTTTTTTTTGGACAATGTCTGAAGCAGTGGTGAAATTCAAATACCACCACTGGCTGGCCCCAGAGTTGGGTAGGAATGGGGATTTTGCAGTATCCTTCCCCCAGGAGTGGGGAGGGGATGGAGATTTTGCAGTATCCTTCCCCCAGGAGTGGGGAGGGAATGGAGATTTTGCAGTATCCTTCCCCCAGGAGTGGGGAGGGGATGGAGATTTTGCAGTATCCTTCCCCCAGGAGTGGGGAGGGAATGGAGATTTTGCAGTATCCTTGACCCCGGAGTGGGGAGGGGATGGAGATTTTGCAGTATCCTTCCCCCAGGAGTGAGGAGGGAATGGAGATTTTGTAATATCCTTCCCCTGCCACGCCCACCAAATCACACCCACAGAACCGGTAGTAAAAAAAAAATTCCAGTTCTCCGAACTACTCAAAATTTCCACTACCAGTTCTCCAGAACCTGTCAGAACCTGCTGAATTTCACCCCTGGTCTGAAGGGACTTGACGTGAAGATAGGTGGACAGTTGGCTCATCAGTTTTAATGGCTGCTTGTTTCATTGATGTTGGAAGTACAGTTGGAACGGGCCCGGCGGTGTCCACATGGACAAGCGCAGCGCGCATGCACACATCTTAGCACCTCCGCGAGACTCCGCGATGCTCCAGTGGAGCGTCGTGCAGGCGCTGTATGCGCCATGCGCGTGCATGGAAGTGCAGAAGACTTAAAAGACCGGTAAGGAGCTCGGGCGGGCAGGTGGGCCCTCCGGAGCACCGTACCGAAACAGTATCCGGTGCTCTGGGTTGGCTCCGGTACACCCGTACCAGGGCATACCGCCTGCAATCCACCACTGTCTCAGATACATGTGATCTATGTATCTATGATACATAGATGTCATTCCCCTATAAGATGCATCCCTCCCAAGCCGTCTGCACTAATCTGAGATCCGACTCCAGTGTAGAATGCACTCCCCCTCCTTGTCTCCCATGACAACGCTGGGAATTGATACCCCCCCCCAAAAAAATAACTCCAAATAACTCATCACATTGGGGAAAAAATACAAGAATCCGGATCACTTGAACTCTAATATTTTAACGAGCTCCAAGGTCCTGTCAATTATTTAACAGGAAGATTGTCTTTTTTAATGTTGCAGCACTCAAATCAGCCTGCAGCAACATTTGCCAGAAACCTGTGAAGAACGATTTAATTCAACGGGCTTATTGCTTAAAAAAATCTATTTGGCTTAGGATTATTTTTGAGATTATTTTTTTTTGCCCCTCTCTTTCTCCTTCCTCTTCTACTGCAGCTGCCATCTTCCATCTGGCCGGAGCCGAAGAGTCAATCAATGTTGCGGTCGTTCCCCCAATTTCCAGGGTGTCATCCAGTGTCCTCTTGATACCACCCTTACCCATGGATGGCATTGTCTTCTGTAAGTGGTCCAGGGGCTCATCTCCAAGAACAATGCGGGAAATCGGAATTAGGTACCTGCGCCCAACGAAAGGGACCTCGGAAGGACCAAGCCACACGGGACGGGAGACGATTTTCCTAAATTGTACTCTTCTCATCCAACAATTAACACAAGAAGACGCGACCATGTATGAGTTGATAGAAGGAGCACCTGGAATTATGAATGCAGGCTACGCCACGGTAAAATTTGCAGGTATGGCTTCAATTCCTGTTTTTTTTCCCCTTGTGATTTTCTGAGATGCAAATGGCAAGTAGCTAGGCCTTGATTCGCAACTACTAGTTTAGTGACCGTTGGAAATTACAACAGCAATGTGGGCGGGGGGGATGACTGATGGCCGTTTTTCACACTTATGACCATTGGAGCATCTGGACTCTCTTCCTTAGTCCAGTTTCACTCAAGTTTGATTCTTTGTCCCAAGAGAAAAACATGAAGAGAATGAACAGCCTCCTCCACGCCTTAAATGCCAGTTTTTTTTTCCTTTTTGATGATTTGGTTTTGAACCTTAATTAAATGAAAGTATTTCCTTGCCATAAATTGAACTAAACATCATTCTCGTTTAAGGATGAGAACTTTCCCTTCCAATAATTCTAGTTTGCTTCTATTACAAACAGACATAAATCTGATTCCCCCAGCAGCTTCATCAATTGACCAGTTCTGCAAATAACTGGAAGCTACCTTTTGATGTGCCTTCCTTCTTGTCTTAATGTAGAACTAAGACAAGTAAGGATTAGTGATTCCCATGGGACTAACTGTGCTAATTTTAGCTTTACTTACATACCTGCCAAAAAGCGTCTTTACTCTTTAGAGAGAATTTCTGTCTGTCCCTAAGAATTTGAATGGTCTTTGTAGATATGGGCCATTGTGTAGGGGGTGTTGAGAACAGTCCCCTTGTTCTCTAAAGTTATTTTTTGTGAAGTTCCCCATCGAAACAGATATAGGAACTTTATGCCTCTTTCCAACATCTTCCTTGTTGTACATTACAACTTGTGAAATACTTGTTGGGAAAGAACAAACTGGCTCTATGTAGTCACAAAGAGGCTGAGAAATAATAGCAATAGCAGTTAGACTTATATACCGCTTGATAGGGCTTTCAGCCCTCTCTAAGCGGTTTACAGAGTCAGCATATCGCCCCCACAGTCTGGGTCCTCATTTCACCCACCACGGAAGGATGGAAGGCTGAGTCAACCTTGAGCCGGTGAGATTTGAACCACTGAACTGCAGATAACAGTCAGCTGAAGTGGCTGCAGTACAGCACTCTAACAACTGCGCCACCTTGGCTCTTAATAAGAAACGGACACATGTCACCGGCCAAGATAAAAGTTTGGTCAGTGGACCAGACAAATTTTGATAGAGAGGATAGATGATAGATAGATGATAGATAGATGATAGATAGATATGGATGGATGGATGGATGGATGGATGGATGGATGGATGGATGGATGAATAGAATAGAATAGAATAGAATAGAATAGAATAGAATAGAATAGAATAGAATAGAATAGAATAGAATAGAATAGAATAGAATAGAATAGAATAGAATAGTAAAAGGAAGGAGGGAAGGAAGGAAGGAAGGAAAGGAAGGAAAGGAAGGAAGGAAAGGAAGGAAAGGAAGGAAGGAAAAAGGAAGAAAGGAAGGAAGGAAGGAAGAAAGAAAGAAAGAGGGAAGAAGGAAGGAAGGAAGGAAGGAAGGGATAAAAATGTATGCTTTGAACCATATCCTTTGAATTTGGTAGCCATGACTCCCTCTTTCAGTAATGACAAACCTGTTTTTCACTCATTTCTGCCCTCCCCAGCCCCCAGCAGCACTCATCAAGGCTCTTAAAGGCTCTGCATGGCCATTTTGGTGAAGGGGGCAGGGTTTCAGGAGGCAAAAAATGCTGTATTCAGTGTAAGATGCACCCAGATTTTCAGCCTCTTTTTTAAAGGAAAAAAGTGCGTCTTATACTCCGAAAAATATGGTACATCCCTTCTTCTTAATGGTAACCTTACTACAACTCCGGGTATGTAATCACATGAGCCAAGGTGGCGCAGTGGTTAAATGCAGCACTGCAGGCTACTGCTAGATCAGCAGTTCAGAGGTTCAAATCCCACCGGCTCAGGGTTGACTCAGCCTTCCATCCTTCCGAGGTGGGTAAAATGAGGACCCAGATTGTTGGGGGCAATATGCTGACTCTCTGTAAACCGCTTAGAGAGGGCTGAAAGCCCTATGAAGCGGTATATAAGTCTACTGCTATTGCTATTGCTATTCGAAACCCCCACCTATAGTTAAAACCAAACTTCCCAATGGAGAGTTTTCAAACAGGGGCACAAAACGATGGAATAAAAATTGCACCCTAACCCATCAGACGTTTTCCCTTTCAGCTTAGGCTCGCTGAATTCGGATGAAAAATATCACGGCAGAAGAATGGAAGACCAGCTGTCTATTTGAGAGGTGTCATCTGCTTGACTCTGGAGATTCTCAATCATTCAGCTCCCAAAGATGCTTTTTCAAAAGGCAACTGGGCTTTCTTTGTTTTCCCTTGAAGATCTTCTGCTTCTCATCCCAGAAGCTTCTTCAGTTCTTGAAGAAGCTTCTGGGATGAGAAGAGAAATGTAATTCAATTGTTTTAAAAAAATAATAATCAAGGAAGCTCAGTTGCCTTTTGAAAAGTATCTTTAGGAGCTTCAAGATTATTTTGATTATTATTTTTTTTGAAACCTGTAACTCCCTCTTTAAAGAAAGTGATTTAATTTCAATTCCGAAATTATGAAAATCGATTAATTTTAATACAGGTAGATACAGTTAATCAAAAAGCACTAAGAAGTGTGGGAATTTGTATTCAATAAATCTTTCTCATTGACATGTTGGCATTGTGCTGTGTTTGTTTTCATTGTCATTGTTGTCATGCTGTTGTCATGGATCTCGGTGTTGGGGGCAGTAACACACATACACACACACACACACACACACACACACACACACACCTGCAAATTAGCTAGGGAATACCGTATGGTCAATCGTCTCACAGAATCAGAAATATCTTATAGATTTGGAGTGCAGTGTTATATTTCTCTTAGACTTTTTAAAGAAGGTGTTAGGTAAGCTCCCCGTTGGGAGAGCGAGTACGTTCAGTGAAGCGTTGTGAGAGTTGTGTTGGAGAACACACAAACCAGCATGCAGAGACACTGCAGTTTAAATAGGCTTTTACTTTCGTGGAAATAGAGGTATCAGAGTCCATCAAATAGTCCAAGTCATACACGGATAAGACAGTCAGTCATCAACGTCTTTCAGTTAAGGGATAATCCAGATAACATAGTCCAGTATCATATAATCAGTTCGGCATTCAAAGTTTGCTAACAGTTGCAAAACTTACAATAGCTTATGGCACTTTCTAACAGCCACCTTCCAAAACACTCAGATCAGATCAGCCCATCATCTAACAAAACAGAGAGCTAACAGTCATTCTGGCTCCCTCTTATGGCCGATTGAGGAAACAGCAACCAATCACATTTTACAGTATGATTTAAAGAAACAGGTACAACATTGTTACATGATTTCTATATTTCCAACCCAGAATTATATTCCTAACAGAAGGTATATGAAAAAGAAGGATAGATAAGCAGAAATGAATAAAGCTACTTCCCGACTTATAACAACTGGAGACTGAAATTTCCACTACAAGAACTATTAAAGTGGATCACGCCTGATTTTACAACTTTTTTTACTATGGTTGTTAAGCGAATCGCAGCAGTTGCTAAATGGATCACATGGTTGTTGAGTGAATATGGCCTCCTGCATTGATTTTGCTTGTTGGAAGTTGTGTGTGATGGTCACAAATGGAGATCACATGATCCCAAGAAATTGCAAGTGTTCTAGATCAGGGGTGTCAAACTCAAGGCCCACAGGCCAGATCCGGCCCACAATGTGGTCGGATCCTGCCTATGGGGCTGTCCCGGTCTACCCAATGTGAAGAGGAAAGATCGGGCCAGCAGAGTTTCGGCCCATCATTGTGCCTAGAGAGAGAAATATCTGCCTCTACCTAGGATCGAATTCACAGCCTCCTGATTGGGAGGTGAGAGCTCCACCTCGCACCACTCTATGAATGATAAGCTTCATGAGCCGAGGTGGCGCAGTGGTTAGGGTGCAGTACTGCAGCCACTTCAGCTGACTGTTATCTGCAGTTCGGCTGTTCAAATCTCACCGGCTCAGGGTTGACTCAGCCTTCCATCCTTCCGAGGTGGGTAAAATGAGGACCCGGATTGTTGTTGGGGGCAATATGCTGACTCTGTAAACCGCTTAGAGGGGGCTGAAAGCCCTATGAAGCGGTATATAAGTCTAACTGCTATTGCTATTGCTTTAATTGTCACGACGTGGGAATCAGGAGTTACAACACAGTTATGAGGGGGTTAAAAACCAGTTGCTGATCATTTAAAGCCAGTGTTTTTATAGCCTGACAACTTTTAAGATGTGTGGACTTCCGAATTCCCTGAATAAATAACAGAAAGGAGGAGTTTTATTCAACCTTAGCAACGTTATGCATTTGCCCTCAGGTGCCCCAAACGGTGGTTGAACCTGTTTATTCGGAAGGCAGCGACAACATCAAGTCCTCCTGAACAGCCAAATCGTTTTCCCCATATCTTAACGGCAACGAGTGGAGCACCGTTGCAGGATGATCTAGAGTCGGATTCGGAATTAAACGGGGAAAGAAATAAACTCCTTCGGCAGCAATTGTGTCTCCATTGTCTTATTCTACCCAACATGAGTCAGGGCGGAGTAGCATCATGTCCTTAGCCAGGGTCACCGCTCCAGCCATCGGTCTGCCTATCTGTCTGCCTGCCTGCCTGGATGATAGGATGTATGGGTGGGTGGGTGGGTGGCTGCCTTGCTGCCTGCATGCCTGGATGATTGGACAATTAGATGGATGATTGAACTGATGGTTGAATGGGTGGGTGGCTTCCTACCTGCCTGCCTCCCTGCCCGCCGGGCTGCCTTCCAGCCTGACTGATATTTGGATGATTGGGTGGATGTTTGGATGGGTGGATTGGTGGGTGAGTGAATGAGTGGGTGGCTGCCTATCTGTCTGTCTGCCTGCTTGGATGATAGGATGGATGATAGGATGGGTGGATGGCTTCCTGCCTGCCTTTCTGCCTAGCTGCCTCTATGCCTGGATGATTGGATGGATGATAGGATGGGTGGCTGGCTGGCTTCCTTACTGCCTGCCTGCCTGCCGGGATGATTGGATGGATGATTGGATGAAGGGTTGAGTGAATGGGTGGCTGCCTCCCTGCCTGCCTCCCTGCCAACTGGGCTGCCTTCCAGCCTGCTGATGTTTGGATGATTGGGTGGATGTTTGGATGGGTGGATTGGTGGGTGAGCGGGTGAGTGGATGGCTGCCTATCTGTCTGTCTGCCTGCTTGGATGATAGGATGGATGATAGGATGGGTGGATGGCTTCCTGCCTGCCTTTCTGCCTAGCTGCCTGTATGCCTGGATGATTGGATGATTGGATAATTGGATGGATGATAGGGCGGCTGGCTGGCTTCCTTACTGCCTGCCTGCCTGCCTGGATGATTGGATGATTGGAAGGAGGGTTGAGTGGATGAGTGGCTTCCTGCCTGCCTGCCTCCCTGCCAGCCGGGCTGCCTTCCAGCCTGCCTGATGTTTGGATGATTGGGTGGATATTTGGATGGGTGGATTGGTGGGTGAGTGGGTGGGTGGAGGCTGCCTTGCTGCCTGCATGCCTGGATGATTGGACAATTGGATGGATGATTGAACTGATGGTTGAATGGGTGGGTGGCTTCCTACCTGCCTGCCTCCCTGCCCGCCGGGCTGCCTTCCAGCCTGACTGATATTTGGATGATTGGGTGGATGTTTGGATGGGTGGATTGGTGGGTGAGTGAATGAGTGGGTGGCTGCATATCTGTCTGTCTGCCTGCTTGGATGATAGGATGGATGATAGGATGGGTGGATGGCTGCCTGCCTGCCTTTCTGCCTGTATGCCTGGATGATTGGATGGATGATAGGATGGGTGGCTGGCTTCCTTACTGCCTGCCTGCCTGGATGATTGGATGGATGATTGGATGGAGGGTTGAGTGAATGGGTGGCTGCCTCCCTGCCTGCCTCCCTGCCAACCGGGCTGCCTTCCAGCCTGCCTGATGTTTGGATGATTGGATGGATGTTTGGATGGGTGGGTTGCAGAGGTGGATTCCTACCAGTTCGCACCTATTCGGTAGAACCAGTTCGTCAAATCTACTGAACCGGTTAGAAGAGGTTCCACCAGTGAACCCGGAAAGCAGGCCACACCTACAGAAGAGGTTCCAAAACTTTCTAAAACCCATCACTGGCAAGGATCTTGTAACTTGACAGCTTTAAGACTTGCATGCTTCAATGCCAGAGTTTCTGAATAGCTACTTGGACCAACCTAAGTACTAATTCATAATTTCATATCCAGTCACATGGGTGGCAAGCCACTCCCACAAAGGAGGCCACACCCACAGAATAGGTTCCAACAATTTTTGAAACCCACCACTGGTGGGTTGGTGGGGGAGTGAATGAGTGGGTGGCTGCCTATCTGTCTGTCTGCCTGCTTGGATGATAGGATGGATGATAGGATGGGTGGATGGCTTCCTGCCTGCCTTTCTGCCTAGCTGCCTGCATGCCTGATGATTAGATGATTAGATAATTGGATGGATGATAGGATGGCTGGCTGGCTTCCTTACTGCCTGCCTGCCTGCCTGCCTGGATGATTGGATGGAGGGTTGAGTGAATGGGTGGCTTCCTCCCTGCCTGCCTCCCTGCCAACCGGGCTGCCTTCCAGCCTGCCTGATGTTTGGATGATTGGATGGATGTTTGGATGGGTGGGTTGTTGGGTGAGTGGGTGGATGGCTGCCTATCATTCTGTCTGCCTGCCTGGATGATAGGATGGGTGATAGGATGGCTGGCTGGTGAATTAAGGAGGGATAAAGGACTATAGTTTGAAAAAAAAACATGAACAAATTTCTATGAACTGCTCATATCTTCATTTGTAGTGCAAAAAAAAAAACCATGAAATAATACAATACTTAAAACGAAGAACAATTTTAACCAACATAAATATACTACTAATTCAATGAGAAGTGTGGGCCGGCTTATTTGGGTTTACAGGGATAAAAGTCTTTTAAACCTGGAGGAGAATTCACAAACTGATTTGCTTTTTGCCACACTTGTGCATGTGTTGTAACTTCACTGAACAGCCACTAAATCAAGACAAGGACTAAGGGTAAAAATAAATGTTCCCCTCGCATATTTGTGCTAGTCGTTCCCAACTCTAGGGGGTGGTGCTCATCTCCGTTTCAAAGCCGAAAAGCCAAGCACTGTCCAAAGACGTCTCCGTGGTCATGTGGCTGGCATGACTAAACTTCAAAGGCGCACGGAACGCTGTCACCTTCCCACCAAAGGTGGTTCCTCTTTTTCTACTTGCATTTTTTACGTGCTTTCGAACTGCTAGGTTGGCAGAAGCTGGGACAAGTCACGGGCGCTCACTCCATTATGCAGCGCTAGGGATTCGAACCGCCGAACTGCCGACCTTTCTGATCGACAAGTTCAGTGTCTAAATACAGCCCAGTTGTGGAGCACTTAACATTGCAGCCTTGTGACCACAGGAGGGGGCAATTGTAGGACTTTAAAATCCATTCCTCTATATAAACCCACCACTCCCATCTCAGTGCATTTGTCAACATCCAAAGTCACATTCTCTCCACATTTTTATAAGTGATGTCCACAAGCTGTGGTCAAAAAAGTCAAAATGGGAGCCTGGAGAAGTGTGTGGGGTTTTTTTTTTAAGCTAAGTGGCAGCTAAAACTTTGCTTGTGTGCATAAGAGATATAAAACATGGATATAGATATGGATATAGTTATATAATGTGTGTGTGTGTGTGTTGCATTTGTGCTGATAAATAAATAAAGGAAGACTAGTATAGATCTATTTCAAGCTATTTAGCTCTCACCAGCTAGCCATACCCTTACTGGGATTTGAACCTGTGCTGTATTACATATTAAGCAGTTGTGTTAACCACTAAGTCACAAGGTTCTCCTCCTTTATCAGCTGAGTGACACTAAATACATATACATACATATACATATACATATACATATACATATACATATACATATACATATACATATACATATACATATACATATACATATACATATACATATACATATACATATACATATACATATACATATACATATACATATACATATACATATACACATACACATACACATACACATACACATACACATATACATATACATATACTGATAAAGGAAGCACAATGGCTATGTAAAAGATGTCAAATGTGCTGCAAACACGATATGATTGTATAAATCAAATAAAAAAACTTTAAAAAGGTGTGTGTTTGTGTGTTACCTTGAGGGTTCCTGCCCCCCCCCTTCGTCTCTCTTCCTGGCTTCTTCCTCTAGAGGGCCAGATTCCCTTCGGTTTTGCGCCATAAAGGGGGGCTTCTTCCCCGCTGGGAATTCAACGCCCCGTAACTTTGGAAACTGACGCGACTTTCTGCCTTAAGGATGAAACGCGGCGTTTCCGCGCAGCGCAAGACGGTGCGAAAGATGCGGGAGGGTGGGGGAAATTCCGGGGAGGGGAGGGCTGTTCCCTCCACGTTCCTCTAGCTCCGGATGCTTAGGCGGGGGTCGTCGTGCCCATAATCCGCAGCGGGCCAGGGAAGGGCATCCGACAGAGCCCGAACGATGCTATTTTTCTCCAGCCGTTGGGTTCGTTGACTTGGAGGGCGAAACTCCGACGGGGTCTCGTTCCTGGAAACCCCCACCCCACCCACCCCTTCCTGGAATCGCGAAGCGGGTCTGCGTCATCTTAACTTAGATCCCCACCCCTACCCCAAAATCGGCTCGCCTTTAGTGTCAAGATTTAACTCAGCCCGGTCTTAAGCAAGCCACGAATGATAGCTTAGACTGGAGGGATGGGTGGATGGCGAGGGAGGAAATTGCTCAAGGGGCTGGTGCGGGGGGTCCCTTAAAAGTCTTGGGGGGGTTGTTATAGTTACCCCCCAAGACTATTTAATGCAAGTTAGCTAGTTAATACAATGGTGTCAAAGTAAAAAAAATGTAAAGAGTTAGTCCTCTTTAATCATTTAAACAACCCAAGTTTCTAAATGGTAGATTCAAGATCAGGTGAAGTGTTAATAATACCACTTTATAATGCCTTGGTAAGGCCACACTTGGAATCCTGCATTCAGTTTTGGTGGCCAGGATGTAAAAAAGATGTGGAGACTCTAGAACAGTGTTTCTCAACCTTGGCAACTTGAAGATGTCTGGATTTCAACTCCCAGAATTCCCCAGCCAGCGAATGCTGGCTGGGGAATTCTGGGAGTTGAAGTCCAGACATCTTCAAGTTGCCAAGGTTGAGAAACACCGTTCTAGAAAGAGTGCAGAGAAGAGCAAGAAAGAGGATTAGGGGACTGGAGGCTAAAACATATGAAGAACGGTTGCAGGAACTGGGTATGTCTCTAGTTTGATGAAAAGAAGGACTAAGGTTGACATGATAGCAGTCTTCCAATATCTCAGGGGCTGCCCCAAAGAAGAGGGAGTCAAGCTATTCTCCAAAGCACCTGAGGGCAGAAGCAATGGGTGGAAACTAATCAAGGAGAGAAGCAACTTAGAACTGAGGAGAAATTTCCGGACAGAACAATTAACCAATGGAACAACTTGCCTCCAGAAGTTTTGAATGCCCCAAAGTTTAAGAAGATGTTGGATAGCCATTTGTCTGAAACGGTAGAGGGTTTCCTGCCTAGGCAGGGGGTTGGACTAGAAGACCTCCAAGGTCCCTTCCAACTCTGCTATTATATTGTATTGTAAGTTTGGCACTTGACGGGTCAATAAGAAATGCTTGCCTCTAACGCCCTTTGCTTTTTTTAACTGCATTGTTTCAGTTATCAAAGTAAAAAGTTGTTTGATGTTAAAACGCCTTATTCCACCTACTTGCACCTAAGGAAATCGGAATGCCTTCCCTTCTTTTTTTTTTCTTTTTCCATTTTTCTTTCCCTCGTTTTCCCTTTTCCCTTCTCTGTTTTCCCTGCTATTTATACTTTTGTCTATTCTTTGTATGCTATATTATAAAGGATTTTTTAAAAGTATTTTTAAGTATTTTTTAAAAGTATTTTAAAGTATTTTTAAAAAGTATTTTTTAAAGTATGGGGGGGCGACTAATTGGCGACGTTGCCACCCCGCGCTCCCCCACCTCACATTCAGACCGGAGTGAGTAGGGGGCTCGTCCCTCTTTGCGCGCAAAAGCCCCCCAGCGGAAGGACAGCGAGTGAGCCCCGCGTTTCCTCCCCAAAAATCGGCCTTTTTGCAAGGCGAGTGGAGGGGTTTGGGGGGGAGAGAAGACCCGCCTGGCTTTCCCTCTTTGCACGCATCCCGCGATCCAGCCCACCTCTTCCCTCTACCCTCTCTTCTCTACTTCCCCGTCCTCTCTCCTTCTCCTCTTTCCACTCCTTCTCTCTCTCCTACTCTTTCCCTCCCTTCTGCTTCCCTCTCTCTTAACCCCTCTCTTCCTCTCTTTCCTCTCCCTTTCGCTCTTCCACTCTCTCCACTTAGCTTGCATGTTTTATTTCAGCGTCTGAGCGAGCTCCATTTAATATTGATGGTATTAATAACTACCTTACACTCCAATAAACATCTTTCATATTAATAGTTTTACAGACATTCTCCTTTTAAGTAATGGAATTGTTGTTTTTGTGTCTTTGTGCGTGTGTGTGAATTGCCTATATAACAAAAGGGGATTCACAGATGAAATGTGAAACGGCAATCTGGTTTAACTTCGAAAATGATTTAAATTAAGAGACAAAGATGAAATATTAAAGAACGGGATGGGAAATTTGGGAAACACATTTAGGGATGGAGCTGGTGTTGTTGTAAGGGGTTAGGAATTAAGGGCGATTCGAGGTGTTGTTTATGTACTAAGCAGAAAATAAATTTAAGATTAAAAATGTGGAAAGGGAATAATATGGCTGAAATTGGAAACAGAGATAGGATGTAAAATGGATTGTGTATATGAGAGGATGGGAAAGAAAAGATCCGGACAGCCCTTTGTTCGTAAAATATGTTAAAATTTGCAATAAAAAATATAAACCTTGGAGAAAGAAAAGAAAGGTCGGCAGTTCGGCGGTTCGAATCCCTAGCACAGGTCTCTTGCGTCAGCAGGGGGTTGGACTAGATGACCTCCAAGGTCCCTTCCAAATCTATTACTGCCTCCCCTCGGCTCGTCCAAGCCGGCGAGTCGTGGTAGGGCAGAGCGCCCCGGAGCCGGCTTCTTCTCCTCCTCCTCCTCCTCTCTGCCCGGGATCCTATCTGAGCTGCGTGCCCGTTCCCGGGCTGGCAAAGCGGACGGATCGGGTCCCATCGCTGTGGCTCCTCCCCCGGAAGGCGTGGCCACCGGGCTGGGTGGGGCTGGGCGCCCGGTGTGCCTCTCTCGGCCGGCGGTTGGGGGCGCAGAAACCACTAGGCGCTGCTTCCGACGGGTGGGGGTGGTGGAAGGCGAGCCGCGCGGGTGGACGGCGGAGCGGAGCATGGAGTGGCGGGCAGAAGGGGGGCGCCGCCGCCCTCGGGACCCTCGCGGATGGACGCCCTCCAGGTGGGCGGTGCACTTGGCAGGTAAATAGGGGTGGCGTGGAGGGGGTCCCGTCGGGTCGATCCTTTGAAGTTGGGAGCTCCAGATGTGGGATGGTTGGTTGGTTTTTCCCGGAAAGATCCTCTCGGGGGGGGGGGGGATTCCAGAAAACCCTTGGCTGACCGTGGAAACGCCGTCCCCGCCCCGGATAGCTGCGGCTGGATTCCAGGTCAGGAAGCCCTGGCTGGAATCTGACCAACTTTCCCGAGCTTTAACCGAGATCCCCCACCCCCCCCCACCCCGATCGTTGGTTTGGCTGGCTGCCGATCGGGAGAGTTAGGGGAAGGGAGGGGGTGTCCCAAGCACATCTGCAAACAGCTGGCTCTCAAAAGAGAGAGGGGGGGTCTTTCGTTTGCATTTGGCCCGCAGAGTCTGCTGAGAACTGAATCCTTTGGTTTTCCTGGAAATTCCCTCTCTCTTCCCCCGTTGCAAATTTTAAAACATTTTTTTATTCTTATTCCTTCTTTTCTCTGTTATCTGCTGTCTGCGCGGGGAGCGTGCTTGTTTTTTTTTACAGTATTCAATCGGGTTTCAAGGTTTGTGCAAGAACAATTATCCCAAAAATAGCGTGAGCAGCATAGAAATTCGATTCAAAGCCCAAATTTAACTGGGGGGGACCCTGAGCCTATCCTGGACCATGGCTTTTGTGGGGGAGGGCAAACGACCAATTTTTAATCCTTTCCCGAGCCCCACAAGTTGGCGAGAGAAGCAGGATGCCATGATAGAGGGCATTTGGCATTAAACACAGGTGCTAAATTCTCGTAAACTACCCTGCCTGAATATATAAATAAAAAAGGAGGCTTAAAGGCAACCTGCTAAGTTGTTGAACTAAGTGCCCACGAGATGCTGAAGGCTGCCAACACAACAGGGCTAGAAATCCACGGGGGGGGGGGATTCGAACTCTGTGCCGCCCTGTTGCTGGGCAAGCTTAGCCTGGCCTGTATGGAGCCAGCCATTCAAAGGATGAACCTAGCACCCACTTTTAGCCCTTGTTCCTGGGGGCATTTTTTTAAAAAAAGCGTTAGCAAATCCAAAGGGTATTTTTTTTCTACTCTGTAGACATAACCATCTGTTAGTTGTCTGTGGCAGAACACCGAAGTCGGGGTTTTGTTTTCGCGTGTCGGGAGTATTCGTCTTTCAAGGGAAATCCTGACCATTGCGGGGTTTGTTTTTTTAAATTTCAAAAGGTTTATTGGCTGATCAAAATATAAAATGCGGGAACACGAAGAAAAATGAAACTACAGTGGCCAAATAAGGGAGGAAAGAGAAAGAGAGAGAGAGAGAAATGTGTAGGGAAGCCAGGGAGAAAAAGAATAAAAAGGCATTGATTTCCGGATAATTTTTGTGCAGTAGAATAAGGGAATCAACCCGAAACCTCAACGTTTTACTCGGATAATAATATGTGTTAGGGACACGGTGGCTCAGTGGCGAAGACGCTGAGCTTGTTGATCAGAAAAGGTCAGCAGGTCGGCGGTTCGAATCCCTACTGCTGCATGAGCTCGCGTGACTTGTCCCAGCTTCTGCCAACCTAGCAGTTTGAAAGCATGTAAAAAATGCAAGTAGAAAAATAGGGACCACTTTTGGTGGGAAGTTAACAGCGTTCCGTGCGCCTTTGGCGTTTATTCATGCTGGCCACATGGCTACGGAGACGTCTTCAGACAGCGCTGGCTCTTCGGCTTTGAAACAGAGATGAGCACCGCCCTCTAGAGTCGGGAACGACTAGCACATATGTGCGAGGGGAACCTTTACCTTTAATAATACGTAAAGCACAAGCCAGATCTATAACAATAAACATAGAAAATCCTGAACATTCAATAGAGGATCTTCTCCACCCTGGATTAAATTTAGAACTACCACCAGTAGATCTACCAATCTCTCTTCTACGAAAACCCCCGTGTGTATGAAAGTGAGACATTTGACTAGGCTTTCTTGACAATAGTTGTCAAAGATGGATTCAAAATAGCCAGGCTACAGTCTCATTCCACCCCCCACCCCCACCCCATCCTGGTTTCAATTTCCAGAAAACTTCGCCCTGAGAATGTGATGAGGAATGCAGGAATGAAGGTCCACCATATTTGGAAAGGACCAGGAGGGAGGAATCTATTGTGAAAAGAAGAGGGGGGTGGGCAGGAGAAGGAATACACAGTGGATTTTAGATCCTTTAGCTCAACTATTTGATACACATTTGATGTGTTGTTTCTGTCCGTTTTATGCACTATGTTGCATTTGGCTAAAGTGTCTAATTTTCTTTTGACCACCACCACCCCCAAAAAATAAGCACTTGGCCTTATTCTCGGGGAGAATATTATTTTTGAGGTGCAGGACGCGGCGAGCGTGGCCACCTCATGGCTGCTGCTGTGTTGCAATATTTTTTGGGGGGGTCTGATTTTCGGGGGAGGGCTGATTTTAGCGCGTGCACTCGAAAATTGATTCGATACACATTTGATACATTGTTTCTGTGAATTTTATGCACTACCTTGTGTTTTGCTACCACGTTTCCCCAAAAATAAGACAGGTTCTTATTTTCTTTCCCCTCCTCTCCACTCCGAAATAAGCACTTGGCCTTTTTTGGGGGGGGAGGTCTTATTATTTTTGAGGTGCAGGAGGTGGCGAGCGTGGTCACCTTATGGCTGCTGCTGTGTTGCAATATTTTCGGGGAGGGCTTATTATCTGGGGAGGGCTTATTTTCAGAAAAACTGGGTACACCGGATGAAATAAGCTCCCCTGTCATTTTTTTCTTGTTTTTCTTATTTTTATATTTCATAATTTTCTAACAAGTATTGTGTTTCCTCCTTTTCTCTCCCCCCCCCTCTACTTTCTAGCTTTCATCCTCGGTTCTTCCTTCCTGTTGGCTCAGGGCCAAACAACCATCTTTTACGACATCTCGATCCTGACGAACCCACCAGAGACGTTAGAAGGGCGGACGGTCAACCTGAGCCTCAAACACAAGCCGGCCAATTTTGCGTTCTGCAATTGGTACCGAGCGCTCGATACGAAAGAACACGTGATCGTCACGCACTACCTACCGCCACTCGCTGGGAACACGACAGGGCCTTCCTACACCGGGCGTGAAGTTGCGGGCTTCGGCTGCTCTCTGCTCATTCAAAACCTAACTTTGAATGACTCCGGAGACTACGTGGTCACCATGAATGGACCTTCGGTGCAAGGGAAAGGCAATGTAAAGATACAAGTCTTAGGTATGGTTTACCTTCTCTGGTGCGGTCTAAGAGCCGAGGTGGCGCAGTGGTTAAATGCAGCACTGCAGGCTACTTCAGCTGACTGCAGTTCTGCAGTTCGGCTGTTCAAATCTCACCGGCTCAAGGTTGACTCAGCCTTCCATCCTTCCGAGGTGGGTGAAATGAGGACCCAGATTGTTGTTGGGGGCAATATGCTGACTCTGTAAACCGCTTAGAGAGGGCTGAAAGCCCTATGAAGCGGTATATAAGTCTAACTGCTATTGCTATTGCTATTGCTAAACCCTTTCTGTTTCTGCTGAACCTTGGAAGAGCTGTCGCCTAGTCTTTCCAAGTTCTGTTGGAATGCTTCTTGCCAAGGACTGGAACACTCTCCTTCCTTACTCAGCACAACAGAGTCCGAAGGGACCCTGGAGGTCTTCTAGTCCAACCCCCTGCTCAAGCAGGAGATCCTATACACGTGATGGCAAAACCTATGGCACGCGTGCCACAGATGGCACCCGGAGCCATATCTGCGGCAGTGGTGGGTTTCAAATTTTTTTAGAACCTCTTCTGTAGGTGTGGCCTGCTTTGTGGGAGTGGCCTGCCGGCCATGTGACCGGGTGGGAGTGGCTTGTCGGTCATGTGACCGGGTGGGAGTGGCTTGCCGGCCATGTGACTGGGTGGGAGTGGCTTGCCAGCCATGTGACCGGGTGAGAGTGGCTTGCCAGCCATGTGACCAGGTGAGAGTGGCTTGCCAGCCATGTGACTGGGTGGGAGTGGCCAACTTGTAAAACGTGGTAAAACTCACTTAACAACGCTCTTGCTTAGCAACCTAAACGTTGGCTCAGAAACTCTGGCATTTGAAGCACGCAAGTCTTAAAGGTGTCAAGTTACAAGACCCTCGCACCCCTAACCCTTTAGAAAAAAAAACCCAGGGGTTTTCAAACTTGACAGCTTTAAGACTTGTGAACTTCAACTCCCAGAATTCCTCTTCCAGTCATGTGGGCTCAGGAACTCTGGCATTGAAGTGTGCAAGTCTTAAAGCTGTCAAGTTCCAAGACTCTTGCACCCCTAACTCTTTAGAAAAAAAAAACCCAGGGATGTTCAAACTTGACAGCTTTAAGACTTGTGGACTTCAACTCCCAGAATTCCTCTTCTCGCTCTTCATCTTAGTGATTTTTTTTTAAAGTGATTTTATTAGAATTTATAGGCCGCCCTTTTCCCTGAGGGAACTCAGGGCGGCTTACATAAAATAAAATCTTGATGATGTGCGGACGGGCGGGGGGAGGGAGCTGGAACCGGTTCTAAACGGCACTGTAGATTTGTGGAACCTCTTCTATAGAAGAGGTTAGAACTGGCAGGAACCCACCCCTGATCTGCGGGCACGAGAGCCTCAGGTCAGGTCCACTGCACATGCGTGTGTCCCTCCCACCAGCCAGCTGATTTTCAGGTACCTGCTGGGAATCACATGCACATGTGTGGGGGGGGGTCATGCACGTATGCACGGGGTTGGGGGGATGCGGCGCAAAAATCCCAAAATTTTTGAAACCCACCACTGCCACCCCCCCACACACAGACTGACAGAGAAAGAGAGAGAGGGAGAGAGGGAGGGAGGAAGAAAGAAAGAAGAAAGAAAGAAAGAAAGAAAGAAAGAAGAAAGAAAGAAAGAAAGAAAGAAAGAAAGAAAGAAAGAAAGAAAGAAAGAAGAGTGAGAGAGAGATGAAAGAAAAAAGGGACAGAGAGACAAAAGGAAGGAGGGAGGGAGGGAGGGAGGGGGAGAGAGAGAGAGAGAGAGAGAGAGAGAGAGAGAGAGAGAGAACGAACACATGGCTGGCAAGCCACTCCCACCAGGTCACATGGCTGGCAGGCCACTCCCACAAAGGAGGCCACACCCACAGAGTAGGTTCCAAAAAATTTTGAAACCCACCACTGGCCTGCTTGCTTTTTGATTTAGCACGATAGCTGAAACCAGCCAGGCTGTTACATGTGGTTAGTTTCCACCACTGTTTGTTAACAGACACGGCCGGCTGGGTTTGTATGCTGTCCCAAACTATCATTTGCAATGACTTCCCGTGACATACTACACCAAACTAAATGAAAGAGAAGGACTGAAATGGTATAAGGCCATGATGGAGAACCTATGGCATACGTGCCAGAGGTGGCTGCACCCAGCCCTCTCTGTGGGCAAGCGCACCGTCGCCCCAGCTCAGCCAGCTGGGTTTCTAGCACTGTGGTGCGTGTATACATAAGCACATATGCGTGCACCTTCAGGTTTGGGCACCTAAAAGTTTCGCCGTCCCTGGTATAGTGTTTCTTTCCCAAGCAGGGGGTTGGACTAGAAGACCTCCAAAGCCCTTTCCAACTCTGCTATTCTGTTATTGTTGTTATGTTATTATCTATGAGAGCAGGTTTCCAGTACTTGTGGGGCAGTTACAAGGAAGAGGGGATTGACTGATTCTCTGTCCCGGAGGCAGGGCAAGTAGTAATGTGTGGAAGCTAGTTAAAGAGAGATTCTAACCTAGAACTAAAGAGAAATTTCCTGAGGGTGTGAAAAAGTTGTGAGTGCTCCATCACTGGAGGTTTTCAAGAAGAGACTGGATAACTCTTTGTCCAGAATGGTATAGGATCTCCTGCTCAGGCAGGGGGTTGGACTAGAGGACCTCCAAGGTACCTTCCAACCCTATTATTATATGTTCCAACATGTTATGGTTTTGCTAAGAGGGTGAACTCGGCTGCCGTGGCTTCAGCCGCAGAATGTGATAAAGACTAAATACGACTTCACTTAGGTCAGGGTTTCCCAACTTTAGCAACTTGAAGATGTGTCAACTTCCCAAGTCCCAGATTTCCCAGTGCCAACTGGGGAATTCTGGGAGTCGGAATCCGCCCATCTTCAAGTCGCGAAGGTTTGAGAAACGTTGGCTTAGGGCATTATACAACCCCAGTCGATCTGTACACAGAGGAAAGGAGATTCGGTTTTGGGATCTGGTTGAAACTGCTCGCTGTTCTGGAGAAATGAAGTGAATTTCAGGAATGTTGAATATGTTGTCACCTCCAGAATTGCCTCTGGGATGAGCTTAAAAATCTGTGTGATGGAGAATTGGGCAGCAAAGAGATTGAGGTGCTGTTTTTAAACCTCTTTGGTTGATTCGAGCCGAGGTGGCGCAGTGGTTAGGGTCCAGTATACTGCAGGCCACTTCAGCTGACTGTTATCTGCAGTTCAGCGGTTCTAATCTCACCGGCTCAAGGTTGACTCAGCCTTCCATCCTTCCGAGGTGGGTGAAATGAGGACCCAGACTGTGGGGGGCGATATGCTGACTCTGTAAACCGCTTAGAGAGGGCTGAAAGCCCTATGAAGCGGTATATAAGTCTAACTGCTATTGCTACTCACATGATAGATGAGTGAAAATTCAGTTGTGCTTGCCTACATAGAATATAGAACAAGAGTTGGGAGAGATCTTGGAGGTTTTCTTCACTTAGCCTTCCATCCTTCCAAGGTGGGTCAAATGAGGACCCAGATTGTTGGGGGCAATAGGCTGATACTATAAACCGCTTAGAGGGGGCTGTAAAGCACTTTGAAGTGGTATATAAGTCTATGCGCTATTGCTAATGTCTGTTAAAAGCTATCTCAAGCCACTTCACAACATGAAATTAGCGGCCTGCGTTCCGTATCAATTTTGCACGCACAGATGTGACTCCCATCCAGATACCTCTTGGTGATGAAAATCCTGGCTGGAGACCCATCTTCTACTTCCCCAACTGCAAAGCTGTGGTCCAATGGACCATACCCCAAATAACGTGTGAGTTATATTTTAAGATGTTGAGACTTTAGAAAGAGGGCAGAGAAGAGCCGCCAAAATGATTAGGGGGCCAGAGGCTGAAACATATATAAAGAGCAATTGCTCGAATTGCATATATATATATAATATATATATATATATATATATATATATATATATATATATATATATATTTGAATTGGATATAGAGCTGAGGTGGCGCAGTGGTTAGGGTGAAATACTGCAGGCCACTTCAGCTGACTGTTATCTGCAGTTCAGCGGTTCTAATCTCACCGGCTCAAGGTTGACTCAGCCTTCCATCCTTCCGAGGTGGGTAAAATGAGGACCCAGATTGTGGGGGCGATATGCTGACTCTGTAAACCGCTTAGAGAGGGCTGAAAGCCCTATGAAGCGGTATATAAGTCTAACTGCTATTGCTATATGTCTAGTTTAATGAAAAGAAGGACTAGGGGTGACATGATAGCAGTCTTCCAATATCTCAGGGGTTGCCCCAAAGAAGAGGGAGTCAAACTATTCTCCAAGGCACCTGAGGGCAGAACAAGAAGCAATGGGTGGAAACTAATCAAGGAGAGAAGCAACCTAGAACTAAGGAGAAATTTCCTGACAGTTGGAACAATTGATCAGTGGAGCAACTTGAGACTGGACAATTGCTTGTCTGAAAGCATATAGGGTCTCTGGCCTGAGCAGAGGGTTGGGCTAGAAGACCTCCAAGGTCCCTTCCAACTCCGTTGTTCTGTTACATTTCCTGGATCCAGCAGAGCCTCCAGCACTGAATGTCCACTCAAAAATAACGCACAAGATCCAGCATTGACATAATATTAAAACCAAGGCAGAAATTGGATTTCCTGCTTGGTTGTTCAATACTTGATTTCCCGCAATTAAGACACAGTGTGGGCGTCCACTGAAAAGTGTTGTGTTGGATGTGATTTAAGTGGGACACCAGACTTCTTTTCCAATCGGCTTCTTCGTGCAAGGTGTTAATTTATGTTGCTGTCCTTAAATGCATGTGTGAAAGGACACACACACATACACCCCACTCACCCCAAAACTGCCTGTTGCTGAGCAGATTCTGTGGAGAGAGCTTGCTTTGACCCGTTAAACTCTACTGGTGAATCACTGGTCGCTTCTTGGTTCAGTATTAAAGGCTGCCTTTGTTGCTCTTGAGTTTTTTTGGACTCCACAAAATGATCCTTAAAACACTAGACTTTGGGTCCTTTGGGGTGTTGAATCCGGCTTCCTGATCAATACAGAAAGCCAAATTTAGATATCCTTAATAAATGGCTGTCTAGTCCAGCATTTTCCAATTGTGGCAGCCTTTAAGATGTGGGGACTTTAAAATTCCCCAGACAGCATGCTTGGATTTCAACTCCCAGAATTCCCCAGCCAGCATGCATGGATTTCAATTCCCACAATTCCCCAGTCAGCATGTATGGAGTTCAGCTCCCAGAATTCCCCGGTCAGCATGTATGGAGTTCAACTCCCAGAATTCCCCAGCCAGCATGCATGGAGTTCAACTCCCAGAATTCCCCAGTCAGCATGCTTGGACTTCAACTCCCAGAATTCCCCAGCCAGCATGCTTGGACTTCAACTCCCAGAATTCCCCGGTCAGCATGCATGGATTTCAATTCCCACAATTCCCCAGGCAGCATGCTGGGAGTTCAACTACCAGAATTCCCCAGCCAGCATGTATGGAGTTCAACTCCCAGAATTCCCCGGTCAGCATGCATAGATTTCAATTCCCACAATTCCCCAGGCAGCATGCTGGGAGTTCAACTCCCAGAATTCTCTTGCCAACAGCTGGGACTTCAACTCCCAGAATTCCCCTAGCTACCCGTGGCCATTGTGCATTGGCATTCTAGGAGCTGAAGTCCACATTGATCTGGTCCTTACTGGAGCATATGAAACGCAGGGGAACTTCCCATCCTTGTAACTGGATCTGCTATCAAACTGCTTGGCTTGTTAGGACGTTTTGCAGCATTTATGAGGTTGAGATCCCCTCCGATCCCGTGATAATATTTCACATCCAGTTTTAACAGGAGAAAAAGAAACGTCTAAAGGAACAAAGGATGAGTGAGGCTAGGTGTCTGCCTCAACAAATGTTCTGCTGGTTTGAGGAAGGACAGGACCCAGAGATCATTGCCACTGGTAGCTTCGGGTTAATGCATAAATGTTACTTCTTTATTCCGGAGAGAAATCTTGTTTGAATATTTCCGCATGTTTGAATATTTCCAGATGGGTTGACAAGGCCACCTTGTTGTCTAACACTAATGTTTCTTGAATTGTCCGCCTGCATTTGTGAAGTTGAAATTATTGTCTTTTAACAACCCCATAATCCCTTGCGGGGTGCAGTCTGGGCAAGTGAATGGAGCTAGCAGAGCGTTTTAATGGCCGGATGCCTTTCCCTGTTGCCATTGCAGAGTTTTGTTCGGCAGATATATTCTCATCATGCCCAGAGAGAGAAATATCTGCCTCTAGCTAGGATCGAACTCACAGCCTCCTGAAGGTGAGGAGAGAGCTCCGCTTCTAGGCCCACCCCACCCCTCATTTGTGAAGTTGGAGTGTGTGGGGGGGTAATTCTGTTGAGTCTGAGATTTCTTCGGCCAAGCCTGATGCCCTAGAGGAATCCCTAAAGAACTGCAGGTTTTAAAACACTGAATGTCTCATCCATGAATCTAACAAGAGCTGAAACGTTCGGAGTTCTTGGAAGAGCCTGGAGTATTTCCTCTCTCTTTGGAAGGCCTTCTTCCTCTTTCCGCGTGGCATTGCTAAGCTCTCTTCCTTACTGTCAAGACCAGAGGTGGGGCACTATTACAGTATGTCCCTTTTATGACGTGTGGACTTCCAACTCCCAGAATTCCTGAGCAAGCATGGATGATCGGTTTTCCTGGTCATTCTGTGGCTTTTTCTCTTTGTGTTTGGCTATGGCACACTCCTGCCCAACTGGCCTCTTTTCTCTGCTTTTCCAAAAACCCTCCATGCCAGCACCAAAGGAATAGCCAGATCACAGCCCCTTCCTCATTTATATTTATGCATTTATTTATTTGTATCCCACCTTTATTGTGGTTAGAAATAACTCAAGGTTGGGCCGAGAGAAAGTGACTGGGCCAAAGTCACATTAGCCCCCTGGTGATTGGCTTAAAGGCACCTATCTAGTTTTCGTGCCTATGGTGGGACTAGAACTCCCAGTCTCCTGGTTGATTGGCTCAAAGTCACTCAGTCAGCTTTCGTGGTCTAAGGCGGGGCTAGAACTCACTGTCTCCTGGTGATTGGCCTAAAGGCATCCCATGGGCTTTCGTGCCTGTGGTGGGACTAGAACTCCCAGTCTCCTGGTGAGTGGCCCAAAAGTCACCCAGTCAGTTTTCATGCCTAAAGCAGAACTAGAATTCACTGTCTCCTGGTGTCCTGCCTGGTGCCTTAACCACTTGATCAAACTGGTCGCCCTTCCATCTTCTTCCTTTGCAGCCCCAAATCCTGCCCTCCCCTGTCTGTCATAAAGCTCTTGCAGTTTCTACCAAGGGTGGATGGTGAAGAGGAACAATAGAAGTGTGGGTGTTCCTATCAGGTGCTCATTAGACTGAGGAGTGAGTGTTTGTGTGTGTGTGAGAGAGAGAGAGGGGGGGAGGGAGGGAGAGAGGGAGGGAGAGAAAGGGAGAGACACAGAGGGGAAGAGAGACACAGAGAGAAAGAAAAGGAGAGAGATAGAGAGAGAGAGGGAGAGAGACAGAGAGAAAGGGAGAAACACACACAGAGAGGGAGAGAGACAGAGAGAAAGGGAGAAACAGAGAGGGGGAGAGAGACAGAGAGAAAGGGAGAAACAGAGAGGGGGAGAGAGAAAGGGGGAGACACAGAGAGAGGGAGAGACACACAGAGAGAAAGAAAGGGAGAGAGATAGAGAGAGGGAGAGAGACAGAGAAAAAAGGAGAAACAGAGTGAGAGGGAGAGAGGGAAAGGGAGAGACACAGAAAGAGGGAGAGAGACACACACAGAGAGAGAAAGAAAGGGAGAGAGACAGAGAGAGAGGGAGAGGGGGGCAGAGACAGAGATGGAAAGAGAGAGATGGAGAGAAAGGAAGAGAGACAGAGAAAGGGAGAGAGACAGAAAGAAATGGGGAGAGAGAGAGAGAGAGAAGGAGAGAGATGGAGAGAGAGAGATGGAGAGAAAGGAAGAGAGACAGAGAGAGGGGAGAGATGGAGAGAGAGGCAGAGACAGATGGAGAGAGAGAGAGAGATGGAAAGAGAGAGAAAGATAGATTTTATTTCTTATATTAAATAGTACAACAGATCTTCAGTTAATCACAAAGTTGCTTGGGGGGGCCTTGGGGCCAGTCAGCCTTAAGCCAGCCGATGCTGCAAGCTGGTTCTGAGAGAAACAACAGAGGCTGTTTTTCTTCTTCCAAATCTCAAGAAAAAGTGAGGGAACGATGAAAAAAAAAAAGCCCATAGCTTTGATCGCCTGCTGCTTTAGATAAAGCAACCACCTCTTCAGCATATGCTCCTCTTCAACTTGCAAGATGCTGAGTCCTTTAGTTCCATGGGCCCCATTGAGAGAGCCCCCGCCCCCTCCTTTCTCTGCATTTCTGCCTCTGTCCTTCCCCAGAAGGAATCTTTGCCGTTGTTTCGGCTGCCAACCGCAGTGTAAATATAGGAGAATTGTTTGGTTAAACAACTGATGTCCTTGCTCGATGTCCGGAATGTTCTGTCTCTTTTGAGAGAAGGAAAAATATTTGTAGAACTTTGCCTTTTTCCTTCCCACCGTCCCCCAAGATGTGATGGCTGAGAACCCACCACTTCATTCTACTTTTTCATCACTTGGTTAAATTTATGTGTGTCCGTCTCACTATCCAAAGAGTCTTTTTTAAAGAATATTTTTTTTATTCTCTTACATACCATTTTAAGTATACGTCCACATAATTGTTATTCTTCTTTACATTTATCATTCTTACACATTTATTTCACTCAATAGGTTATAATATACAGTTTGGGTTGCTTTATTCACCATTCCTTCCTCCTGTTGTAACTCCACCTTATTTTCCCTTTCTTTTCTCCCTCCCTCCCTTCTCTACTTTCTTCCTTCCTCCTCTCCTTTCCCTTCCTTCTTCCCTTACCTCTCCCTTACTCCTACTCTTCCTCTTTCCCTTCCTACCCTTCTCCTTCCTTTTCTCTCCCTTCCATCCTCCTTTCCTTTCCCTTTCCTTTCTCCCTCCCTCCCTTCTCTACTTTCCTCCTTCCTCCTCTCCTTCCCCTTCCTTCTTCCCTTACCTCTCCCTTACTCCTACTCTTCCTCTTTCCCTTCCTACCCTCTCTCCTTCCTTTTCTCTCCCTTCCATCCTCCTTTCCTTTCCCTTTCCTTTCTCCCTCCCTCCCCTCTCTACTTTCCTCCTTCCTCCTCTCCTTCCCCTTCCTTCTTCCCTTACCTCTCCCTTACTCCTATTCTTCCTCTTTCCCTTCCTACCCTCTCTCCTTCCTTTTCTCTCCCTTCCATCCTCCTTTCCCTTTCCTTTCTCTCTCCCTCCCTTCTCTACTTTCTTCCTTCCTCCTCTCCTTCCCCTTCCTTCTTCCCTTCCTGCCCTTTCTCCTTCTCTTCCTCTCCCTTCCATCCTCCTCTCCTTATCTCTTTCTTCTTTCCCCCCGTCTTCCTTTCATTCTCTCCTCCTCTCTCCCTTTCCCAAAGAGACTCTTTTAATAGTAGTGGGCAGCTTCTTACTGTACATTAGCCTTTGGTGATCTGTCAGCCTCTGGGTGCATTGAGTTCAAGTCCCATAAACCACCCACCCAATCCTCACCCAGCGTTGCTTTTACAAAATTTGGTGTGGAAGGTCTGAAGGGTAGCGTTGTTTCAAACTACTACTATAGTAATGAAAGAGCTTGTTTGGGCTAGTGGTGGAAGTGCTGGCCCAGAAGCCAGGAGTGTGAGTTCTAGTCCTGTTTCAAGCTGGCTGGGTGACTTTGGAACAATCATCAGGAGACTGGGAATTCTAGCCCCATCTTAGGCATGAAAGCCAGCTGAGTGATTTGGGGCCACTCAGCAGGAGACAGTGAGTTCTAGTCCCACCTGGGTAATTGGGACAATCACCAATCCTATCTCCCACTTAGCCCCACAGAGTTATTGTTACAGGGAAAAATTGGAGGAGGAAGGAGTATTAAGTATGTTTGCCATCTTGAATTATTTATCGAGTAACAAGGGAAGGGAAGGAGGAGAAGGGAGGGAGGAAAAGGAAGGAAGAAAGAGGAGAAGAGAGAGAAAGGGAAGAGGGAGGGAAGGAAGAAGGAAAGAGACAGGAAGGAGGGAAGAGAAAAAGGAAGGAGGGAAGGAAAAGGGAGGAACGAAAGAAGGAAGGGGAGGAAGAAGGAAGGAAAGAAAGAGGAAGGAAGGAAAAGAAAAGAAAGAGGAAGAAAGAAAAGAAAAGAAAAAGAAAGAAAGAAAGAGGAAGGAAGGAAAGAAAAGAAAAGGCATTTTAAGTGCCCGAGGAAGCATTAGTGAAATAATAAAATCAATATTGTTCCAGTATTATCTCCAGGTCCTTAAGAAAATGCCTTTGCAACATTTAGACTGTATTTTCAAGGCTAGCGATTGTATTCTGTTGACCGAGAGAAGATACTAAGGGTTGTACGAGCGAGTTCTCCTTATTTTGAATGTGAGTCCGTTAACCAAGACGTGGCAAAGGAGGAGCAGAGAAAGATCTTGCTTCCTGTTCATTTGACGAGTTCCCTTGATACTTCAAACCTGGCCTCACTCTCTTTTTCCTTCTTCTGTTCTGGAGACAGATTCCGCAGAAACAATTAGTCAAAAGTTGGGTCAGCAGTTTCGGGAAACTGGGGTCTCTCAATAGGGTTTTACACAATGGTTAGGACAGTGTTTCTCAACCTTGGTGACTTTAAGTCCTGTGGACTTCAACTCCCAGAATCCCCCAGCTGGGGGATTCTGGGAGTTGAAGTCCACAGGACTTAAAGTCACCAAGGTTGAGAAACACTGGGTTAGGGCTTTTCTTACGAAAGCCCATGGAGATTCGCGCTACATTCCCCCCCCCCCCCCGGCCTGCCGTTGCAAAGTCCTGCACATTCCTTCTCTTTCCTTGTTTTTCATTAACCCAACAGCTATTTTCTTTTTTTAATTGGCTGGCACCAGGCCTAGATAATGAGACTGCTGGCATCGGGGGCATTGCCCAAAGACGCAGACAAGAGCGTCCGTAGGGAAAAAATTAAATTGGACAGCCTTTTGAGATCCAGACGGGAACGGCACCCGTTTGGCTGGCAAGGGAGAGAATTGAGATTTTGTCCGAGTTTGTTGCATAAATTCAAATCCAGAAAGCGTGCACAGATAACTGATTCAGCTGGATTAATGAACTTCTTTATATACATAAGGCTAGATGAATAAATGTACAATACCAACAGGTGGTTCTTCCAAGTAAACGCAAGGCAGGAGAGTTACCGGCAAACGCAAACAGCTAGCTTCATTTCAGCAGACAAGCCCAGACAAACTGCTAGTTTACTTCTCAGAGCAGCTGACTGCTTAAGTTTCGGTTTCAATTCTCTGCACAGACTCAGATCTGTTTAAGTTCCCATTGGCTGACTTAGTTGCCATGCCTATTCATTGGCTGACCTTGTTCCCATGCCTCTCCCAATCATGAATCTTTTAACAGATTGATCCCAGGTGGTGCGTTGAAAATGAAACAAGGAAGAGGCGCTCATCTATTATTTATTCAGAAATGGCCCTCCAGAAGCAATTTATTCTCCTTTCTTTAACCAAATCCGTGATGAATCTATGGCACGCATACCACAGTGGCCAGCAGAGCCCTCCCTGCGGCGTGCCAGCCATCACCCCAGCCCAGCTCCACTGCGCATGCGCACACGCCCCCACCAACCAGCTGGTTTTTGTGTCTCTGCCATGCATGCATGGGGAGGCGGGGGGCATGTGGGGGGCACTTGCATTGCATTTGGGGGGCTCATGCAACCGCCCACAACTCATTTTGGGCCTCATAGGTTTCCTGCACCATCCTGGAAGCCAAAACGGGGCGCAGGGGTGCCAAGCAAGGCCTCCTGTGCCCCGTTTTGGGCCGAGAAAACCTCCTGCACTAACCTGGAGCCCAGGTGGCGCAGTGGGTAGAGTGCAGTACTGCAGGCCACTTCAGCTGACTGCTAAGCTGCAGTTTGACAGTTCAAATCTCACCGATTCAAGGTAAACTCAGCCTTCCATCCTTCCGAGGTGGGTAAAATGAGGACCCAGATTGTTGGGGGCAAGAGGCTGACTCTGTAAACTGCTTAGAGAGGGCTGTAAAAGCACTGTAAACAGAGTGTAGACACTGTAGACAGAGCTGAGGTGGTGCAGTGGTTAGGGTGCAGTACTGCAGGCCACTTTAGCTGACTGCTAAGCTGCAGTTCGGCGGTTCAAACCTCACCGGCTCAGGGTTGACTCAGCCTTCCATCCTTCCGAGGTGGGTAAAATGAGGACCCAGACTGTGGGGGCAATATGCTGACTCTGTAAACCACTTAGAGAGGGCTGAAAGCCCTATGAAGCGGTATATAAGTCTAACTGCTATTGCTATTGCTACTGCTATGGAAGCCAAAAATGAGCGAGGGGAGGCAGGGCTGATGCACAAGAAGGGGGCTCACAGTGCATTTTGGGGGTTTGTGCATGCCCTCTTTAGGCACTTGGCACCGAAAAGGTTAACCGTCACTGAACTAAACAATAACTTTTTCCTCTGTCGCTTGTTTAAAAAGCCTTTAAATTTGAACCCGTAAAATTGTCTGCAAACGTATAAAGTCACTTTTTAAAATTATTTTTGGCCTGAGTTTTCATAGCCAGCCCAGCCGTGTTTGTCAACTAGGGCAAAAAAAAATAATTAATCAGAGAGCAAGGAGTTTATTGTCGCCAGAGAAGTGCCGTATCCTGCCGTGGAATTATCACTTTTTAATCATGAACCGCGGAGCTTGGCAAAATAAACCGGAGGTTTCTGGTCGTGGTTAGAGCCCATTCCGTATGCGAAGGATGAATCGGTTTGCTCAATTTGAACGCCAGACCCAAATAGATCAGCATACAAGCTAGTCCTCTGCTTGCGACCACAACTGGGATCAGAATTTCCGTCGCTAAGCAGAGTGGCTGTTGAGGGAGTCATGCTTCATTTTGCAACCTACTTTTTATTTTTTTGCAATGCTTGTTAAGCCCTTAATAGCAGTTAGCAGTTAGACTTATATACCGCTCCATAGGGCTTTCAGCCCTCTCTAAGCGGTTTACAGAGTCAGCATATCGCCCCCCCACAGTCTGGGTCCTCATTTCACCCACCTCGGAAGGATGGAAGGCTGAGTCAACCTTGAACCGGTGAGATTTGAACCGCCGAACTAGCAGTCAGCTGAAGTGGCCTGCAGTACTGCACTCTACCCACTGCGCCACCTCGGCTCCTCTTAAGTGAACCCAGCTTCCCTCGTTGACTTTGGCTGACTCATCTGGAAAGGTTGCAAATTGTGACCTTGGGACATTGTCACTGTAGCAAATACATCTCAATTACATCTCAATTACATGGACTAGGACCTGGATATCTCCGTGATCACCTCCTGCAACATACTTGCAACATACAAGAGCCGAGGTGGCGCAGTGGTTAAATGCAGCACTGCAGGCTACTTCAGCTGACTGCAGTTCTGCAGTTCGGCTGTTCAAATCTCACTGGCTCAAGGTTGACTCAGCCTTCCATCCTTCCGAGGTGGGTGAAATGAGGACCCGGATTGTTGTTGGGGGCAATATGCTGACTCTGTAAATCGCTTAGAGAGGGCTGAAAGCCTTATGAAGCGGTATATAAGTCTAACTGCTATTGCTATTGCTATTGCTACTTCCCAGCGCCCAATAAGATCTCACAGGGTGGGCCTTCTCCGGGTACCATCGACTGCACAATGTCGTCTGGTGGCTCCTCGGAAGAGGGCCTTCTCTGTAGCTGCCCCGGCCCTATGGAACGATCTACCCCCTGAGATCCGGACCCTCCCCACCCTCTCGGCCTTCCGAAAGTCTGTTAAGACCTGGCTGTTCCGGCAGGCCTGGGGCTGCTGATCTCTGATTGAGCTTCAGCCCCATTAACATCGAGCGTATGTTGTGTCCTGCTTTCAATCTGTTTTAATTTGTTTTGTCTTATATTTTAAATTTTTAACATCCTCTTTTTTAAACTGTCTTTTATGTAAGCCGCCCGGAGCCCTCCGGGATTGGGTGGCATACAAATCTATTAAAATTGACAAATTGACAAAATTACTGTGTTTCTCCAAAAAATAAGACAGGGTCTTATTTTCTTTTGACCCACAAAATAAGCACTTGGCCTTATTTTCGGGGAGGTCTTATTATTTTTGAGGTGCAGGAAGCGGCGAGCGGGGTCACCTCCTGGCTGCTGCTGTGTTGCAATATTTTTGCGGGAGGGCTTATTTTAGCGTATGCGCTCCAAAGCCCAATTGGGCTTATTATCTGTGGAGGTCTTATTTTCGGGAAAACAGGGTATCAGTTGTCCACATTTGGATCGTTGTGACCAGTGAGGGATCCTGTCACAGTCCTAAGTGCAAAGACCAGCAGTGAGTCTCTCTTTTTTCCGCAACGTTGTAACTTTGAATGTTATTTATTTATTTATTTGTTTGTTTGTTTGTTTGTTTGTTTGTCTTGTATGCCACCCACTCCCGGAGGACTCGGGGCGGCTCACAAAAGACAAGGGAAAGGGGGGAAATGAGACAAAGACAACATATTAAAAACAAAACCAACATTCACAATTTCCGTGGAGGTAAATGCTTCTCAGCCCCCACCCCCCCGGCCTGCTGGAGCAGCCAGGACTTGGTGGCTTTGCAGAAGGCCGGGAGGGTCGTAAGGGTCTGGATCTCTACAGGGAGCTCGTTCCAGAGAGCCGGAGCTGCAACAGAGAAGGCTCTCCCCCGGGGGGTCGCCAGCCAACATTGGCTGGCAGATGGAATCCAGAGGAGACCCAACCTGTGAGATCTTATCGGTCTGAGAGAGGTAATCGGCAGGAGGTGGTCTCTCAGGTACCCAGGTCTGATGCCATGTAGGGCTTTATAGGTAGCGACCAGCACCTTGAAGCGGATTCGGAGACTAATAGGTAGCCAGTGCAGCTCGCGGAGGATAGGTGTAACGTGGGTGTACCTGGGTGCACCCACAATCGCTCGCGTGGCTGCACGTTGGTTAAACGTACGGTCGTAAGACGAGGCCTGCCTGTGTGTTACGTTCGTGATGAGCGCCTTCTCAATTGTCTTGGAAGAAAGGAAGAAAGAAATATAAATGCCTTCCTGGTTGGATGTATATCAAGATTGGGTAGGCAAGATTAATGCGTGCCAAGAATTGTCTGGTGCTTTTTCCTGCACTATAAAAGGATGCAGTGTCTCTCTCTCTGTCTCTCTCTAGTCAAGGTAAATTCCTGGGGATTTTGTGGATCCAAACGGGTTTTTTTCTTGGCCACCGTACAGAAAATTATTTGCCATTGATGACTTGCAAAATGTTTTTCAACGTTCAGTCTGCTCTGTCGCTTTCTGTCCAACGCGACAGGTTGTCTGAAATGGTATAAGGCTGGGGTGTCAAACTTGATTTCACAGAAGGCCATAATCAGGGTTGTGTTTGACCTCCAGGGTCAACACTTTCTCGACGTCACTCGTGTCGGGGGTGCCTGTGGAGGCCGGAGCGCTCTGCCAGTGAAAACGTAATTTGTAATTCGTAATTTAATGATCTTATATGCCGCCCGATCCCGTAGGACTCCGGGCGGCTTACAAATACGAGATAAAATAAAACAACAAATAGGGGAGGAATGAAAACAGTTTAAAAAACACAACATACATTTGGCTTAGCTGGGGGCTGGACCTGGTTCATAGATCAACAGCCCCACGCCTGCCGGAACAGCCAGGTTTTGGTGGCTTTTTGGAAGGCCGCGAGAGTGGGAAGGGTCCGGATCTCTGCAGGCAGATTTGTATTTGTATTTTATTATTTGTATGCCGCCCTTCTCTGGGAGGACTCAAGGCGGCGAACAATTCAAGGGGGAAAAAAGGGGGAACATAAAAAGACAAAATACAAATAATAAAAGTAGACAACAGTCGCACAACCATACATGTCGAGAGGAGAGGGAACTCATCACCCCCAGGCCTGCCAGCAAAGCCAGGTTTTGACGGCTTTTCGGAAGGCCTGGAGAGAGGTGAGGGTCCGAATCCCTGCGGGGAGTTCGTTCCAGAGGGCCGGAGCTGCCATAGAGAAGGCCCTCCCCCGGGTAATAGCCAGGTGGCATTGGCTGGTAGATGGCACCCGGAGGAGGCCAACCCTGTGAGATCTAATGGGTCTGTGGGAGGTCGTTCCAGAGAGCCGGAGCAGCTACAGAAAAGGCTCTCCCCTGGGAGGTCGCCAGCCGGCATTGTCCGGTCGACGGCACCTGGAGGAGGCCTAGCCTGTGGGTTCTTATCAGCCGTTGGGAGGTATGTAGCAGGAGCTCCTGAGCTCCGTTTCCGACTGCGACAGCCTCCTGCAGCACTCTGCCGGTGAAAGTGGCGCTCGGGAGGGCTGCACGTGGTCCTCTGTTTTTGCTAGCAGAGGCACTGTGGGGCGGTCCCTCACTATTTCCAGGGCGCCCCGCGGGTCAGATCTAAGCAGTTTGACCCCCCTGGTATAAGGTTTCCAGCCTGAGCAGGGGGTTTGACTGGAAGACTTCTAAGGTCCCTTCCAACTCTGTTATTCTACGTACCAGGGGTGGGTTTCAACCGGTTCGTGGCGGTCCCTGCGAACCGGTTGGTCGCCGAACTCGGAAGTAAGTAACTTCCGGGAACGGCAAAGGGCGCGCCCGCCCGCCCGCGGTCCTTACCCGGTTTTGACGAGTTCTGTGCTTCCACGCATGCGCAGGACGCATACAGCGCCTGCGCGATCGTCCAGGAGCAGCTGGAGCGTCGTGCAGACGTTAGTACGCATGCGTGCATCGCGCGCGTGCACGAGGATGCCGCCGGCCCTATTCCAACCGAACCGGTTGGAACGGGGCAAGAAACCCACCCCTGCTACGTTCTTGTACTTAGCTTTCCTGAGCTGAAAGTTAGCCGAGGGCTGCAGCTTCCTGCACCTTTATGCAATCTGTTGTGGCACAAATCCTCCTGAGGCGGCTCATCATCTTCTAGATCCCCGGAGGATAGAAATGGTCCCATTGTGCTGCTTTATTTCATCACCTAACAAGACTTGGCAATTCCCTCGGAAAGCAAGGAGGGAGAAGATCAGCCGTGCCTGAAAATGGCGCCGGCGGGGACCAGAGGTCAAAACAAGAAGGCAGCGTAGGAAATCCTCGAATGCCAATAATTGTGTGTTTCGGTGCAGCTTTTCTGAAACACGGGGAGGTGGAAATCGTCTGCACCAGAACACAAAGCTTGCAGTGAGGGAATTTTGGAGGTTGTCGCATTTGCGGGAGCTGGGAGGGGAGGCCACGTCCCTAGCAGCCTTACACAAGTTGTCTTCAATGTACCCCAAGTGGTCGCCAGCCAGCATTGTCCGGTCGACGGCACACGGAGGAGGCCTAGCCTGTGGGTTCTTATCGGACGTTGGGAGGTGTGTAGCAGGAGACGGTCTCTCAGATATCCAGGTCCAATGCCATGTAGGGCTTTAAAGGTAATCACCAGCACTTTGTAGCGCGTCCGGAGACCAATAGGGAGCCAGTGTAGCTCGCGGAGGATAGGTGTAACATGGGTGTAGCGAGGTACACCCGATATCGCTCGCGCGGCTGCATTCTGGACCAACTGTAGTCTCCGAACACTCTTCAAGGGCAGCCCCATGTAGAGTGCTTCAACTCCTCTGGGAAGGCTGTCCACAAGGTTCAGGGGTGTGTTTATGGGACTTTTTGACCATTCTTCCAGAAGCGCATTTGTGAGGTCGCACACTGATGTTGGAGGAGTTTACGTGGCCTACCACTTCGTGGCTGAGTTGCTGTCGTTCCCAAACACTTCCGCGTTCTTATAATACAGCTGACAGTTGACGGTGGGATATTTAGGAGCGAGGAAATTTCACGACCGGATTTGTTGCACAGGTGGCATCCTATCACACTTCCACGCTGGGATTCACTGAGCTCCTGAGAGCGACCGATTCTTTCGCCAATGTTTGTAAAAACAGTCTGCATGCCTAGGTACTTGAGTTTATATACCCCTGTGGCCATGGAAGGGATTGGAGCACCCGATTCTGATTATTTGGATGGGTGAGGCAATACTTTTGGCAACATGTATAACTTGTCGAAGTTGGTCGGATGCTTTTTGGTTGAATGGGTTCACTTTTGATTCCTCTGTTTTTTAAGGTGCGCTTCATTGATCTGTTATGTGTTTTACTGGGTCCATTAAAAAAAACTGAACGAATTGAGCAATGACAAACAAAAAAGGCATTTGGGAAAGGGCTTTCCGTGCGAATGTGCGGATTCTTTAACACTGTGATGGCGAACGTATGGCACCCATGCCACGGGGGGGAGAGCGTAGAGCCCTCTCTGCGGGCAGGCAAGCTGTCGCCCCAGCTCAGCTCCACTCTGCATGTGCCCGTGTATCCCGCAGGCCAGCTTTCTGGTTTTCGGGTCTCTGCCACATATGTGGAAGATACGTGAGCATGCACGGAGGAGCATGGGGGGTTCGCACACATGTGCGGGGGTGGGCACACAGGGAGGGCATCACACATCCATTGCGTTATGGGTGTGTGCAGGCACGATCTTTCAGCATGCAGCGCCGAAAAGGTTAGCCATCATTGCTTTAACACTTCCTCTGTATTTGATGAGATCTGTTGCTTCCTTGCGTGGTCTCCCTTCCCCTCCGTAGGATTGGCATCCGCCTCATGTTGCCGCTCTATGAATGGAGGATTTTTCAACGTAATACTGATGACGGGTTCCTTGGTTATTTTGCCCCTCTTTTTAAGTCCTTAATACAGGTAATCCTCAACTTATACGATCAATACATTTTCATGGCTAAGCAAGACAGCGGTTAAGGCCATTTTTGTTCCATTTTACGACCTTTCTGGCCACCGTTGTTAAGTGGATCACCGCCGCTCTTAAGTTAGTAACATGGTTGCTAAGTGAATCTCGCTTCCCCGTTTTGACTATGCCGGTCAGAAACCACAACTCTGCAACCGTCACAAATATGAGTCGGTTGCCAAGCATCTGAATTTTGATCGCGTGGCCATGGTCGTAAGTGTGGAGAACAATCCTGAGTCACTTGTTTCAGTGTCGTCATAACTTCGGTCACTAAATGGACAGTTGTAAGTCGAGGACTACCTGTATTTCTCTGTCTCTGGACTTCTACGGCTGTGAAATGCTGTCGTCCTACAGTGTGTTTCTCTGTGATGCTCCCCAATTGATCGTCCTCGCGACTGTTGGTATCTGTGTCTGTGTGTAAGAGGTGCTTGGTTCTTTTTCCTGGACTTTGTGATCTGCTTAAAATTGGTGGTGGTGGGTGGATGACTTGATTCCCCAGCAATCTGGAGTCTCCTCTGCCCCTTTTCTATCCTCACAGGTGCTGTCCTTAAAGTCACCATCACCGGGCCTTCTCATGTGCTAGAAAACCAACCTGTCACTTTTCATTGTTCCTCTTTGGGTTTCAATGTTTCCTACTCCTGGTTGAAGGGAGGCCAACCGATTGAAGCAGGAGGGAAAGTCCTTGTGAAGAACAACAGCCAGACCCTCACGCTCCTTACAACTTCTCGAAGTGACGCAACCAGCTATACCTGTTCTGGGCAAAATAGCTTCTCGGCCAGCAGCAGTGAGCCTCACCAGCTTGACATCTTCTGTAAGTTTAGGCTGGAAGTGTCCCTTCCCATCCAGCCAATGGCTCACCGTCAGTTCATCTTCTTTACGGGTCGGAGTCTGGGCAACTGAATGGAACTGAGGGTTTCCTGGCCAGATGCCCTTCCCTGTCGCCAATGCAGAGTTTTGTTCAGCAGATATATTCTCATATCTGCCTCTACCTAGGATCGAACTCGCAGCCTCCTGATGGTGAGGCGAGAGCTCCACCTTTAGGCCACTGCACCACTCTAATGGCTCACCATCAGTTGGCCCCTTTTAATAGACCCTCGGGGGGGGGTGATGGCTCAGTGGTTAAAGACACTGAGCTTGTCAACTGGAATGCTGATAAACTGGGTCCGAGACCCGAGCACCACGAGACAGGGTGAGCTCCCGTTACTTGCTCCAGTTCCGGCCCACCTAACAGTTTGAAAGCAATTGCAAGTAGATAATTAGGTACCACTAATTAACAGTAACAGTGTTCCATGTGCCTTTGTGGAATAGCTATGCTGGCCCCATGACCACAGGAAATGTCTTTTGACAACACTGAGTCCCTCGGTCAAAAAATGATGATGAGTTGGACACAACTGGCTAGTAGACTTTTAGTAGACTCTCAATAGAAGACACAGTGGTACCTTAGTACTCATCATTAATTGATTCCAAGAGGTGTAGCAAAAACGATGAGTACTAAACACATTTTTCCCATAAGGAATAATTTTTATGAGTTCCCAAAGCAAAGACAATGCACGTTTTGAAGGCAATCTGTAAAAAGATGGGGTCGGATATCATTACTTTACATGAGAAATAAACCTAAAAATTAAGACAAGCTTGGATTTAAAAAAGTTTTAAAAATTGCCTGTACTGATGGGAGGAAAAAGCTCAAAAGTACACAAAAAAAATGACCACAAAAGCTAGTATAAGACAGCAAGGGGATGTGCACAGGGCAAGAGCTACTGTGTGAAAGGGCAACCGGCACTGACAAATTCTAGCTTGTGTGTTTAGTACTAAACAAATAACAAGTACCGGGGACGAAATTTTCTCATTGAGATGCATTGAATGCCAAATTCGATGAGTTTCAAAGCAGCTGGGTACCAAGATACCTAAATAAATGACTTTTGACAAATGTCTTTTGATGTCTTTTCTCCCCTGGCTAACTGAAGACAGCTGGCTTTAGAAGGAAGGAGAAGCAACCTCAAATTCATTTGCCACCTTCGTCATGTGTATGGTTCTAGTCTCTTATCTCTCTCTTTCCTTGGAATGGTTGATTTCAGGTTAATCTGCGTCCAAGGAAGGATGAGACTTTGCCCCTTCTATTTTGTTTATTTTTTTCCCCTGCTCTGCCCTGTGTGACAATGATTCTTTCAGCCCAAAGAGCTGAAAGACGTTCATTCTGAACCTGAAGGCAGGAAATAGTTGGTGATTTGAATCCAGGATCCAGTCCTGTTATTTATTTTCAAGTACTGCCTTGAAAACCAGCAGGGTGGTGTTAGCCTAGTAACTCTCCTTCAACCCAACCTGCCTCCAAGGACCATCAAACAAGCTCTTTGCTCTTGCTTGAAAAAAGAATAATAGGAACCAGCTTCTTCACTGAGCTTAAAACTAGCTTGAGTTAAAGCTTTGAGCGTGAAAACGAGCAAGAAATAAAAGAGGATCCAGAAAACTGGAGCTCCGTAATGTTTTGAGGTTATTGTTGGGTTTTAACCAGACATTCCCTAGTTTTCCACTCTCTGGGATTTCTCCGTATATAGAGCCAGCATATGGTTACACCCAGTGGTGGGTTGTCAATATTTTTACTACTGGTTCGGGTGCGCTCCTGCGCACACTTGCACACATGTGCGAAAGCATCTGGGTGGGTGGGCGGAGCCTTCTGCCACCTCTACTACTGGTTCGCCCGATCCAGGCCAAACTGGGAACAACCCACCTCTGGTTACACCCCAAAATTAGGATTTTATTTTCAGATGGGTTTAGGACAACTTTCCAGGCCCAATTCGCTGCAGGACAATTCAATGCTGTATTTAATCGTTTCGTTTGGGTATTTTTTTATTATCGGTGATCACGTTTTGGTCGAAATTATTGTAACTCTTTTATTTATGGAGTAGCTTCTTTCTGTTGTTGTTATTGGTCACAGATCCATCAAAATCCATGTAAAGTTTTGTATTGGTTGAATCGTCCTGAAGCGAGTTTGCCCCAGCAAAAGTTGGCTGCAGGGAGATGTCCTATTCCGTTTTGAGGGTTCCACCACAAAACCGCGGTAGACTAAAGCGCGCTCGACGAAAGCGCGTATGTGACGTCATCACAGCGCGACGAAAACAGCACGCTGTGAGCGGTAAACTTAAAATTAACGCGTAAATCTAAACCTAACCCCCCCCAAACCTAACCCTAAACCTAACCCTAAACCTAACCCTAAGCCTAACCCTTAACCTAACCCTATACCTAACCCTTAACCTAACGCTAACCCTTAACCTAACCCTAAACCTAACCCTAACCCTTAACCTAACCCTAACCTTTATGTGAATCGGCTTGCTTTAAAAGCACTTTTTAAAGCGCCCTTTTTTCTCCGCGGTTGTATTTGTCGCGCTGCTGATGACGTCAGGTACGCGCTTTAATCGGGCGCGCTTTAGTGGACCGCGGTTTTGACGGGTCACGGTTTTGAGACGTAATGCCATAATAAGACTGGTAGTTTTCCTAAGTAGCATGGTTTTCTTTCCCCCAACATATGACTTTCCTGTGTTTGATCCAGACGGGCCTGAACTCCCCGTAATCAACCCCCTACAACAAGTTTACAATGAGCATTCCACTCTCAACCTCTACTGCTCTGCCGTCTCTAATCCACCTGCAAAGTTTTCTTGGTATCTTAATGGAGAGCGTCTGGCGCGTCAGAACGAGTCTCACCTGGCCCAGCGTCTTACTCTGAAGAACGCTGGGAACTATACTTGTCAAGTTGACAATGTCGAAACTGGACTCTCCAAAGCCGTCGTACTGGAGATCAGCATCCGGGGTGAGTAGCTTGGACGGCCAAGCTCACCCAAACCTTTTGGAGGACTTGCTGTGGGGTGATTTCTCTGGCTATCTTATTTTGGTGTGACTCTTTCTTCGCTTCCTGTCATCTCGGTACGTCCGTTTCAAGAGCTCTGCATGGATTTGATTTTGGACGTTCCTGCATTTTTGGGTTTGAGTTTTGTTTATCACGGTACTCCACCGTGGGATGAAGTAGTAATGAAGCATTACTACTTCAACAGGCTGTTCCTCTTTTATTTTGAGTTCCTTCTCTTATTCTGTACCTGTGATCTGGGTAGACTAGATTCCACCTGATTCCTCTAAACGACTGAAAGTCATTCCAGTAGAAATTAGCTCCTACACGTTGTCCCTTCAACATGTCACCATCAAAGCTTCTCCTTTATGCTCAATGCAGTCCTATTTTGAGCCTGTTCTGATAGTCGAACTTAGTTCTTTTCCTTGTGTTTCTCAACACTCTGAGCTTACATTTTCTTTCCTCGCCTTGTGAGACCCCCAATAGTTAAAACAGTTGTGCAATTTTTGTTAGCCTTTCTTCTTCTTTTTTTCATTTACCTTCTCTTTAAACCCTGTTTCATTTATATCTTTGGCACTGAGAACTGGCCAGATTCTGGCTACGTTTTCAAGCCCACCCATCGATATTCACTCGGACTCTATAACTGTTCGATATTCTTTTCTTCTGTTTATTTTATCTGCTTCAAGCTTGCCTCGTTTGAAGCGTCTCTCCACCACTTTCCTTCTTGGTGGTTATGGGATATCTTAGAAATGGTTCAGAAACCAGCTATTGTTTTACAGCGAAGCCACCCAGATGATGTTCCTGAAAAGATAAACCTCGTATTTCCTTTTTTTTTTTTTTAATGGCTAAATTTTGGCCTCGTCTTTTCCCAACTTCCCATTTTAGCCATGGAACATTTGAGGTCCCTTGACAAAAATATTCCCGTCCAGGGGAAGAGAAGTGATTTATATCAAAGTTCTCCATCCTTTTCTTTTGTTTTTTGGTTCTGTTACCACTGCTTTGGACCTCAAGGGTAGCTAAGAGGTATGTTGGTCATTGATCAACATTTCCTAAATGCATAGAGGCTCACCGCTCGGCCACAGATCTGCCCCTTCTGAATGGAAAAAGCAAGATAAAATCTTGAAGTCCTGAATCAATGAACCGCGATGAAGACTCCAATGTTTACGTCAGGCGTTTGTCTTAAATAACAATGACTTCCCACTTTTATTTATTTTTTTATCTTTCCAACAGAGGCCATCAATCATATCTCCGTCAGAGACCCTGGCAAGATTGTCGAGAATAGCACAACCTATCTCAACTGCACAGCCTCTGGCTTTAATGTTTCCTACTATTGGCTTAAGGGGAAGCAGAGGCTACAGGCGGGGGCTCGCCTGTCTTTAAGCAGCAATGGCCAAAACCTTAGCTTGAGTAAAACAAGCCGTCAGGATTCGGGCCTCTACACCTGCTGGGGGATTAACAGTTTCTCTAACAACTCCTTCAACTACACCCTGAATGTCTTTTGTAAGTCTGGTTCTGCCTTGGGGAGATTGTAGAGATTTGGGGATTTGGGGAACGAGCTCCCCACGCACGCTTGTGTAAGAATCTAACTTCTAAATTAGGGATATGTGAGAGACGTTGAACAGATCCGTTCGAGGGATCCAGTGTTCTGAGTGCCTTCCCTTGATCCAGTCACTCTTCCCTCCCTTGCCACGCAACCAACCCCTACAGGTAGTCCTCAACTTACAACAGTTTGTTTAGTGACGGTTCAAAACACACAACGGCACTGGAAAAAAATGATTTATGACAGTGAGGATCTTTGCAGCCCCCTTGTGATCAAAACTCAAGACGCTTGGCCACTGGTTCGTGCTTATCACTAAGGGAGCCAGTTTCACTTAACAACCAAGTTACCAACTTATCAACTGTGCTGGGATTCACTTAACGACTGAGGCAAGAAAGGCCGTGGAAAGGGGCAAGACTTACTTAATGAAAGTCTCTGTTAACAATGGACATTTGGGGGGGGGGCGAGCTCCGTTGTGGCCGTAAGTTGAGGACTACCTGGACTGTTATCCAAACCCCTTGAGTAACTGTTTAGATAGGTCATCTTGCAAGGTTCACTTTGATTTGGAGCTGTGAAGCTTGTATCTAATACAGGGTGTCAAACTCAAGGCCCGGGGGCCGGATTCGGCCCGGAGGGTACTTAGATATGGTTCACCGACAAAAGGGCGAATGACAAAAGTGCGCCCGACTAAACCGCGGTGACAAAACTGCGAGTTCTAAAGCGCGGCGACGAATGAGCGCTGAAGCGCGGCGACAACAGCATGGCGACAGTAGCGCGCTGTAAACCTAACCCTAAACCTAACCCTAAACCTAACCCTAAACCTAACCCTAACCCTAACCCTAAACCTAACCCTAAACCTAACCCTAAACTTAACCCTATACCTAACCCTAACCCTAATCCTAAACCTAATCCTTACCTTAACTTAAATCGTGCTTCTGTCGGTGCACTGTTGTCTCCGTGTTGATGACGTCACATTGATGACGTCGTGGTTTTAGCGCCGCGGTTTTGTTGCCACGCTTTTGTCGTGCACGCATTTGTCGGGTCACGCTTAGATATGGCCCACAGGGCCACACTATCAATAGCGAAGGGCCATCCTGTGTTGCTTCTGCCTGCAAAAACGGGCTCCTGAGCTCCGTTTTCAGCTGCCAAGGCCTCCTTCAAGCCTCTGCCAGTGAAAGCCCATTTTCTCTGGCACGAGTGCTCAGTCGGCCACAGGTGCCCCCAACAGGAGTGATGTCAAGCTGGCCACATCCACCCTGGCCATGCCCACCCCACAACGTCAAACCTAATCCTCATGAGGCCCTCAATGAAATCGAGTTTGACACCCCTGATCTCTAACAAGTCAATCCGTTTGAGAAATTGCATCAACTCCCAAGTATAATCATCTGACTCGACAGGAGAAGCCTATCATTAGGATGACAGGATCACCTCGGGCTACATATAATAATATAATTGCAAACATTAATCCTGAGCAAGTGTTAAGAGTCACCTGCCAACTGTGAATTGAATGGAGAAGGACGCCGCTTCTTTGTGGGAAATTTAAAAAAAATTCCTGGGACAAACTATGTCCCTTGAACCTCGGGGTAAAACCGAGGCACTCCAGGCCTCGGTGTAGTATGAAACACACCCTCTGTTTTGGGCAGTTGGGATTTCTTCAGCCGCCTGGATAAAAACTCTTAAAATCCTTACGCAGAGTTTGGCCAGTCAATCAATCAGAATCAACCAATCAATTAAAACTTTTTCCCCACATCATAGATCAGCAAATAATACTTAAGGCAAGAGGGGGGGGGGGAACATAGTTATGCTAAACTATCTCAAAGTGGTTAGAATTAATACAGGTAGTCCTGCGGTCAAGGAAATAAAATCAGGTTGATCCGATAATAACATTTGGTGATTAAAACAAATCAGAATGAGCAGGGTTTTTAGTGCAGACTGGAAATTATAATTCCTGGTGACACACAATGACAATTGCCTGGACATGGAACCAGGAACAAGAGCCAGTTCGAAGCCCTTCAAGTTTATTACATGTTACGTCTACTACAAGAATCTGACCCACAGATGATTAAGGCAAGTAATTTTGGGAGCGTCATGATTCCAAAGGGACGCGGTGGCTCGGTGGCTAAGACGCTGAGCTTGTCGATCAGAAAGGTCGGCAGTTCGGCGGTTCAAATCCCTAGTTCCTGCGTAATGGAATGAGCTCCCGTTTCTTGTCCCAGCTTCTGCCAACCTTGCAATTCGAAGGCACGTAAAAAAATGCAAGTAGAAAAATAGGAACCACCTTTGGTGGGAAGGGAACAGCGTTCCGTGCGCCTTTGGCTTTTAGTCCTGCCGGCCACATGATCACGGAGACGTCTTCGGACAGCGCTGGCTCTTCGGCTTTGTAATGGAGTTGAGCCCCGCCCTCTAGAGTCGGGAACGACTAGCACATATGTGCGAGGGGAACCTTTACCTAATGACTAATGATTCCAAACCGATGGTACATTTGACCCCGCCTTCATCTACAGCCATAGAGAATAACATGTTCCATCAATTATTCCTTCACCGCACAACACAATCTCTCTCCAAAGGGGATTTCTTTTTCCCTTGAAGTAAGAGACGTCAGTAGACGAAATGTGAGTCCTTCTTATAAGCAAGCCACACTTTACAACATTGTGGGGCATTCTGTACACCTTTTTGCAACTTCCTGTCTATTACTTCTGTCTGCTACATGAAATAGGTAAGCCGCCATGCCGAAATGTTATTTTAGGGAAGGGTGAAAAACAATTTCTTCTTGTTTTACTCCAGTCCCTCTGCAAACTGCTGCTTAAAGTCCACACCCAAAGAACCAGAAGAAATAATTACTGCTTCTGCATATTTAAAGGGCAGTTTCGTTTTCCAGTTGCTTCAATGCCCCACCTGGGCTTATTATTCTTGAAACGCAGTTTCAGTCTTTCTGGGGGGAAGAGGTGGGTTGACTTACAAGCCATCTGTAACTCGAGAAAGTAACATCAGGCTGATGAAACTAGCATGAAGTACAATAGGAATTGGAACCCCCACCTTTTTGAGCTGTTAGCTTCTCTGTTTTGCTTCTCTGTCTGGCCAGGGTACCCCGAGGGAGGGTCCCTGGCCGCCCTGAGAATGTTGAACTGTGTACATTAGACCAGTGTTTCTCAACCTTGGCAACTTGAAGATGTCCGGACTTCAACTCCCAGAATTCCCCAGCCAGCGAATGCTGGGAGTTGAAGTCCGGACATCTTCAAGTTGCCAAGGTTGAGAAACCCTGCATTAGACGCCCCCAAGTTGAATTCTCAAAAGCCAAATCCGAGTTTTTCTACCTTCTCTCCTTTTCTTGGAAAAGAATTGGGGGTTTTGAACTCTTGGTAGGCGTGAAACTTGAGATCAAATGGATATTGAGACCTCCTCCAATACTAGAAGGTAGTCCTTGACTTACAGCCATTTGTTTAGCGACGATGCCAAGTTGCAACAGCACTGGGGGAAACCGCGACCCGTGAGTGGTCCTCGCACTTGGAACTGGCGCAGTAGCTGCCCAGTCACCTGATCAGGATTCAGGCGCTTGGCAATGGTAGTAGCAAGTCAGTTGGGAGGCTGGTTTCGCTTAACGACTGCCCAATCCCCTTAACGACTGCGCTGATTTGCTTAACAATGAAAAAGATGATAAAATCGGATGTGACTCACTTAACAACCACAAATGGAAATTCTGGTCCCAATGGTCTTCGTAAGTTGAGGGCTACTTGTATTGTTGAGGACTATATGTATATGAGCCATGGTGGCGCAGTGGTTAGAGTGCAGTACTGCAGGCTACTTCTGCTGACTGCCGGCTGCCTGCAATTTGGCAGTTCAAATCTCACCAGGCTCAAGGTTGACTCAGCCTTCCGTCCTTCCGAGGTGGGTAAAATGAGGAGCCAGATTGTTGGGGGCAAGAGGCTGACTCTGTAAACCGCTTAGAGAGGGCTGTGAAGCGCTGCGAAGCGGTATATAAGTCTAAGTGGTATTGCTATTTAGGCTGACGAGCTAAATAACTCTTGGATATGAAGGACAAACTCCATATTGGGCAGCTTCTCCCTATATAACAGGGCTCTCCAACCCTGGCAATTTTATGACTTGTGGACTTCAACTCCCAGAATTCCTCAGCCGGGTGTGCTATGCTGGCTGAGGAATTCTGGGAGTTGAAGTCCACAAGTCATAAAGTTGCCAGGGTTGGAGAGCCCTGTTATATTTTCCCCAAATGAAGAGAACATTATTGTGGACCCACGCCAACGACACAAGCATGCGTCATTCCATCTCATAGGTTTTTGATCAAATGTTCCTCCTGAAAACTTTTCTCCCCAAGTTCCCTGGCCTTCTTCAACCTGTAACTCTCCTATATTTGCTCCAGATGGGCCTGATGCCCCAGTCATCAGCCCTAGTGGGCAGTTTTATGCAGAAGGCTCCAATCTCACCCTCTCCTGTCAAGCTGACTCCAACCCACCCGCCAAGTATACATGGTCCTTCAAGAAGTCTACACATTCGGGGGGGATCTATCAGCTCTTTCGCTTGTCTTCCGCCAACAATGGGACCTATACATGTGAGGCCTCCAACAACGAGACCAAACTCTCCCAGTCTAAAATCCAGCCTGTCTGTGTCCTGGGTGAGTATATTCATGGTTGTATGGACTTCTGGTCTCCATAAATCACGTCTCTTAACTGAGTTGAATCTTTCTGGGGCGAATTAATTTATATATTTGAACAGACTCGCCTCCAGAAGTTGTGGATGCTCCATCACTGGAGATTGATGGAGATTTGACAGCCATTTGCCCAGAGTGGCACAGGGTCTTCTGCCTGAGCAGGGGGTTGGACTAGAAGACCTCCAAGGTTCCCTTCCCACTCTGTTGTTCTGTATTCTGTATTTCCTATCTCCGTGGGACTTGTCTGGAATCATCCAGATCCAGTCCCAATTGTCTCTTTTTCACGTTCCGTTCTATTTATTGTATATGTTTGGGTATTCTTGTCTCCTCGACAGCTCCTTCTCAATCTACGACTCTGTTGAATGTGTTGACAGGGGTTGTGTCCCCAAGTGACCCCGCGTGACTGGGTTTGGATTTAAACCGTCTGCCCTACGATGAAATCTTCAAAAGTCAACATTGGAACCCCAGTTTTCATTGGGGTTTCTTTTTCCCCCCCATGAAATCTCATTGCTTTAGCCAACTCCTTGAATGGTTTCTGTTTGTGACTGTTCTTCCTAAGATACATTCTTGTGCCTTGTAACTGGTTTTCAGTTTTGATGCAACTGTTCTACTGTTTCCTTCAAAGGTTTGGAGTTTGCCGCCTTCTGCTGTTGTTCTTTCTTAAGATGTTAGTTGTGAATTTGTGCGCCGAGTATTAGAAATCCCTTTGTCTCCTGTCTCTTCAAACTTCTCCGATATTGTTGCATTTCTTCATTCTGCCTAGTATGTAGTGCTATATGAAATTATGAATTAGTACTTAGGTCAGTCCAAGTAGCTATTCAGAAACTCTGGCATTGAAGCATGCAAGTCTTAAAGCTGTCAAGTTACAAGATCCTTGCACCCCTAATCCTTTAGAAAAAAAACTAGGGGTCTTCAAAGCTAACAGCTTTAAGACTTGTGGACTTCAACTCCCAGAATTCCTCCTCCAGTCACGTTGGCTCAGGAACTCTGGCATTGAAGCATGCAAGTCTTAAAGCTGTCAAGTTACAAGATCCTTGCACCCCTAATCCTTTAGAAAAAAAACTAGGGGTCTTCAAAGCTAACAGCTTTAAGACTTGTGGACTTCAACTCCCAGAATTCCTCCTCCAGTCACGTTGGCTCAGGAACTCTGGCATTGAAGCATGCAAGTCTTACAGCTGTCAAGTTACAAGATCCTTGTACCCCTAACCCTTTAGCAGTGGTGGGTTTTAAAAAAATTTGGAACCTCTTCTGTAGGTGTGGCCTGTTTTCTGGGTCCACTGGTGGAACCTCTTCTAACCGGTCCGGTAGATTTGACGAATCAGTTCTACCGAATAGGTGCGAACTGGTAGGAACCCACCTCTGATCTGTACGTCCTTGAAAAATCTCAAAGAGTAGAACTCGATTCTGGTTTCCACCAGCCTCTGGGAGGTTTTCACCAGAAGAGGAGAGCTTGGTGCTTTCTATTGTCCCTGGTGATCTTATAATGTGCCTTCTAGGACTTTGTACCATTGTGAGATTACTTCTTGGCAAGAGAAGCTAAACAGCAAATTAAACCGAAGGGAAGACGCTAATGAGAACGATGGTATCTAAAGATGATTCCTCCAAGGGTTTGGATGCTCTTTTATTTTAATTTCCTGGCATCTGTAAATGCTTGCTTGGTTTTGAAGCTGATCTGATCCACCCTTTCAACTGTGTCTCACCCCAGATCGTCCCAGTGTTTCTAAAATGGTTATGAGGGAGTTGTTTTTCCCCAGTATCATAATTTCAACACCTGGACATACATAACAGCCAGCGGTGGGATTCGGCCGCTTCACACCGGTTCGGGCAAACTGGTTGTTAAAATTCTGTCCAGTTCAGCAAACCGTCCAATCCCATCACTGGCTGGCCCCGCCCGTGCCCATTTTTCAGCTGTTTTTCGACCCTGAAAATGGCTGAAAAAATGGCCCCAGAAACAGGCAGGTGTGGGGCCAGCCAGTGGTGGGATTAGTCCAAACCGGTCACAATTGTTGAATCCCACTTCTGCCTTCGAGGCGGGAGGCAGGGCTGGGTGTGATGAGTGATGTTGAGTTGGCCACACCCAGCCAGTCACATGACCACTTGGCCATGCCTACCCCGCCAGAGAACCGCTTGTTAAATTATTTAAACCCCACCACTCATACCAGGAAAATAAGCGTCCTGAATAATATTGTAACCAACAATGCAATGTATATATCTTTTTTTTTCCTTGGGTTCCCCACCCCCCCTTCATTGGACTCATGAAATTTAATTACTAAAATATGAGATAGCGTGATGGTTTCTGGAGCCACCGGGGAACATCCTGGCTAATGCAGACATATCTGGATAGAAGCCACTGTGTTTAATTGCCCTCCTTTTTGGGAAAAAAAATATTCTGATATTATGCCCTTTTACGTTGGCAGCAGTCCACGTTGGCAATAAACTGCACTGATCACAGGAGGTCTCATCCTCAGCTTATGAAAAACAGTCTGATGCCAATGCTTACTAGAATTGTTATTTAAAAAACGAAAGAGCCACACTGCTTGGCTGAAAATATAGCTGCATAATATCCCTGTACGTGTCTCCCATGCAGGGAAATTTAGCGAAAAGAGGATTTTCCCCCCCCCTCTTCTAATAGTATTTTGTGTTGCTTTTCTTTCTCTCATTCTTTCTTTCTTTCATGATTGTTTTGAATGCGTTCAGCTCTCCAAGAAAACAAGAGCTGCGTAATTATTATTTATGTCTTCCATTGTCTCCTTCCCGTAGCAAAATAGTCTCTGGGTCCTTTTTTCAAAACAAATGAAACACTCGGTAAAAGTTAGAAAGCAGGACGCAGGAAGAGAGAATAAACTAGTAGATTACAAACACTTTCTTCTTTAAAAACCTTTTTTTTCCAGGCTTTTAAAATTCTCCATAAAATGTGCAGTCTAAAATCTAAGACCGAAAAGGGACAGTATTAGAGAGCTTGCTCGTTTAACAACCGCCTTGCTTAGAAGTGGAAATTTTGGTCCCCATTTTTGGTCGTAAGTAGAGGACTGGCTTTAAAAGCCCGATGGAGTGGGCTGGATCTGTTGAACCAATAGATGGGAGGTTGAGTTGGTCAGCTTTCACTGAGCATCAATCAAGGCATGGATTTTGGGCTACAGCCCAGTTTTGTTTTCCTCAAGAAGGCTACCAAGAAATACAGGTAGTCCTCGACTTGCAACAGTTCATGTAGTGACCGTTCAAAGCTAGAAACAGCCCTGAAAAAAGTGACTTATGTCACCTGTTCAAAATTCAGATGCAAGAACACTCTGCATTCTATGCAATTGAATTGAAAACCCTTGATATTGCATTCATATTGCACTATACAGTAGAATTCAATAGAGTTCCTTCCCTGGGATAGAAGCTGTTTTTCAGCCTCTTTGTCCTTGTTTTTATTGCCCTGTACCGGCTGCCTGGTGGTAATAGTTCAAAAAAAGGATGAGATGGATCTTTAAGGATGTTTTGAACTTTCTTAAGGCAGGTGGGAGATATAAAACTCTTCCAAAGAGGGGAGTGGGCAATGCATGATCCTCTGGGCAATGATGTTAACTCTCTGGAGTGTCCTTATCAACAAAAAAAAACCCGGACCAGAGGTGGGTTCCTACCAGTTCGCACCTATTCGGTAGAACCGGTTCGTCAAATCTACCGAACCGGTTAGAAGAGGTTCCACCAGTGGACCCGGAAAGCAGGCAACACCTAGAGAAGAGGTTCCAAAAAAATTTGAAACCCACCACTGACACACACACACACATACACACACACACACACACACACACACAGAGACAGACAGACAGAAAAACAGACTGAGAGAGAGAGAAAGAAAGGAAGAAAGAAAGAAAGAAAGAAAGAAAGAAAGAAAGAAAGAAAGAAAGAAAGAAAGAAAGAAAGAAAGAAAGAAAAAAGAAAGAAAGAAAAAGAGTAAGAGAGATGAAAGAAAAAAAGAAAAAAGGGACAGAGACAAAAGGAAGGAGAGAGAGAGAGAGGGAGAGAGGGAGAACACATGGCTGGCAAGCCACTCCCACCAGGTCACATGGCCGGCAAGCCACTCCCACAAAGGAGGCCACACCCACAGAGTAGGTTCCAAATTTTTTTGAAACCCACCACTGACACACACACACACAGAGAGAGAAAGACAGACTGAGAGAGAGAGAAAGGAAGGAAGAAAGAAAGAAAGAAAGAAAGAAAGAAAGAAAGAAAGAAAGAAAAAAGAAAGAAAAAGAGTAAGAGAGATGAAAGAAAAAAAGAAAAAAGGGACAGAGACAAAAGGAAGGAGAGAGAGAGAGAGAGAGAACATGGCTGGCAAGCCACTCCCACCAGGTCACATGGCCAGCAAGCCACACCCAGAAAGGAGGCCACACCCACAGAGTAGATTCCAAATTTTTTTGAAACCCACCACTGCCCCAGACTCTCTGAACCAGTATAAGAGAGAATGCCCAGCCTATTAAATTAAAGAGAAGGAAAGAAACCATTAAAATTCCATTTCCTGAAAGCTCGTGCTAAATGATTCCACTTAATTGTTGGTTTCAAAGTGGGCGGCAGGAGCCATTCTCAACCCAACCCAGTGTCTTCCCCGGCGCACGGCTTGCTTGTGGAGACCCAAATCTATCATTCTTGCAGGAACTTCTTAGCAGAACGTTGTTGGCGCTACCCATGGTCCCTAACTTGGTCCGTCGGCCATGTTGGCTCGAAGGGGAAGGGGGTAAGATAACACACCCACTGTTGTTGTTCTCCTTGTTGTATTTTTTGAGGCACCTGAGTCTTTGTAAGCTTCTCCAAACAGAGGAGAGCTCTCAAAAAACAACCCAACTCTGGAGGTCCTCGAGGATGACCTTACTGGACAGGCCAAGTATCGGAAGCTGTAAGTACTCAGTATGTGACCCCCTGTTGTGTTTTGTGCGCAGAAAAACTCTCAAAGCCAATCCTGCGGCCTTCGGAGTCCCTTGTGCCTGAGAACACACGTTTCACGCTGAATTGTAGCACCTCCAATAGTTCCACGGTGAGCGTCACCTGGTCCAAGGACACTAAACCTTTCCCAACAAATGTAGAATTTGACCATGGAAAACGAATCCTCACGCTGCGGGATTTCCAACAATCGGACGCAGGGAAATATACTTGTACAGCCCAGAATCTTTTCAGCGCTGCCACGAGCAACCCCAGCATACTTACACTGGCATGTGAGTAATCTTCCTTTTGACAGGGCTTCCCTCCCTGATTCATGGTGAAGATATGGCTACTAGCGTTTTCTTTCCCATCTCCAAAACGAAAAATAAGGGGATTCTTAGTTGACAAGAGGTGAGCCCTCTTCCTCCAAACCTTCTGGGAAGACAGCTGAAGAAGACCTCGCAAGGAAGGACCTCTGCAAAGACCCGAGGGAACCTTCTCAGATGCGGAGATGGAACCCCAGCACCAAAATTCGTGTTGGAATCATGATAAGCCCCATTCCTGACCGCCCCCAAACGGTGCCCTAAAAATCTTGCTGATTTGTGGGGTGGGGTACGTTCCTACCTGCTTACCAGCTGGGCCTTCTTCTCTTCCACCCCTTTGCCCTGATTCTACCTCCTTTCCTTTCTAGACGGACCCAGGTCTGCTCAGTTGAACCAGTCAGGAATCATAGTTCAACCATTGGGTTCCGAATTGGTTCTCCAGTGTTCTGCGGAATCCGTGCCTCCGGCCACGTTTGAGTGGTTCTTCAATAACACGGTCAAGAATGGGACAGATGACACGCTCAATCTTCACTTGAAGGACTGGGGAGAAGAAGGCAATTACAGCTGCCAGGCCACGAACCCCTTCACCAAGCGTACCACTTCGGCCTCTGTCTATGTGAAATTGACAGGTGAGAAGTCCCGTTTCTTGGAATCGACCACCGTGTCCATGATCCTTTCTGGTTCCTCACAAGTTTCTGGCTCATCCGAGTTCTTCGTGGGGTCAAATGATTTGGAGCTGGGGATTATATCCCGGGTAGGATAGTATGACAAGGATAGTCATGCCAAAGGGAGGTGTGAACCCAGGTTTATATTTTCTATCGTTCCAGATTACACTGTAATTAACTGAGTAAAAAGTATCTTTATGAACAGATCTTCTGGTGTAGAGTACAGAGCTCAGCAAAGAGAATCTGTTTATAAAATGTGTTTATAGTCTGAGAATGGGGGTATACGTTTCTAATCTATATGGTCTAGATCAGTGTTCTGATCTAGGTTTCCCAAGAGCACGAAGCCAACGCCTCGTCCTGTCGCCTGGCTGGGGAATTCTGGGAGTTAAAGTCCACACCGCTTAAAGTAGCCAGGGTTGAGAGAAACTGCTCTGCATTTAAGAGCAGGTTTTAGGACTGGATTAATTTTATATTGGCATGTCATGGATTTTATATTTGATTTGATTTTCTCTTTAAACTTTCCGTCCCTTAAGTTCGGCACGTTTTAATTGCTGCCACGTATTGTAAGAGGAGAGTCAGCGTAATGTCTGGTGCTAAAAGAAATCTGGAAGAATTGGGCGTCTCCTTTTCCATCTAACCATTTTCAATGCAATAAAAGGCAGAAAGAATGCCTTTTAAAAAGGATATAGTGTTTTTTAAAACGCATTCATCGGAAACGGGTGCTACTAAACCCCTCCTGTAACGTATGTCGTAGTTTCTTTATAGCGGTGTTATTGAGGTATTATTTTTGTTCTTTACACTTCACCGTGTTGCAAATAATGTGATTTTCGTGCTCTGTCGTTCAAACCTTCCCAGTTGAAAAATGCATTTAGGAGACAAGCAAACAGCAAATATATATATATATATATATATATATTCCATGCCCTGAGGGGAAAAATTAATTGTCAGAAATTCCAGATGCAGAAGTGGAATGAAACAGTGGGAGATAATGAGCATTTTTCACTTCTCTTTGCCAACTCGGCAGGCTAGTTAAAGAAAAGAAAAACAGATAAGAAAAACAAAGTAAATAAAATTGTGGTTGGGTAGTTTTTGATTTACAAAGCCACTCTGTCACTGCAACATAAAAAAAAATGACTTTCTCTGTGGGAGTTGGGACTACCAGCCGAGGCCTTTATCTTTGCTACTGAATAAAATATTGGACTTTCTCCCAAAATACCTTTTATGCACATTGGTTACTAATGTTCTGGACTGGGGCATGCATAGGGGGCTTGTGGTATGTCGTGACCCGACAAATGCGCGAACGTCAAACGCGCGCCGACAAAACCGCGGCGCTAAAACCGCGATGTCAAAAGCGCGCCGACAACAGCGCACCGACAAAAGCGCGCCGACAACAGCGCGATTTAAGTTAAGGTAAGGTTTAGGGTTACGTTTAGGGTTAGGTTTAGGGTTAGGGTTACAGCACGCTTCTGTCGGCGCGCTGTTGTCGGCGCGCTTCAGCGCTCATTCGTCGGCGCGGTTTTGTCACCGCGGTTTAGTCAGGCGCGCTTTTGTCATTCGCGCATTTGTGGTGGAACCGTGGTATGTTTGCCAGGTAGAATGTTGGTTGGGAAGGCATTAGAAAGGTGTCTTTGGGTGCATATAGTACCTGTTATATTGCATGCGTGTTTCAGATTCTCTGTGAGTTGGTCGGTCGATCTTGCTGCGACTTTAAGAATTGGGCTAACAGGTGCCACTGTGGACGTAGTGGTGTTAGAGGGGATATAATCAGATAATCCTAAGGCTGGAAGGGACCTTGGAGGTCTTCTAGTCCAACCCTCTGCCCATGGCAGGAAACCAGGACAGGAGATGCTACCATACCTCAGTGTTGTTGTTGTTGTTGTTTCATTCTTTCCTAGGATTTGCAATCTGCTATCTTAACAAGGGAATGTCAATGGAGGTTTTCAATCACCAGGTTGGGGTTATCCAAAAGGTGGTTTTTCAAGAGGCACCTGGACTTTCTTCATTTTTCCTTGAAGACCTTTCGCTTCTCATCCAAGAAGCTTCCTCATTTCCTAGAGGAAAAGCGAAACGTCTTTGAAGAAAAACAAAGAAACTGTTATGGCCCGCCAGCTGCCGGCAGAGCTGGCGGCAGACTCGGACGATGAGGAGGTTGGGGAGGATAACTTGGGTCAGTTCTGGAGTCTGGGGAAGGCTCTGATGGAGGCTCAGCATCTGACGCAGAGATAGAGCCTGGGGCATCTGACATTTCCTGGCCACTGGAGAGGCAGCTGCCTTTGGAGGTGGAGATAAGTGGGGAGGAAGATCAGCTGCGGCCTGTTCCAGATGCGTGTATGCACAAAGCAGTTAGGAGAGGAGAACAATGGAGGACAAGGAGCTGACTCAGGAAGCAAGGCACACATGGACACCGAGTGGTCCCTCCCAGGCTGGGGAATAATAGAAGGAGAGGGGAGTGGTGGTCGTAGGAGACAACAGTTCTTATTTCTGAAGATTTTGCCCATTGTGTTTTGTGCCACAAAGACTGCTTGCCAGAACTTAATGTACAGCTTTGTGCCTGGAAGCTCCTAGCCTGGCAATTATCTCAAGAAACTGATAAGGTCTCTTACTGCAGTTAACCCTTTGAAGGACTATTGCCTGGACTTTTCAGTGTGTGAATGCCATTAGTTCACAGGCAATAAATAAAGAGGGTTTTTTGGGGACAAGGAGTCTGATTCTTGTTTCTGCTAAAGCTGGGTCAGAAACAAGGAGAATGATAACACCCAGCCAACCTTGGATGATCTTGAAATACTCAGCAAGGTTTTATCTGGTTAATAACAGAATAACAGAGTTGGAAGAGACCTTGGAAGTCTTCTAGTCTGATTCCCTGCCCAAACAGGGGTTTAAGATAAGAACCAAGTTTCAAGCCCACCTTGAACCTGAATGCTTGGTGGGTGATTCTGGGCCATTGGTCAAATTTACCTCACAGGACTATTGTTATGGGGATAATGTTAAAAGAGACTAAACAACCCATGTCCTGTTCAATTATTCCTTCAGAGATATTTCATTACTAGCTTCCTCAATATCTTGACAGAACCTCTGATGCATGGTCTTTACTGGGATAGTTGTGATATGTTCAGAGACCTATTTGTCTGGAAAATAGCTCGTGTTGAATTGTATAGCGCTGCATCAGATCAGGAAATATTTTACGACATATTGTATAAGGTGTTCAGGTGTGAAATATCAGATCCAGATGTGGAGGTCCAATTAAACAGATGTTTTGCTAAACAACTTAGACACAGGAATATTCTTTTTTTTTAAAAAAAATATTTTATCAATTTCATATATACATTCACAATTATATGATCTCATAACTGTTATTAATAATATGTGTTTATAACAATTTTTCCCTACAGTTGACAATATACTTGAAGATTGCTTTCTTAACATCCCATAGATCCATCTTATCTTACAACGGTCCTACTTCTTCTTCCCTCCCTCTCTCTTTCCTTCCCTCGTTTCTTCTCTCCTACTCCCCTTCCTTCCCTCCCTCCTTCCCCTTCCCTCCTTCTCTCCTTCCCTCCTTCCTTCCCTCCTTCCTTCCTTCCTTCCTTCCCACCTTTCTTTTCTCCTTCTCTCCTTCCTTTCCCCCTTCCTTTCCTCCTTCCTTCCCCCCTTCCTTCTCTCCTACATTCCCTCCTTCCTTCCCTCCTTTCTTCTCTCCTTCCTTCTTAACTAACACTTAGCATTATCTTGGCATCAGATAAAGGTCAAAGGAATTAAAGAGAGTTAAATTAATCCATTTGTAACTGCGTACAGATACTGGGCTGATTGCTTTCTTGACTCCACCCCTTGGTCCTGCCATTCCTTCTCCTAGATTTTGCCATAAATTGTTTGGTGATCATTTTATGTCACGAAATATTTCATAATCATGGGTTCCGGAGTTTCGATGTATTCTGTAAGTTAGTTTATTTCTTTTGTCCTGCGATGCACCGTTTTGCCCAGTTAAAGCTTACCAGAAAGAGAGTTTTAGTAGTATATAGATATTAAATGCTTTTTCATTTGTACCATGGAAATCTTTGTTGTGCTGTTTTAGCACTACCAATTGATAAGAATTTGCAAATCTAGCATGACAGTAAACTTTTAAATAAGGTAGCCATCGAATTCCTTCTCCTCTTCACCTAAGTGTTCACTGGGATTCTTTTGAGCAAGTATGGCAAAAGCCATCATTCTCACATTATCTCCTGCAGTGTCACAACTTCTCCTTGTGTGTCAGCATTCAGAAGCTAAATTAGGTGTGGAAAGCAGAGGTGACAAGCTGTCTTTTGGCGTACGGGGTTGTGCCAGCATCCAAAGCTTTTAATATTATCCTTTCTCCCACCAAGGCAGAGTTTCCAAACCGTGATCATTTCTGGACTTTAACTCTCAGAATTCCACTGCCAGCACGGCTACCAGTAAGAATTCGTGCAGTTGAAGTCCATATCCCCCCAAAAAATGGCCAAGCTTGGGAAACACTGTGTAGTACTAGAGAAATGTCTATTCTTCTCATGGCTCTTCAGATGGTGTCAGGGCTACAGCCCCATTGAAATTTTCGGGACAGAGAGAACAATTAACCAGGGGAACGACTTGCCTCCAGAAGTTGTAGGTACTCCGTCACTGGAGGTTTTGAAGAAGAGAAACCTGAGATATTTTTGTTGGGCATTGCGTCAGAAAAATATGGCAAAAAGACTAGATATCTGGTTTTACATATATTAACTGCAGCTAGAATTGTATTTGCACATCAATAGAAAAAAATGATGAAATGCCATCAGATGAGAGTGTAATTAAGAAAATATTAGAATGCGCAGAAATGGACAGATTAACGCTCTTTATTAAGGATAAAGAAGAAACTGAATATTTTCTGACGTGACATGTATTCAACCAATGCAATGGTGGGATTCAGCCAGTTCGCACCTATTTGGGAGAACCGGTTGTTAACTTTCTAAGCAGTTGGGAGAACCGGTTTTTGGAAGAAATCTTATTTTGTGTTTTTTTCACTTTACAGGGCTATTCTATAAGGAAGGCAGGAAGGAAACATTCTGGTGTTGTTTTTAGCCTAATCTTTATTGTCCTGCTTACAGAAACTGCTTCTCCCAGTTAACACTTTATTACACTGTAACAGATAAGGCGAAGTGTCCATCGATATGAGTGACATTGAGTTGGCCACACCCACTGAGTCACATGACTACCAAGCCCCACTTACCCAGCTGGTCATTAGAGCAGAGAACCGGTTGTTAAATTATTTGAATCCCACCACTGAATCGATGGTTAGACAATAGAAACAGAAGTTAGAAAAAAGGACATACAAATTGAATTGAATTGAATTGAATTTATTGGTCTTGTATGCCGCCCACTCCCGAAGGACTCCGGGCGGCTTACAATAAACAAAGGAAGGGGATAAATAGACAATAGACAAAAATACACAACTTTCATAGTTCCTGTGGGGCTGACTATTTCAACAGCCCCCCCAGCCTGCCGGAGCAGCCAAGTCTTCATAGTTTATAGTTTATAGTTTATTGGAATTTGTAGGCCGCCCTTTTCCCTGAGGGGACTCAGGGCGGCTCACATAAACTAGGAAGGGGGGGGATACAGACAACAAAATAGAGACAAATACTAAAATGGTAAGCAACATACATTCATCATTCGGGAGGGGTCACTATCCTTATCATGGCTTTGCGGAAGGCCAGGAGAGTAGTAAGGGTCCGGATCTCCACAGGGAGATCGTTCCATTTACATAATATTTTTATTTCCATTTCATTCTATACAATCACATGTTTACTGTGCGTAACCGGGGCTTATAACATTGAGTAATAGACACAGCCCTCGCTTATATAGAAAATGCCCCCTACAATACAAACCCAATATACCACCTCGGCCCACCATACACCCTCTTTCAACCCCCTCCAACTTTAATTCTTCCTTCTCACATACCCCTCTACACCTACTTCCCCTCCCCCTCTATCTAACCCTAACCCTATCACTCCCTCTCTTAATCCATTCCCTCCCTTCCCTCTCCTCCTCCTCACTCTCACACTCTCCACCCTCCTTCTTCTTTCACTCAGCTCCTCCCTTCGGTATACTTCTATTACCTTCCAATATATTCAGTTTGTTCTGTTTTAACACTAACATTAAAAAGCCACAGTATACAGGTGCAGTCATATACTTTAGAATTTAACACTTATTATATTTCCCCCATCCCCCCCTCCCCCTAGATCCCTACCTCCCTTCCCTCCCCCCGACTTCCCAGAGCCCGGACACGGTATAACTTTTTGACAATCACAGTCTAAAATATCTCTACATTGAACTCAGCTTACGGGGAGCTCGTTCCAGAGGGCTGGAGCTGCAACAGAGAAGGCTCTCCCCCAGGAGAGAGAGGAAATGCTAATGTGGAGAGAATTTGATGATGAAGGTGTTATGTACTATTGTCGTTGTATTGATAGTTATATTATTAATAGTATTGTGATGAATATTATAAGAAATATGTGGATTTTGATTGTCCATAACTCAGACCCCCACACTGTTTGGTGGAAATGGAAAGTAATACAAATAAAATAAATAAAGCAGCGGGGGGGGGGGGGGGAGGGAGAAAGAAGACATTGGACAACCCTTTGTCTCAAATGGTATAGGGTCTCCTCTCCTGCCTGAGGAGAGGGTTGCATCAGAGGACCTCCAATGTCCCTTCCAACTCTGTTATTCTGTTAGGTCCCCATCTTACAGTAGCTTCGTGTTCAGAAGTTACCAGCCATAGAGTAGGACTTCCAATGAAATCTACTCGCCCTTCCCCCATTGATTTGCCCAAGAAAATAGAGAAGTCCATGGCTAGGTGCTCTCCAACCTTCATGTGTTCTTCTCTGACAGATGAGAGTGCGATTCAGCCCCGCATGTCGGTTGCAGTCATTGCTGGGACAACTATCGGTTCTGTGGCCGGCGTGATGCTTTGCGTAATCGTTGTGTACCTCCTGTGGACCAAGGCTTCCTGTTGGTAAGTCCCCCGCCGAGTCTTGGCGTTCCCAATTGGGTGATGCACCCAATTGGCGTTCCCAATTGGGTGCATCACCTTCTCGAACTTCTCGAGGTCCTTCCTCCTACGGGCTCCTGGTTTCACTTAACTTTGGACTTAACGGGGTGGTGGCACCAATGTTATCCACGGTTGTTTTCTTTCCTCCTCCTTCACCTTGGATCAAAATCTACCTTGGTGCAATCTTTTGGAAGCTCTTGAGGGGGCAAAGGGCTCTAACGAGGCTTACTAGATTCAAAAAACAGGATCCACTAAGGAGCAGAGCAGGTATCCACATCCCAGTATCCCTGGGGATCTGGGATTAGATTCAGTGCCCATTGCTGAATCTAATCATTCTCCTAGACCGAAGTACAATGGGCTCGTAAGAACAAAATAGCCTCTGCTGGACACATCAACGTTTCAATTTTTGAGTCCTTTCAGGTACGTGGAGATGTGTGTGCTGGCTGGGGATACGGGGCGTTGTAGTCCCAGTTCATCTTTGAGGGGGGGGGAAAGGGCGACATCTTTGAGGGGACATCTTTCCTGATGTCTTAAGTATTATAAAATGTTAAGGCATTGGATTTCTGGGGAGGAGGGCAACGTGCATAGGACTTGTGAATCTTTTTGTTTTAAATCATATTTGCAATTATAATATTGGAAAGAGCCTAACTGGGGAGAAAAGGGTTGAAGGTCAAATTAAGGGGAGAGATATAAGGGACAGTGCCAAAATGACAAATTTGGGGTATTAGCAAGGAAATAGCCACCAAACGTTTTACTCACACTGATCTTAGGCCATGCAGATACTGTATGTAAGGGCTGACTGTGAGAATTCTGGGAGTTTTAGTTACAGCACATCTGGAGGGCACCTAGGCGGGACTAGAATTCCCAGCCAAGATGACCATCCAACTTAACTATTGTTGATTTCTAAGATGTGGGGAGGGGTTAAAAAGTGCAGGACCTCAAATAACTTGCTGGCTGTGTCGGGAAACGGATCCCCACTTTGGGGTGGGTCACACCTGTCTGCTGTTTATTTAGGAAGGCGGAACAGCAAGTATCCAATGGAAACATACCCTCGGCACCCGGCCACAGTAAGTATTGGGCCGGGCCGGGATCTGTGTGACGCATGCCTGTATTTGTGACACGTTCTCCTCACTACTAACACGTCGCCTCACGATTTCAGGGAGCTTCTCTAACACTGGAGAAAAGGTGGAGGAGATTTCCCTGCACTCTTTTAGAGCAGTATTTCTCAACCGTCGGCATTTTAAGAGGTGTGGACTTCAACTCCCAGAATTCCCCAGCCAGCCGGCTGGCTGGGGTATTCTGGGAGTTGAAGTCCACACCTCTTAAAATGCCAACGGTTGAGAAACACCACTCCAGAGCCGGAGTGTAGGAGAACAGGTTTCTCCATCCACAGCCCAACTGCATCCTGGGAAATTCCTGCATGACTGGGTAATTTTGGGAGATGGGAGTCCACACATCTTATGTCGGTGGTTGAGAAACACTGCTGTAGAGCCAGAGCATAGGAGAGTAGGTGCCTCCATCCACAGCCCAAATGCATCCTGGGAAAATCCTGCATGCTCTTGAGGTTCGGGGTGGGCTTTTTCCCAGCTGCTCTGGCTCCTGTTTCCAAGGGAAGACTTCTTCTCTGACTTTACTCCTGGCATCTTGGGATTCACTTCTTTCTTCTCCCTTGTCCTCCTGAGGTTCTCCCTCTGTCCTCATTTGCCCCCAAACCCTGAATCACCTGGGATTCCTGCTGCTATATACCATGGTAGTTTCAAAGGGTGGGGTAGGGGGATGGAGGGATGAAACCCCACAGCTCCCCAGAGGTGGTGAGATTCGGCCGGATGATCATTTGGAGAAATGGTTCTTCATCTCCGTTGAGCTTCTGCTACATGGATACAAGCATGAAGAAGGCATGTGGGGAGGGGGGGCGGAGTTGTTGGCCTACTTTGTCTACCTCTGCATTGGCTGGGATGTTCCAGAACTGGACTCAGGTAGGAAGGGAAGGTAGGTGGGTTGAACCATGGGAGATGTGAGAAGATCCCCGATCTAGAAATCTCCAGTCCCTTTTGTCAAATCAACAATGGCCTTCCGTTGATCTTCCATGATCTGGACCTTCTTGAAATTCTTTTAAGGGTTTCACATGGAAGGACCATTCAACGGAAGCGAATCTGTAGCTTGGGATTGAATGGTGGACTTCTTGGTGCTCTCTGACCTTGATGATCTTCTTGGTTCATGACCCAACTCTACACAGAAACCACCAAGCTTAAGAGAGCATTCAAGAGGTCCACCAGAAGGAACTTTGACCATCTTGGTTCTTCCTTCCCCGACCTTTAGTCCACCTATATAAATAATTATATTTGTATAAGTTATATATAAACATATAACTTTATATGTTAACCTATATAAATAAATGAGTGGGTAGGTGTGTTCCAGCATAACTCTGAAATGCCTCAAGCAATTTCAACCAAACTTGGTACACAGATGACTTACTCTCTGGGGAAAAAATATTGTGGGGGTAAGACACCCCTAACACTCCTTTGGGGGGGGTTGTCTGTGTGTGTCTGTGTTCCAGCATAACTCTGAAAAGCCTGGGCCGCTGAAATGGAAAGGAATGAAATATACAGTATCTATAGCGTCAAATCACAGTACTTTTGACAGTGATAATGTGCATTTTGGATTCAAGTTCTGTTAAGGTACAGCCTGTTGTGCCTTAAAATGGCTTCTACTGTACAGCACAGTGGAGCTGCCATGGTAACGGCTTCATAGTACTCCACAAGGGGCTCCCCCTGGTAAGGGAGATTGGTTTGACACTATAGATATGCTAAGAGCCAAGGTGGCACAATGGTTAGAGTGCAGTACTGCAGGCCACTTCAGCTGACTGCTATCTGCAGTTCAGTGGTTCAAATCTCACTGGCTCAAGGTTGACTCAGCCTTCCATCCTTCCGAGGTGGGTAAAATGAGGACCCAGATTGTTGGGGGCAATATGCTGACTCTGTAAACCGCTTAGAGAGGGCTGAAAGCCCTATGAAGCGGTATATAAGTCTAACTGCTGTTGCTATTGCTATATAATTCATTCCTTTTCCTGTTTAATACATGATAAATAAATAAATACCTTGGCAATGCCAGTTTATCAGCTAGGAAAAAAAATGAATTTAGTTGGAGATAACCTTGCCACGGAGAGAAGAAACTTGATGTTTTCCCCATACCCTGCCACATCTCTTAAAATCAGGAGGGATTTCCTTGCCAGCGTATACGATTTCAGACAAGAGTCCACACCTGTGGGTGTTACTTACAGGCATGGATGCAATTTCGTTTGTTCTAGTTCCCTGATTTTTTTTCCCCTCTCTCTCTCTCTCTCTCTCTCTCTCTCTGTCCTGTCCGTCTCTGTCATTTCAGACCAGGCCACTGATACCAAGTCCAAAACGGTAAGAATGGAAGTCTTAATAGTTTCTATCTTGTCCAGATTTCAAGGTGGAAAGAAAGTCAAATTGGAAAACTGGAAATGTTGGGGGTCTAACTTTAGAATCCGTTTTCAGTGTTGAGAAAGAGAGAGATGAAGGGCCCGCTATTTCATTCATGCTGCCCAGGGGTGTGTTACTACCGGTTCGGTGCCCCAAAAAATGTTGTCCGTGTGCAATCGCTTCGCTCGTGCGGACACATGCGCATTTGCACTTTCAAAGATCTGCACATCCGCGCACCATTAAAAAAAGGAGGGGAAATTACATATTTTCAATGAAGATTGTTCTGCGCATGTGCAGAATGGAAAATAAAGATGGCGGCGCCCAGGGTAGAAACGGTACATTCATGTATCCACCTGAGTTACTACCTATTCGGCTGAACCGGTCCATACCGGTAGGAACCCACCTCTGATGCCGCCTTCGTTCCATGGCCGTTTATTCTACGGACTTCGGCAAGCGGTCATACAGGGAGTCCTCGACTTATCACCATTTGTTTAACGATGGTTCGAAGTCGTTACAACGTCCTTGAGAAAAGTTAACGACAGCTCATAAACACGATCATTAAAAAACCGGTCTGGTTCAACTGAAGGGCCGCAAACGACTTACGACTTGGAAGTCTAGTGGTGGTTGTAAGTCGAGGACTTCCTGTCCATTTCTCCAGATGATTTGAAAACGGGGGTTGGGTGAGGGGGGGGAGCCAAATAAGAACTTGCTGTATTCCGTAAGACCGAGTTGCTACGAAGGTGCATCATATTATGGTCATTGTTGTTATGTTATCAATATCAATTATTTCCTGGGTCATCATAACCTTAATGCAGTGGTTCCCAAACTTGGCCACTTTAAGACTTGTGGACTTCAACTCCCAGAATTCTCCAGCCAGAGCTGGCTGGAGAATTCTGGGAGTTGAAGTCCACAAGTCTTAAAGTGGCCAAGTTTGGGAACCACTGCCTTAATGGATTCTAAACACTCAGGAATCTAAGCAGCTCTCTTCAAGGTGAGTGATGTATAGTCCCAGTTCAGACAATCAAGAAGGCGGGTTTTTGTTTTTCCACTCTTGGGTAAGTTTGGGTAAGTTAAATATTTCTTTAGTACAGTCGATTGCTGGCCACGGACATCTAAGAAGAGTTTGAAGAAAACCAGATTCAGCCTTGCAGATAACTAGAGAATTACCAAAGCTGCTGGGAGGGGTGGGGGGAAAAAAACCTGTTCGGAAACTATATAGTTATTTCTAGTGCCAGTTTTCTGGGCCTCGACAAATTCAGGGAGAGTTGCCACTTTACTACTAGAGCCGAGGTGGCGCAGCGGTTAAATGCAGCACTGCAGGCTACTTCAGCTGACTGCAGTTCTGCAGTTCGGCTGTTCAAATCTCACCGGCTCAGGGTTGACTCAGCCTTCCATCCTTCCGAGGTGGGTAAAATGAGGACCCGGATTGTTGTTGGGGGCAATATGCTGACTCTGTAAAACCGCTTAGAGAGGGCTGAAAGCCCTATGAAGCGGTATATAAGTCTAACTGCTATTGCTATTGCTATTGCTACTTTCTTTTGTGCTCCAGTGCCTTTAACAGGGCACAACAATATCGGGCATTAATACAGTTGAGCGAGTCCAGAGATATTTCACGAGAAGAGTCCACCGCTCCTCTGCTCGCAACAGAATCCCTTATGCCACCAGACTTGAAATTTTGGGCTTAGACAACTTAGTACTACCCCTCCTTCAGTCTGACTTAAGCGTGGTACATCAAAGTATCCGCTACAACGTCCTACCTCTCAGTGAATACTTCAGCTTCAACCACAACAACACGCGAGCACACAATACATGCAAACTTAAGGTAAACCGCTCCAAACTCGATTGCAGAAAATGCGACTTCAGCAACAGAGTGGTCAACGCCTGGAATGCTCTATCCAACTCCATTGTTACATCCTCAACCCCCCCCCCCCACAGCTTCAACCTTAAACTGTCTACTGTTGATCTCACCCCATTCCTAAGAGGTCCGTAAAGGGGGCGTGCGTAAGCGCACCAGCGGGCCCACCATCCCTGTCCTAATGTTTATTCCTATCCATTTCATGTACCCAATCATATGTATACTTGATATATGTTGTCTAATACATGCCTGACAAAATAAATAAAATAAAATAATAAAACTATTGGAGGGGGATTCCCAAAATGAACAGAATAGAATAGAATAGAATTTTATTATTTGTATGCCGCCCTTCTCTGGGAGGACTCAGGGCGGTGAACAATTCAAAGGGGAAAAAAAGGGGGAACATAAAAGACAAAATACAAATAATAAAAGTCGACAACAGTCGCACAACCATACATGTCGAGAGGGGAGGGGAACTCATCAACCCCAGGCCTGCCGGCAAAGCCAGGTTTTGACGGCTTTTCGGAAGGCCTGGAGAGAGGTGAGGGTCCGAATCTCCGCGGGGAGTTCGTTCCAAAGGGCCGGAGCTGCCACAGAGAAGGCCCTCCCCCGGGTAATACCCAGGTGGCATTGGCTGGTAGATGGCACCCGGAGGAGGCCAACCCTGTGAGATCTAATGGGTCTGTGGGAGGTAATTGGCAGCAGGCGGTCTCTCAAGTACCCAGAATCCAAGCAGAACGACCCTAACCCCTCTAGAGAAAACAGGAGCAAGATGCAAAAAGAATTAAGATAGAAAAGCACGAGTATTTAAATCACAGCTTGACAAATTACATGTTTTTGTGTGCGTAGTTTAAAATGGGCTTCTCGTGCTTCCCAAGTCATTCACCGTTTGGAAGGGAAGACCGTGGTTGCTGTGAAAACACTGAACTAATGTTTGTGTGCCTTGTTTGATATCTTGTCTCCAAATGCGCATGTTGTTGTATCCTCATTGCTATTCCTGTTTCTCGTTTCTTCCTTCGTGGACAGCTGACGATGCAAGAGGAGGACCAATCCTGCACAGATTTGCCCCCTGAGGATTGAAAAAGAGAGGGAGGGAGGGAGAGAGAGAGAGAGAGAGGGGTGTCTGTTTCTCCTATTGTTGTACGTTCTGTGTTCTAATCTCTCCATCTCTTCCCCTTCCCTCCTCCGCCTTCCTCTTTTACAGGTTGAAGAAGACATACAATATTCAACACTAGCTTTTGACACAAAAAACACTTCGCAGCCACTCTCGAAACCTCCCCGGCCTTTGGACAGTGGTATTGTTTATTCCGAAATCAAGAAAAAATGATTGTGGATCGATCTTTGCCTGGTGGGGGACGGGGGCAGGTTATTTAACCCAGGAGCTCCCCCCCCTCCCCTTCTGCTTCCTTCCTCTTTCGGCTGGATTCTGGTGGCGAGCTTTTATAGGGAAGAAGAAGGGAGGATAAATAATGATCTTCTCCAAAAAAACAGGAAGGGCAAGAAGCCCCTTGATCCCGTGATCAATTAATGTCCAGATTGCCGCCGAGCCTTTCAAGTTGGATGCAAAACAACAGCCACAGCGCAGTGTCTCTCCCCAGGATGTAATGAAAGGGTTAGCAGCCTTGTGCAAGAGACAACACGTACATTTTTATCATGTTAAGACTTCCACGCGTGCGGCCGGGAGGCTGTTTCATTTCCCCCCCTCAACAGGGCAGGAAGCAAAAAAAAACAAGAGGTTGCCTTTTTGTTCTCTGCCTTTCCCTCCCATTCTCGTCGCCTCGCTGTGATTCCTGAGTTGTGCCAAACGGTTCTCCGTTGTGTTTTTTTGCAACTTGAGTTTGGTGTTGCCAGCCAGCTGTGGCTCCTACCCTCCAGGGCTTTTTCGTGCCACGTGAAAAATAAAAAATAAAAAAAATAAATGAAAAGGTCTCCTTTCCTCGGAAAAGCATCCGACGTGCTGCTGGTCCTCGCTGGTTTTCAGAAGACGGAGGAGCTGGTGTCCCGTCCTTCCTCCCGGCCAGATTCCTGCCCCTTCTAGGTCCTCAAATATCCCTTTTTCGTTTTATTTTTTTAATCGATAGGTAGATCAATTGGGCTTCTCTGATCTGGAGGTTGCGGTGGGAAGTGGTGACGACAAAAGGGCAATTTGATTTTCCGTCTGGAACCGTCCCTTGTTTTCTCCAGATCAGCTAGACAAATTAGAAGACGCAAACAAACGAAGAACAATCAGCAGCCAGAGGGTGACGTGAGCGATGAGGTCCCTATTTAAAAAAAATAACTTTCCCAAGTTTAATTTGTTTATTTATTTTTTTGTCCAGCAAACTGGCATTTGCTGAGCCAGGAGAGAAAGCAAAGGGTGAGCACTAGGACCGACTTGTTGATATCTCAGTGAGGAGATTTTCCATAATTCTCCAGCACCAGATGAAAACGTCTTTTGGGGATTTTTACTGACAATTCCCGAACTTTGGAGGAAACTCCCTGCAAAAAGCTTGGGAGACCATCTCTTCTGGGCCTCTCCCAGCTCTTCAGGTGGACTCCTTCCCTCTGGTAGGAGAGTTGGGGGAGATTGCACGGAGCTACAATGAGGGGGAGCTTTTAAATGACCTGCCAGCGTAGGAGAATTGTAAATACAGGGCCCAAACGTCCCCCACTGCAGAAAAATGCTCGAGCTTTGCAGAAAGGAAGCCCGCCTCATTGAAGGCATCCAAGCATGGAGAGAAGGCGTGTTTACCCAAGGGTATCTCCTCATTTTGGGGAAAAAAGCAACCGTCTTTTAACAGTTGAGCAGCCTGTCTCCTTCAACTTAATGATATTAGAATTAGCTGGTCTGTTTTGTCTCCAAGACAGGCTGCTGAGCTTGCCAATCATAAAAGTTGGCAGTTCAGGGGTTCAAATCCCTAGCACTGCCTAATGGAGTGAGCTCCCGTTCCTGGTCCCAGCTTCTGCCATCCTAGCAGTTCGAAAGCATGTAAAAAAAATGCAAGTAGAAAAATAGGGGCCACCTTTGGTGGGAAGGGAACAGCATTCCGTGGGCCTTCGGCGTTGAGTCATGCCGGCCCCATGACCACGGAGACGTCTTCGGACAGCGCTGGCTCTTCGGCTTTGAAACAGAGATGAGCACCGCCCCCTAGAGTCAGGAACGACTAGCACACATGCGCAAAGGGAACCTTTACCTTGTCTCCAATTGCAGGCCATTTAAGGTCTGGAAGAGGAGAGAAGAAAAAATTATTTTTTAATATCTGCTGCTTGGTGTTAGGATAGCCAGTTTAAGCTCTCTCCCTCCCTCCCCCTTCCCAGTTTCTTTCCTTTGGTCAACCCCTCCCTCCCCCCCCACTCAGCCTCTCCCTACCTGGCGTGATAGCATCTCGTACAACCTGGGCCTCACAATTAATTGTCAGGTGTGGGCTGCACAGCCTGTGATCGCACGAAGCTTTGGAGCAAGAGGACAATGGCGCAGTGTTTTGGGATAAGGACATCGCATTGAACATGCCTGCTCTCCAATTTGAAACCATCTGTCATCCTATTTTTCTGGGAAGAGCAGAATCTGCGAAGGACCAGCCATCCAGAGACCTTGTGTTAATTGTCACTTTCGGCTTGGCAGGTTGTCTCACCGTGGTTTGAAGCTGATTTTCGATGGATGTGTCTGGATATCTTTTTTTAAAAATTTAAATAAAAAAATAAATAAAGTGGGTGGAAAAAGAGGTGGATTTGTATATCATCGGCCCTTAAAAGGAAAAAATCAGAATTGCTCTGTGTTGTGGGGAAATCGACAACTGTTCACATCCAGGTTGTTTCCTTGTAGATTTGGGAAAGGTAGCAACAAAGGAGAATATTGTCATTTAGGGTTAAAATGAGGGGGTCCTTGGTGGTCTCTGAGATTGTTTTCCTGCAGGCGTTTCATGACCCAGCTGGGTAACGTCATCACTGCTAGAAGGGAGTGGGGTTTCGGAGGAGAATGAGGTCCTTGGTGCTCTCTGAGCTTGGCTGTTTTCCTGCAGGCGTTTCACTACCAAGCTAGGTAACTTCATCAGTGCTAGAAGGGAGTGGGGTTTCGGAGGAGAATGAGGTCCTTGGTGCTCTCTGAGCTTGGCTGTTTTCTTCCAGACATTTCACTACCAAGCTAGGTAACTTCATCAGTGCTAGAAGGGAGTAGGGTTTCGGAGGAGAATGGGGTCCTTGGTGCTCTCTGAGCTTGGCTGTTTTCTTCCAGGCGTTTCACTACCAAGCTAGGTAACTTCATCAGTGCTAGAAGGGAGTGGGGTTTCGGAGGAGAATGAGGTCCTTGGTGCTCTCTGAGCTTAGCTGTTTTCCTGCAGGCGTTTCATCACCCAACTGGGTAACGTCATCAGTGTCACTAGTAATGAAACGCCTGCAAGAAAACCACCAAGCTCAGAGAGCATCAAGGACCCCTTCAGATTGGGGGGAGGGCAGATTATTTTCCCCCCTCCTAAATTCACAGCCTCTTCCTCTCTTTGGATTGCATGCGTGGGGGTGCTTGCAAAAAAACATTGCAAGGAGGAAATCGTTATCGGAGGTTACCAAGGGACCAGAAATGTTAATGTGTATATATTGGCTTGCATTCAACTTGATAAGTCAAAAATCCTTGAGGGTGGATTGGGGGGGGGGAGGGACAGTTCTAAACCTTCAGCAGACACAAGTTTTGACAGGGTTATTTAAAAGACCACGGGTTCTTTCCGATAACAGTAGCTCCTTACATACCTAAACACTTATACGGTACTCCATAATTATCCTGCAGCGTATAATTAAGCGGTTTCTCTGCCCGTCGGGTGTGATGCACAGAATGTTTGCGAGCCTTGTGCGTTTAGTTGATTTCTTTATTTGTATCCCATCTTTGTTACCTTTACAAGTAATTCAAGGCATTGGATATATCCAACCCACTTCTCCCTCCCCCCCCCGCACTCCTATTTCCCCCACAACAACAGCGCTGTGAGGTGGGTTTGGGCTGAGAGGGAGGAACTGGCTCGAAGTCACCCGCTTGGCTTTCGTGGCCAAGGCAGAACTAGAACTCCCTGTTTCCTGGTGATTGGCCTAAAGCCAATCTGGGTTGACAAAATCGGCAAGTTTGCGTTTGAGACCCGGTGGCTGCTGTGGGATGGGGCGAGCTCCTGTCATTTACGCCAACTCAAGATTTTGAAAGCCGGTGACCACGACTACAAAGATTACAGATTAGGGGTCTTGTAGGTCATCTAGTTCAACCCCCCCACCCAAGCAGGAGACCCTATGCCATTTCTGACCAATGGCAGTCCAGTCTCTGACCAAAAGTGACTTCTGACCGCTTTTCACACTTACAACCGCTGCAGCATCCCACAGCCTTATGCTCAAAATTCAGGCACTTGGCAACTGACTCATATTTATGACGGTTGTAGCATCCCAGGGTCATACGATCCTCTGTCCAGGGGGAAGCCGGATTCACTTTACAACCGTGTCACTAACTTAAAACAAACGGAGTGGTTTGCATAACGAGTGTGGCAAGAAAGGTCGTAAAATTGGGGGGGGGGTTCATTTAACAGCCTTCTTGCTTAGCAACAGAGATTTTTGGATACGATGGAGGTTGTATCTCAAGGACGACCTGTCCTATGGAAGGACAGATTGTGGGTCCTGCTTGTGCCATCCGTGTCAACAAAAGGAGCCTGAAGAGGAATGTATTAAAATCTGGATGCTGAACAGGTTGGCGATGAGACACAGGGAATTATTATCCAATCATGGATCATACAAAGCAGAACACGTTTCAGAGTTGGTTGCACAAATTCAAATCCAGAAAGCACACACAGGGTACCGATTCAGCTGGATTCATTAACTTCTTTATATACGTAACAATAAATGAATAAATGTACAATACCAACAGGTGGTTCTTCCAAGTAAACGCAAGGGAGGAGAGTTACCGGCAAACACAAACAGCTAGTTTCATTTCAGCAGAAAAGCCCAGACAGACTGCTAGTTTACTTTTCAGAGCAGCTGACTGCTTAAGTTTCGGTTTCAATTCTCTGCACAGACTCAGATCTGTTTAAGCTCCCGTTGGCTGACTTAGTTGCTGTGCCTATTCATTGGCTGACTTTGCTCCCATGTCTCTCCCAGTCATGAATATTTTAACAACAAGCTCATCGGGGCATTTTTTAATCCCCTGAGGGCAGAGGTGGGCTCCTACCAGTTCGCACCTATTCGGTAGAACCGGTTCGTCAAATCTACCGAACCGGTTAGAAGAGGTTCCACCAGTGGACCCGGAAAGCAGGCCACACCTACAGAAGAGGTTCCAAACTTTTTTGAAACCCACCACTGGTCCTTGGATATGATTATTCTACACTATCATGCTCCTATTTATAAAACTCAGTGCCTCTGGGAAAGGTAAGGATGACTACTGCGTTTGTGGTGCAATCAGAACATTGCGTGTGTCGAAGTTGTTTTAACGCAAACCAAAGATGCCTTTTAAAAAACAAGTTTACATCCTATTCTCATGCATGCCAGTGCTGTGTGTGAGGTAATTTAAGGTGGTTCTGACAAGTGTCGTCGGCATCTTCATATCCGGTCACATGGGCGGCAAGCCACTCCCATCTGGTCACATGGGTGGCAAGCCACTCCCACAAAGGAGGCCACACCCAGAGAGTAGGTTCGAACAATTTTTGAAACCCACCACTGGACTGAGGACAATTAGCCAAATGGAACAGTTTGCCTCCAGACGTTATGGGCCCTCCCATCACTGGAGGTTTTTAAGAAAAGACTGAACACCCATCTCTCTGAAATGGTATAGGGAAGTGAATCTTTTCGGCACTGCCACATGGGCCGAAAACCATAAGCACAGCCGCCTGGGGGGCAAGCGTGCCAGGAAGATGATCTTCCGGTTTCCAACACATGCCTGCACACCAGCCACCTGGTCTTCTGCTTTGTGGGATGCATGCCCGCACGAAGACCGCACGCCAGAAACTGGAAGATCATCTTACCAGTGGGTGCATGCCGACCGGCGGCCTGGCCCACCGGAAGCGAGAAGAGCAAAAAGTGACAGCTCTCGTGCCCAGAGAGATGGCTCCATGTGCCATTTCTGGCACGCGTGTCATAGGTTTGCCATCACGGATATAGGGCTTTCTGCTTGAGCAGAGGGTTGGACTAGAAGACCTCAAAGGTCCCTTCCAGCTCTCTCCTGGTTGATTTATCTGCCCCACCCCCCAATTAGGGAGACGTGAAAATTAGTCCTCTGCACCTTTTCTGCCATTTTTTTTCCACGCCTGGCCAAAGTTGGAGGAAATATTGCCGGCTGGGGACGACGGGCGTTGTAGTCCAAGGCAGCTGGCTGGGCCTCTACGTGACTCAAACCCCAGGGCAGAAAAAGGGATAGAAACAGGGATATTTGCGTCCTCAACATCGCTAGGAATGGAGAGACTTTCTGCCATAAATCTCCCACGGTTCTAAGACATCATCCGTTGCCAACACGATGTGCAAATCAGCAGGTGGCTCGTGGCGGACGCAGTGGGCAGTGGCGGCAGGGCATCTTTCGAAAATAGCGGTGGCAATGCCTCCCACTCGGAAATTTAACTTCTGGATGGACCCCCCACCCCACACGCACACCCACACACCCACACACCCACACACACATATAACCCCATGGAATCTGAACTCTGCATTTGGAAACCATTCACGTTAAGCGTTTGGCAAGGCGAGGCAATCAAACCAAGCAGAGAGAGAGAGAGAAGGGATGAGGAAAATTGAAACTCTACTCGATAAATTGGGACAAGAAAGCATATGCATGTTTCTCCCCCCCACCCCATCCACCCTTCCCTGGTTTGAGGGAGGAGGGGGGGGGCAGCAGACTTCGGATTTCTAAAATAGTTTAGCTCCGAAGGCGGCCTCTGCGTTGAATGTAAATAAAGAGGGAGAGAAGGAGATAATTTTAGAAAGTGCTACCTGACCTCTGGCCCCTTCATCTGTCGTGTTCGGAGGACCTATTTAAAGAGAGGGTGGGCGGGCTTTGGGGCTTTGGGGTCAGTGTGGGTGTTGGCGGGTATATGTGTGTGTTTTTTAAACGGACCACCCACCCCAATTCCCCCCCTAAAGAAGCAGGAAAGAGAGGTGTTTTAGACGAACAGGATGGCCATGACGAATTTCTGTCTCCGAGGGGCTGAATTTTTCTTTGTAAAGGTAAAGGTTGCCCCCGCACATCTGTGCTAGTCGTTCCCGACTCTAGGGGGCGCTGCTCATCTCCGTTTCAAAGCCGAAGAGCCAGCACTGTCCGAAGACGTCTCCGTGGTCACATAACTCAACGCCGAAGGGGCACGAAACGCTGTTACCTTCCCACCAAACGTGGCTCCTATTTTTCTACTTGCATTTTTACCTGCTTTCGAACTGCTAGGTTGGCCGAAGCTGGGACAAGTAATGGGAGCTCTCTCCATTACGCAGTGATAGGGATTCGAACCACCGAGCTAGCGACCTTTTTGATCGACAAAGCTCACCTCAAAACTCTGCTCCGGAGTACATACATATAATCCTTGACTTATAACCTAAATTTCCATCGCCAAACAATTGTTAAGTGAGTCACACCCAGTTTTACAACCTTTCTGTTACAGCGAGGAAGCAAATTGTTGCAAGTCAAGTGAATCCTGAGATGGTTAAGTGAATGCTGCTTCTTCCATTGACCTGATCGGTTGGAAGCTGGCTGGGAAGATCCCACAAATGGGGATCATGTGACCCCAGAAGAGACTGGACTGCCACTTGTCCAAAATGGTGTAGTCTCTCCTGCTTCGGCAAGGGGTTGGACTAGATGACCTTCCAACTCTTAATCTGTTAAAGAACCAAGTTTGGGGGGGGGGGGTGGAGGACCGCTGCTCCAGGCAAAAAATCAATTGGTTCAGTGGTGGGTTTCAAAAAATTTTAGAACCTTTTCTGTAGGTGTGGCCTGCTTTGTGGGAGTGGCTTGCCGGCCATGTGACCAAGTGGGAGTGGCTTGCCGGCCATATGATCTGATGGGAATGGCTTGGCAGTCATGTGACTGGGTGGGCATGGCCAACTTGTAAAATGTGGTGAAACTCACTTAACAACGCTCTTGCTTAGCAACCAAAATGTTGGCTCAGAAACTGGCATTTGAAGCACGCAAGTCTTAAAGCTGTCAAGTTACAAGACCTTTGCACCCCTAACCCTTTAGGAAAAAAAACCCCAGGGGTGTTCAAACTTGACAGCTTTAAGACTTGTGGACTTCAACTCCCAGAATTCCTCCTCCAGTCATATTGGCTCAGGAACTCTGGCATTGAAGTGTGCAAGTCTTAAAGCTGTCAAGTTACAAGACCCTCGCACCCCTAACCCTTTAGAAAAAAAAACCCAGGGGTGTTCAAACTTGACAGCTTTAAGACTTGTGGACTTCAACTCCCAGAATTCCTCCTCCAGTCATGTTGGCTCAGAAACTCTGGCATTTGAAGCCCGCAAGTCTTAAAGCTGTCAAGTTACAAGACCCTCGCACCCCTAACCCTTTAGGGGGAAAAAAACCCAGGGGTGTTCAAACTTGACAGCTTTAAGACTTGTGGACTTCAACTCCCAGAATTCCTCCTCTGGCTCTTCATCTTGATGATGTGCGGACGGGCGGGGGGGAGGGAGCTGGAACTGGTTGTAAACGGCACTGTAGATTTGTGGAATCTCTTCTATAGAAGAGCTTAGAACTGGCAGGAACCCATCCCTGCTGTGGTTGCTATGAGCCACGGTGGCACAGTGGTTAGAGTGCAGTACTGCAGGCTACTTCTGCTAATCATGGGCCGCCACCAGTTTGCCAGATCAAATCTCACCAGGCTCAAGGCTGACTCAGCCTTCCGTCCTTCCGAGGGAGGTAAAATGAGGACCCAGATTGTTGGGGGGCAGGAGGCTGACTCTGTAAACCGCTTAGAGAGGGCTGTAAAAGCACTGTGAAGCGGTATATAAGTCTAAGCGCTATTGCTTGCTGTTAGTGTAAGTGTCATGCCTACAAGCCATCTTTTCTTTTTGGGTTTCAGTCCTGCCACACTTTCTACTGTGGGAAAAGGGGAGCGGGATTTGTATGGAGTTGGGCGATACGTAGCCATAACAACATTCTTCTTAGAAAGTCAAGGTCATCTTTGCCTCTGCCCTTGGCCGGAACTGGATGGGAGGAATCTGTCTTCGAGGCCGTGGAAGATTGGACCATGGGATGAACTTGTGGGTGCTGGGACAGAGTCTTGAACTTCCCCCATGGTGCCATGCAGGAGGCTACTCTCTAGGCTGTGATGAGTTCTTAGATGCCTTGTGGTCAGTTGAGTAATATCCCTTCCCCCTACAGCTGCAGTGAGGAGAAGTCTTTATTATGTAAAGTGGGCTAGCCGGGCCATCTTAATGGCCCATTAGTTGGGGGTGGGCAGAAAGCTATAGGCAACTATTCTGTCTTTTGAAACATGTTTCTTTTCACATCCAGAGAAATATTCTGCCTTTTCAATATTTCCTAGGATATTTCATTTTTCTGGGAGAGGCTGGATGATAACTTCCCACAATTTCCTTGGGGGTGTTTTTTGGAACCCTGAGAAAAAAAACCCCATGATGGCACATCACTTTATCCAGTTAAATCTGGCAAGTAACTCTGACACCAACCTAAAAATTGGCTTTTCCAGCAAGCCAGCCTGGCCTGAACAAAATGAAATAAATGATTGATTTAATTGTTAAGTTTAATCTCATTTTTAAAATGTTATTGTTAATATCAATTGGGCTTGTTTCTGGATGCTCCATCTAATTTCCTTTTTTAGCTTTTGTAATATGTGTTGTTGTTGTTTTTAATGTTGTACGCTGCCCTGAGTCCTTTGGGAGAAGGGCGGCATATAAATCCAATAAACAAACAAACAAATAAACAAACCAACAGAGCTTTTAAGAATGAGGATTTTAGGGCAAGGAGGAGATTTACAATGTTTGTCTAAGGCAGGCCATCCTTTTATAATTCCTATAAATTGGGGCCTTGCCTTGTCGGAATGCACACTTGATTGTGTTGCTGAAACAGTAGTAAAGCCAAACACCTCCAACCCTATTTGTTGAGGAAGAGATTGATTAAAGAAATGTCCTTCTGGGTTCGGCTCCAAGTGGGGAAAAAGACACTGGAGACATGGAGGCTGCTTGGAAAGATGGTTTTAATGGTGGACAGGGCCACATGGCTTGAGCCCTGAACAGAAAAGGGGACCACATGCTTCAATGTTGGTGGAGAAGAAGAGAAGGGCTGAAGGAGGGGCTTGCTAGACTTTTTATACCCTGTTTAGTCCCACCTCTCTGTTTCCTGTTCCTGTGTAAGAAATGTGTTCTGATTGGTTGTCAGACTCCCATGGGGCCATGCAGGGGCAACTCTCTAGGCTGTGTTTTGAATCCAGGTTTGGTTGTGTTCTCAGATGCCATGTGGTCGGTTGGGGCCAATATTATCATGCTTTAACCCCATCCCTCCCTGGGGCTGAAGTGGAGAAGTCTTTATTATGTAAAGTGGACTAGCTCGGCCTTCTTAATGGCCCATTGACAAAGGGGGGGATGGGCAGGAAGCGACAGGCAGCTATTCTGTCTTTTAAAACATGTTTCTTTCTTTTCACATCCAGAGAAATATTCTGCCTTCTCCATGTTTCCTAGGATATTTCATTTTTCTGGGAGAGGTCTGGGTGATAACTTCCTACAGTGACTTTTTTTCAAATCACCCAGCCTGCAGAGAGAAGTTAAGCCCTGGACTTTTTGAACCTTCTGCGGACTGTTTTGGCTACAAGGCAGCGCAGTGGCCTCATTCCAGACTGGGAGGCAACAGGTTGCTGATTATGCATTAACCTGACCTTGTGCGGGAAGCATTCTGTGTGAAAAGCAAGCGCATAAATTCCTTTTTCTCCTCCACTGGTTCCTTCCTAAGGCTAATTCAGCAGCACATCCTTCGCTTCTCCTTCGCTTTCTCTCTCTTCTTCTCCTCCTCTCCTTCTCTTTTCTCTTCTCCTCTTTCTCCTCTTTTCCCTTTTGTCGATGAGCCATTAAAGACTGAGCTAGTTTACTTTGCATAATAAAGAGAGGATTAGCCTTCCAGAGAAACTCACCATATAGCATCTAGAAGAGTGTTTCTCAACCTTGGTCACTTGAAGATGTCTGGATTTCAACTCCCAGAATTCCCCAGCCAGCATTCGCTGGCTGGGGAATTCTGGGAGTTGAAGTCCAGACATCTTCAAGTGGCCAAGGTTGAGAAACACTGATCTAGAAACTCAAACTTGGCCCCATGGGAATCTGACAACCAATCAGAATACATTCCTTACACAGGAACAGGAAACAGAGAGGTGGGGCTGGACAGATTATAAAAAGCCCACCAAGCCCCTTCCTCCACTCTCTCTCCTCTGCTCTCTTCTTCTTCACCCAACATTGAAGCATGTGGGCCTGTTCAGGGGTCAAGCCATGTGGCCCTGTCCAACAATAAACCATCTTTCCAAGCAGCCTCCATGTCTCCAGTGTCTTCTTCCCCACTTGGAGCTGAACCCAGAAGGACATTTCTTTCAACATCTCCTTCTCTTCTCTTCTCTCCTTCTCTTTTCTCTCCTTTCTTTTCTCTTTTCACTTCTCTTTTCTCTCCTCCTCTCCTCCTCATCTTTTTCCTTCCCTTCTCCCTTCTCTTCTCCTCTTTTCTCTTTCTCTTCCCCTCTCCCTTCTCTCCTCTTCTCCCTTCTCCTCTCCTCTTTTCTCTTCTTTCTCTTCTCTTTCACTTCTCTTTCTTATCTCCCCCCCCTCTTTTTCTTGCCCTCTTTTTCCCCTTCCCTTCCTCTCCCCTCCCCTTCTCTTCCCCACCTTCTCACCTGCTTTCCATTTCTGCCTGAGATGCATAGCAAGGAAGTGACTTCACGAAACCTGATTATATTTAGAACAGACTTAATGAATAATGCCAGTCATAAAAATCTACGAGGAAGCATATACACAGTCGTGAACTCCACTCCACCGATGATATCTCACCCTCCAAATGTTTTATTTGAATCATGGGATCTAAAGGATTCCAAAGCTGCCAGATTTTTGTGATTCATGCTTCCTGCACTCAATACGAAAAAGGGCTCATCAGATGGTCTCATCTGGCCAAATTAAAACACACTTAGATAGAGGGTTTAAACTTAAGAATTAAAGACTCAGTTTGAACTAGCAATGAAGGTGCAGGCCTGGGAATCGGGAGATGGTGAGTTCTAGTCCCATCTTAGACGTGAAAGCCAGCTGGGTGATTTTGAGTCAAACACTAGGAAACTGTGAGTTCTAGTTCCATCTTAGCCATGAAAGCCACCTGGGGGACTTTGGGCCAAACACCAGGTGATTATGAGTTCTAGTCCTTTCTTAAATATGAAAGCCAGGTGGGTGATCTTGGGCCAATCACTAGAAGAAAGTGAGTTCTAGTTCCACCTTAGCCATGAAAGGCGGCTGGGGGACTTTGGGCCAAACACCAGGTGACTGTGAGTTCTAGTCCTTCCTTAAACATGAAAGCCAATTGGGTGATCTTGGACCAATCACCAGGAGACAGTGAATTCTAGTTCCACCTTAGCCATGAAAGGCGCCTGGGGGACTTTGGGCCAATCACCAGGAGACGGTGAGTTCTAGTCCTTCCTTAAACATGAAAGCCAATTGGGTGATCTTGGGCCAACCACTAGGAGAAAGTGAGTTCTAGTTCCACCTTAGCCATGAAAGCCACCTGGGGGACTTTGGGCCAAACACCAGGTGACTGTGAGTTCTAGTTCTTTCTTAAACATGAAAGCCAGCTGGGTGACTTTGAGCCAATCACTAGGAGACAGTGAGTTCTAGTTCCTCCTTAGACATGAAAGCCAGCTGGATGACTTTGGGCCAGTCCCTTTCGCTCAGCCCAACCCACCTCACAGGGTTGTTGTTTTAGCAATAGCAATAGCAGTTAGACTTATATACCGCTTCATAGGGCTTTCAGCCCTCTCTAAGCGGTTTACAGAGTCAGCATATCGCCCCCAACAACAATCCGTGTCCTCATTTTACCCACCTCGGAAGGATGGAAGGCTGAGTCAACCCTGAGCCGGTGAGATTTGAACAGCCGAACTGCGGAACTGCAGTCAGCTGAAGTAGCCTGCAGTGCTGCGTTTAACCACTGCGCCACCTCGGCTCTTTGGGGGGGAAATAGGGGGGAAAGTGTGTTTGGATATGTCCACCACCTTGAGTAATTTGTAAAAATAATAAAGGTGAGATACAAATAATGGATCGTTAAATAAGGCAGCAGCGCCCCCTTCAGGTTAAGAGCCCAACCTTCGCAAGTTTGTCTTTTCCAATTACTGTAAATAAATTTTAGGGCTGTTTAGAAGGAGAAGAAGTGGAGAAATTGGTGGCTTTGAGGCCAAGAGAAACGTCCCTATTTTTTTTTCCAGGAACGTCACATCTACATTTCCATCCATCATTTTCCATGGACGTTGATGGTTTCCTTTGGTACACATGAAGCAGTAAATTTCAATCAAAAGCATTCCCTCTTGTCTCTTTGGGTTCCACCAAAAACCGCGCTCGACTAAACCGCGTCCGACTAAACCACGTCGCTGACGTCATCAACAGGGCGACAACAGGGCGGAGACAGAAGCACGCTGTAAACCCTAAACCTAAAATTAACCCCTAAACCTAAACCTAACCCCCCTAAACCTAATCCTAAACCTAACCCTTAACCTAATCCTAAACCTAACCCTTAACCTAACCCTTAACCTAACCCTTAACCTAACCCTAAACCTTAACCTAACCCTAAACCTTAACCTAACCCTAAACCTAACCCTAAATCTAACCCTAAACCTAACCCTAAACCTAACCCTAAACCTAACCCTTAACCTAACCCTTAACCTAACCCTTAACCTAACCCTTAACCTAACCCTAAACCTAACCCTAAACCTTAACCTAACCCTAAACCTTAACCTAACCCTAAACCTAACCCTAACCCTAACCCTAACCCTAACCCTAACCCTAACCCTAACCCTAACCCTAACCCTTACCTTAAGTTGAATCGGCTTGCTTTCAAAGCGCTATTTAAAGTGCCCTTCTTTTTCCGCGCTGGCTGTTGTCACCCTGTTGATGATGTCAGCGACGCGGTTTAATCGGGCGCGGCTTAGTCGAGCGCGGTTTTGACGGGTCACGGTCTCTATGCAGGTGAAGGATGGCAGGATGTGTACTCCACCTTTCTGTTAGCCATTTTTCCCCAACTTCCTGTTTCCTTCTCTTTCCTTCTCACCGAATGGCGCAAGGACTTGGCGTTCTGTCCTTCCATCTTGGTGAATTCCTTAGTGGTCCCCTTTTCTGGAGCTTTTAACTTTCTTTTATTCCAAGATCGATTCAGATCGGAATCGGGAGGAAGCTTCCCTCTCTCGGATCCAAAGTTGGAAACCAAAGACAGGAAAGTTAATATTACTTAAGAGTAACTCAATCTTGCGAGTCTAAATGTGCTTCCCCCCCCCCACTCTATCCCTTACTTTTCTGAGAATTAGAGAGAGCCTTATCAGAGATACCTTCTCGTATTACAGTACTGGGCCTGACTCGGGTTTCTATTATCTACTGTTATTTTTTCCAGTTGCAATGGATGGCTGTGGAAGTTGGACCATAAGGAAGGCTGAGCACCAACGAATGGAGGCCTTTGAACTCTGGTGCTGGAGAAGAAGACTCCTGCATTGAGTCCCTTGGACTGCAAGGCCATCCAACCGGTCAGTCCTAGAGGAGATCAACCCTGACTGCCCTTTAGAAGGCCAGATCCTGAAGAGGAAACTCAAACACTTTGGCCACCTAATGAGAAGGAAGATGGACTCCCTGGAGAAGAGCCTCATGCTGGGAACGATGGAGAGCAAAAGAAGAAGGGGACGACAGAGAAGGAGGTGGATGGATGGAGTCACTGAAGCAGTCGGCGTGAGCTTAAATGGACTCCAGAGGATGGTAGAAGACAAGAATGCCTGGAGGAACATTGTCCATGGGGTTGCGATGGGTCGGACACGACTTCACAACTAACAACCACAACAACTGTTATCTTACAGAAGGATACTGTGGCTCTTGCACAAGACAAGAAATTTTATTTCTATTGCTATTTATATTACTTATTCTATTCTATTCTAAATTCCCACACAGCCACACAAACACTTTTCTAAATTCATTTTTGCATCCGAATTCAGCCGGGGGGTAGTTTCCAACTAACTTGATACAGAACATAATTGCAGAGTAACTTCCCTGTCATCAAGAGCCAAGGTGGCGCAGTGGTTAAAATGCAGCACTGCAGGCTACTGCTAGATCAGCAGGTCAGCGGTTCAAATCTCACCGGCTCAGGGTTGACTCAGCCTTCCATCCTTCCGAGGTGGGTAAAATGAGGACCCAGATTGTTGGGGGCAATATGCTGACTCTCTGTAAACCGCTTAGAGAGGCCTGAAAGGCCTATGAAGCGGTATATAAGTCTACTGCTATTATTGCTATTGCAAACAAGCCGAAGACCCACACAGAGTAAGCTGATCCCGTAGTTAGAAGCCAACTCAATAGAGGACTCTCTCCATTTACGGAATTGTTTTAGCAACTGGGAGTATTTTATGGCTCTCTAGACAAGTGCCACTCCTTCTGGGCAATTATGGAGAGATGCCATGGGAGAACCAGCAGTTCACTCACTGATTGTGTAACATCTCACCTATATGGAATTCAAGGCGTTTTTTTTTTTTAAGGGACAATCCAAACCAGCAAGTTTCTAGATCTCATGAGTCCAAGGCAAAAGGGTGAGGACTATATTTGGAGTGCAGGTTGCATTCTTCGAACAAAACAAACATCTGGGCTGATTATGTGTAAAATCCGTCCCAGTTTCTCTAGCTTTTACAATACAGGCAGTCCTCGACTTATGACCACAATTGAGCCCCAAATTAACGTCGCTAAGTGAGTTTTGCCCCATTTTACGATCTTTCCTGCCACCATTGTTAAGCGAATCATTGCAGTGGCTGAGTTAGCAACACAGTCGTTAAACGAGCCTGACTTTGTCAGAAGGTCGCAAAAGATGGTCGTATGACTCCGGGACACTGCAACCGTCATAAATGCGAACCAGTGGCCAAGCGTCTGAATTTGGCTCACGTGACCATGGGGAATGCCGTAAGTGTCATGTTAGTCTGCCTCCTAGTGGCCATACCCGGATCTGCAACCTTTGAAAAAAAATGGCCATAAGTCCCTTGTTGTAACTTTGAACCGTCACTAAACAAACGGTTGCAAATCAAGGACTACTGGTAGTTGTTATAACCATTGATAGAGTCGATAGAAATATCTGGATTCGGGGGGGAAAAACTGATTAGGGATTAGGTGGTCCCTTTAAAATTTAAATCAACGGGACTACATAGAAATATAGAAATAATCGCCATATTTTTTTGTATGTGATGTTAGTCTGCCTCCTAGTGGCCATACCCGGATCTGCAGCCTTTGGGGAAAAAAAACCTTCCTTTCTTAAGAGTTTCATTTTTCTCTTTTCAATTCAGAGTAAATCGTTCTGAAACTCCCTTTTTAGGACTCTCTAATCCCTTAATCTGAGGAGAGAGGGAGGGAGAGAGGGAGGGAGGGAGGGAGAGAGAGAGAGAGAGGGAGGGAGAAATTTTGGGGGATTTTGGGAAGGTCGTCACTGTGAAAAATGCTCATGAGTCACTTTGGCCATTGTCACTTTGAACAGTCATTAAATGAACTGTTGTAACACGAGGACTACTGCTCTTAAGGCAGGGTGTGCCTTATTCGTCAACTATTTCTTTGGGCTAAAGAATGGGAATAAAAAGGCCTCCGATAATGAAAATAATTATATGTGAAGAATGAGGACATTCCCACAGGCGAAAATATAATTAGAAAAATACTAGAATGTTTGGAGATGGATAGGTTGACATTAAAAATAAAAGACAAGGAAAAATCTGATTATTTTTTTTAACATGGGACTTGTGTTACCAGTGGTTAGATAAAAGAGGTGGAAATGAGAAGATAAAAGATGATTGCTATGTGTAAGTAAATGATGAAAGATTACTACTACATATAAGTAAACATTATTACTATTATAATGTAAAATGATATTATGTGATATGATATATGATACATGATATGGTATGGTATAGTATTAGTTATAGTGTGGTATGGTATGATTATAATGTAAAATTATAATGTAAAAATAAGGAACGTGGTGGCTCAATGGCTAAGATCCTGAGCTTGTCGATCAGAAAGGTCGGCAGTTTGGCAGTTCAAATCCCTAGCGCCACATAACGGAGTGAGCTCCCGTGACTTGTCCCAGCTTCTGCCAACCTAGCAGTTCGAAAGCATGTAAAAATGCAAGTAGAAACATAGGAGCCACCTTTGGTGGGAAGGTAACAGCGTTCCATACGCCTTTGGCATTTAGTCATGCCGACCACATGACCACGGAGATGTCTTCGGACACCGATGGCTCTTCGGCTTTGAAACGGAGATGAGCACCGCCCCCTAGAGTCGGGAACGACGAGCACGTATGTGCAAGGGAAACCTTTACCTTTTTAATAATGTAAAATAATATTAGTAGTAGTAGTACTTTGTATAAGCAATTGACTCAGACAATACACTGTTCATTAAGCACTTATGTATATTAAAGAAAAACTGTATAAATAAAAAATATTTTTTTAAAAAAGAAATAATTATATGGATGCACTCTTTTTCCGCTTCCTTTTACTGGGGGAAATAAAACCTGGCATGGCTGTGCCACACCAGGACAAAGAATTAGGACTTCCGGCAGAGAAACTTAGCAGAAGGAGGGAGTAGGTTTATTTCAGGGGTGGGTTCCTCCCGGTTCGCACCAGTTTGTGCGAACCGGTTCGTCGGTGAACCCGGAAGTAATTAACTTCTGGAACGCCGGTACCACTCCTGGCCCCTGTCGCTGGGTGCCTGCAGGGTTTTTCTTTTTAAAAAACGCCTCTCCGGATGCGTGGCACAACAAAACCGCGGTCGTCTAAAGTGCGCCCGATTAAAGCGCGTCACTGACATCATCAGCAGCGCGACGACAAGGACCGCAGAGAAAAAAGGGCGCTTTAAAAAGCGCTTTTAAAGCAAGCCGATTCACGTAAAGGTAAGAGTTAGGGTTAGGGTTAGGGTTAGGGTTAGGGTTAGGGTTAGGGTTAGGGTTAGGGTTAGGGTTAGGGTTAGGGTTAGGGTTAGGGTTAGGGTTAGGGTTAGGGTTAGGGTTAGGGTTAGGGTTAGGGTTAGGGTTACGTTAAGCGTTAGGGTTAGGGTTAGGGTTAGGGTTAGGGTTAGGGTTAGGGTTAGGGTTAGGGTTAGAGTTAGGTTTGGGGGGTTAGGTTTAGTTTTACGCGTTAATTTTACCTTTACCGCTCACAGCGTGCTTTTTTCGTCGCGCTGTGATGACGTCAGGTACGCGGTTTCGTCGAGCGCGCTTTAGACGACCGCGGTTTTGTGGTGGAACCCTCCGGATGATCTTGAAAACCTGCAAGGTTGCTTTGGAAGGGGACAGATGAGCAGCATTTCCCCCTGCCCCCCTCCCCGGGAGCCTGCAGCCTTAAAGCAAGCCACTCCCATCCAGTCACATGGGCAGTAAGCCACTCCCACAAAGGAGGCCATGCCCACAGAGTAGGTTCGAACAATTTTTGAAACCCACCCCTGGTTTATTTGCTCTGTTTTAAAGACAGACAGACAGACAGACACACACACACACACACACACACACACACACACACACACTCTGCAGCCTTAAAGCAAGCCACTCCCATCCAGTCACATGGGCAGCAAGCCACTCCCACAAAGGAGGCCACGCCCACAGAGTAGGTTCAAACAATTTTTGAAACCCACCCCTGGTTTATTTGCTCTGTTTTAAAGACAGACAGACACACACACACACACACACACACACAGACAAACTGAGACAGTACTGAGTCAGAGCAATTGTAGCAGCAGCTATCAATAGCTTTGTAATGCGAAAAGTATGTGCCTTATCTGAGCCCACTTTGTTTGCTTTAAAATAAAGGATCTCTCCTGATAGGATTATCTGGGTTTCGGGTTCGTTTGTTTTAGTGCTTGGGGAGGGCGGTGGTTTCCCCCCCTTAAGAATATTCTGGGTTTGAAGCTAAGGAGTGCCGTGCACAGATACATATGCCACATTGTGCAATGATATATTTTGAAAAGCAAAAGTAGCAGTGCCAAATCTTGTCTTTGCCATAGCTGCGGCCCGTTGATTACGCCAGTGAAAATGGTAGTGAAAAGCCAGGCCGGTATTTTAAGTTTGCCGTCTCTCTTTGCCAAACGCGCTGGCTGAGGCTGAAAAAGAAGGGAAGAGGGACCAGTCTTACAAACGTCATGCGCGATAGGCTTTTGTGGCGCAGTCATCCCATATATCCACCCTTTCAACAACCCCGCCCTGGATTTCGCTGTATACTGCACGACTCCACTGCTCAAGTTCCACTTGTGTTTGAGTGTGCACAAGGGTGCTTTCATTTTGAGTGTGTGCTTTTTGGTTCAATAGGACACATCTGCTTCGGCCCGGTCAGTTTCCCCGCAAAAGAGCCTCCTACCCCTTCCAAAAGCGAGCTGGTTGACTACTGGCTGGTCATCAGGAGATTGGTGAATTCTAGTCTCACCTCAGGCATGAAAGGTGGCTCGGTGACTTTGGGTCGATTACCAGGAGACTGCGAGTTCTAGTCCCTCTTAGGCGTGAAAGCTGGCTGGATGATTTTGGGCTAATCACTCGGTGACCGTGAGTTCTAGTTCCTCTTAGGGATGATTCATGAAAGCTGTCTGGGTGACTTTGAGCCAATCACCAGGAGCCTGTGAGTTCTAGTTCCTCTTAGGTATAAAAGCTGTCTGGGTGACTTTGAGCCAATCACCAGGAGCCTGGGAGTTCTAGTCCCTCTTAGGCATGAAAGCTGTCTGGGTGACTTTGAACAAATCACCAGGAGCCTGGGAGTTCTAGTCCCTCTTAGGCGTGAAAGCTTGCTGGATGACTTTGGGCCAATCACCAGGAGCCTGGGAGTTCTAGTCCCTCTTAGGCGTGAAAGCTGGCTGGATGATTTTGGGCTAATCACTCGGTGACCGTGAGTTCTAGTTCCTCTTAGGGATGATTCATGAAAGCTGTCTGGGTGACTTTGAGCCAATCACCAGGAGCCTGTGAGTTCTAGTTCCTCTTAGGTATAAAAGCTGTCTGGGTGACTTTGAGCCAATCACCAGGAGCCTGGGAGTTCTAGTCCCTCTTAGGCATGAAAGCTGTCTGGGTGACTTTGAACAAATCACCAGGAGCCTGGGAGTTCTAGTCCCTCTTAGGCGTGAAAGCTTGCTGGATGACTTTGGGCCAATCACCAGGAGCCTGGGAGTTCTAGTCCCTCTTAGGCGTGAAAGCTGGCTGGATGATTTTGGGCTAATCACTCGGTGACCGTGAGTTCTAGTTCCTCTTAGGGATGATTCATGAAAGCTGTCTGGGTGACTTTGAGCCAATCACCAGGAGCCTGTGAGTTCTAGTTCCTCTTAGGTATAAAAGCTGTCTGGGTGACTTTGAGCCAATCACCAGGAGCCTGGGAGTTCTAGTCCCTCTTAGGCATGAAAGCTGTCTGGGTGACTTTGAACAAATCACCAGGAGCCTGGGAGTTCTAGTCCCTCTTAGGCATGAAAGATGTCTGGATGACTTTGGGCCAATCACCAGGAGCCTGGGAGTTCTAGTCCCTCTTAGGCGTGAAAGCTGGCTGGATGATTTTGGGCTAATCACCAGGAGCCTGGGAGTTCTAGTTCCTCTTAGGTATAAAAGCTGTCTGGGTGACTTTGAGCCAATCACCAGGAGCCTGGGAGTTCTAGTCCCTCTTAGGCATGAAAGCTGTCTGGGTGACTTTGAACAAATCACCAGGAGCCTGGGAGTTCTAGTCCCTCTTAGGCATGAAAGATGTCTGGATGACTTTGGGCCAATCACCAGGAGCCTGGGAGTTCTAGTCCCTCTTAGGCGTGAAAGCTGGCTGGATGACTTTGGGCCAATCACCAGGAGCCTGGGAGTTCTAGTTCCTCTTAGGTATAAAAGCTGTCTGGGTGACTTTGAGCCAATAACCAGGAGCCTGGGAGTTCTAGTCCCTCTTAGGCATGAAAGCTGGCTAGGTGAGCTCACCAGGAGCCTGGGAGTTCTAGTCTCTCTTAGGTGTAAAAGCTGTCTGGGTGACTTTGAGCCAATCACGAGGACCCTGGGAGTTCTAGTTCACCAGGAGCCTGTGAGTTCTAGTTCCTCTTAGGTATGAAAGCTGTCTGGGTGACTTTGAGCCAATCACCAGGAGCCTGGGAGTTCTAGTCCCTCTTAGGCATGAAAGCTGGCTGGATGACTTTGGGCCAATCACCAGGAGCCTGGGAGTTCTAGTCCCTCTTAGGCGTGAAAGCTGGCTGGATGACTTTGGGCCAATCACCAGGAGCCTGGGAGTTCTAGTTCCTCTTAGGTATAAAAGCTGTCTGGGTGACTTTGAGCCAATAACCAGGAGCCTGGGAGTTCTAGTCCCTCTTAGGCATGAAAGCTGGCTAGGTGAGCTCACCAGGAGCCTGGGAGTTCTAGTCTCTCTTAGGTGTAAAAGCTGTCTGGGTGACTTTGAGCCAATCACCAGGACCCTGGGAGTTCTAGTTCACCAGGAGCCTGTGAGTTCTAGTTCCTCTTAGGTATGAAAGCTGTCTGGGTGACTTTGAGCCAATCACCAGGAGCCTGGGAGTTCTAGTTCCTCTTAGGCGTGAAAGCTGTCTGGGTGACTTTGAGCCAATCACCAGGAGCCTGGGAGTTCTAGTCCCTCTTAGGCGTGAAAGCTGTCTGGGTGACTTTGAGCCAATCACCAGGAGCCTGGGAGTTCTAGTCCCTCTTAGGCGTGAAAGCTGTCTGGGTGACTTTGAGCCAATCACCAGGAGCCTGGGAGTTCTAGTCCCTCTTAGGCGTGAAAGCTGTCTGGGTGACTTTGAGCCAATCACCAGGAGCCTGGGAGTTCTAGTCCCTCTTAGGCGTGAAAGCTGTCTGGGTGACTTTGAGCCAATCACCAGGAGCCTGGGAGTTCTAGTCCCTCTTAGGCGTGAAAGCTGTCTGGGTGACTTTGAGCCAATCACCAGGAGCCTGGGAGTTCTAGTCCCTCTTAGGCGTGAAAGCTGTCTGGGTGACTTTGAGCCAATCACCAGGAGCCTGGGAGTTCTAGTCCCTCTTAGGCGTGAAAGCTGTCTGGGTGACTTTGAGCCAATCACCAGGAGCCTGGGAGTTCTAGTTCCTCTTAGGCGTGAAAGCTGTCTGGGTGACTTTGAGCCAATCACCAGGAGCCTGGGAGTTCTAGTCCCTCTTAGGCATGAAAGCTGTCTGGGTGACTTTGAGCCAATCACCAGGAGCCTGGGAGTTCTAGTCCCTCTTAGGCATGAAAGCTGGCTGGGTGATTTGGGGGCCAGTCCTTCCCTCCCAGCCCAACCTACTTCACAGCGATGTTGTTGCGAGGAAAAGAGGAAGAGGAAGGAGCATGACATATGTTCACTGCCTTGTGTTGTCTATAATAAATTTAAATTTAAAAAATACGATGCATTTTTCTTAGTGTCAGCCCTGGAGACATTTTTCTCCTGGCACCTTCAGGGCTGCCACAGTGGAGATGAGTCCAGCTGTGGGAATGGCAGAAGGGAGGTAGAGATAGCTGGGGGATCATCACCAAAATAAGTGTCTTTCCTCCGAAAACCAAGGACTTTTCCACCAACTGACACTTAAACTGTGACTTGATGGGACCACGTGATGGGCTGCCCAGGCAGGGGAAGGAAAACTTTACATTTAACTGGGGGTGGGAATCCAAGGGGGGGTAGAGTTGTGCCAATATGGCATGCCTAATAAATCTATACTTTGAGGAAGACGCCTGCCTTGGAGTTTTGATTCCGTTGGGTGTGTTACTGGGAACCCTGACACTTAAGATAAAAGTAAATGTAAAATATATGTAAACACATCCCGACTCTAGGGGGCGGTGCTCATCTCCGTTTCAAAGCCGAAGAGCCAGTGCTGAGCAGTTTGATGAACTGGTTGTTGGAAGAAATCATTAGGACAGAGAACCGGTTATTAAATTATTTGAATCCCTCCGTTGGATCAGAGCCTAATTTCTGCATGGAGGAGCTAAAGGGAATAGGTATAATTCACCTTTGAGAAAAGAAACGAAGAGGAAATATGGTATTGTTTTGGAAAAACTCGAAGGGATGTACTATCGAAGGCAGCCAAGACATTATTATTCCAAAATCTTGGGCATGAAATAAAGGATTTAAATTACAAGATGGCAGATTTCGATAACAATTGCACATTCAGAAGTACTAGCTGCCCAGGAAGGTTGTAGGCTTTCATTCATTCGAACATGTCATTTATTTGGGACACTGGAGTTGTGAAGTTGGATTCCTGCACTAATCTGTAAAAAAGATTCTATCCAAAATAAATTGAAGTGAAACCATTTTTAAAAATTCTATGCACAATACTTTGAAATATATTGTGCATAGAATTTTTAAAAATAGTTTTACTTCAATTTATTCTGTGTGGAATAGTTTGAAATGTTTTACTTCAATTTATTCTGTGTGGATTCCTTTTTTTTAAATTGTCTTAGACTATTTAAAAAAAGATTCTGTCCAAAATACAAAATACCAGCTGCAGATATTCACTTAAGAACTGTGGCAAGAAAGGTGGCATAGTGACCAAAGTTACAATGGCATTGAAAAAAGTGACTGATGACCATTTTTCACACTTAGCGACCATTTTCACACTTAGCGACCGTTGCAGCATCCTCATGGTCACGCGATCAAAATCTTGATGTTTGGCAACAGTTACAATTTATATTTGTAAATTGTAGTTATGTTGAAATAAAAAAAATATTACAATACTATTTTTGCATTGTATGAAAATTTTTGTTGCTCCGTATAAAATTTTTAATCAAGCCCACCCCCACCCACCCCCCAGTCAAATGTCTCTCTTTACCAATCTGAAAATCTGGTCACCTTAGGTAAAGGTTCCCTTTGCACGTATGTGCTAGTCGTTCCCGACTCTAGGGGGCAGTGCTCATTTCGGTTTGAAAGAGATGAAGAGCCAGCACTGTCCGAAGACGTCTCCATGGTCATGTGGCCGGCATGACTCAACGCCGAAGGCCCACGGAGCGCTGTTCCCTTCCCACCAAAGGTGGTTCCTATTTTTCTACTTGCATTTTTACCTGCTTTCGAACTGCTAGGTTGGCAGAAGCTGGGACAAGTAACCGGAGCTCCCTCTGTTATGCGGCACTAGGGATTCGAACCGCTGAACTGCTGACCTTTCTGATCGACAAGCTCAGCCACTGAGCCACCACGTCCCTCTCCTGACACTTAATAGGGTAGCAGCTAGAGAGCTAGAATGGAAAGGCTGATCCTTATCAGCTGCGAACCTGGGTTTGGTTACCTTAAAAGTTCCCCAGGTCACCACTTGAAAGAAGAATCAAGAAAATACTTGCAAATTCCCCTTTTGTTAAAAGACAGATTCCTTCTCTTATAGTCAACACTTCCCAAAATACACAGACCAGCCTCATCTATTTTCCTCCGGGGCACCTGATCACACAGAGATTGTCCTCGGAGGAACTCTGTTCCTCTAAAGGAGTGGGGCAAGAAAAGGTTGTCTTAGCAATCGTCTTTCTCCTCCGTCCTTATCTGAGAACTTCTGCTGGCCCAGAGTCTTAGAGGACTTCGGTTCTGCTGTTTTGGCAAAATCATGGAGGTTGGACATCGTGCTGAAGGACAACAACTGTTCTTATCTTTGACAAAGGGAGAAAAAGGAAAACTGAATAATTGGAGACTGGGCATGTCCATACTGGACAAGAATCTTGTACAGTTTGGATGTAAATGGTAAACAGGGATTTGGAAAGGAGGATTAGAAAATTTTGGTATTAAATATTATGGATGTTTAGCTAGAATAGGATATGAGGATTTAATGTAAATGGAGGATTTTATAAATAAGTAAATGAAATGCCAGTATGTGGTTATGTATTAAATCCTGGTATATTTTAGAATGAAGGACGTTTAAATAACTATAGTCAAATAAAAGTGGAGGTATGATGATGGTAATATAATAAATATCCAAGTTACGATATTAGAATTAATATGAATTATATTTGATGACGGTGGAAGAGATACACAAAAGCCTTTTGTAACCAACTGATACACTTTCTACAGTATGTAAAGAAGGAGGATTTATATGTTTGTTTTGACAATAAAAATATATATTTTTTAAAAAGAATCTTGTACATTTGTGAAAAATTAGATAGGGTAGAGAAAAACCTACAAAGGAAGGAAGGAAGGAAGGAAGGAAGGAAGGAAGGAAGGAAGGAAGGAAGGAAGGAAGGAAGGAAGGAAGGAAGGAAGGAAAGATAGAAAGAAAAGGGAGGGAGAGAAGGAAGGAAGGAAGGAAGGAAGGAAGGAAGGAAGGAAGGAAGGAAGGAAAGATAGAAAGAAAAGGGAGGGAGAAAAGAACGGAAGGAAGGAAGGAAGGAAGGAAGAAAGAAAGAAAGAAAGAAAGAAAGAAGAAAAAAAGAAAGAAAGAAGAAAGAAAGAAAGAAAGAAAGAAAGAAAGAAAGAAAGAAAGAAAGAAAGAAAATGGAGGGAGGGAGGGAAGGAACGAACAAACGAATGAATGAACAAATGAATGAATGAACTATATCGGGCAGCCACCAAAAATGTCACACTTTTTTCGTGGATTGTAAATTTTTAAAAAATCAGTAAGTAAACCTTGAAGAATTACTGAAGTGATACAATTAATGTCCCGTGCAACATTTATTAAAAAAATAAACCATAACAAACAAAATCTATTGAGTTGTTTCTATGATATCAAAAAGATGCATCCATCTTTGAAAATAGGGTCAAAAATCTCCACTGTATTTGTAAATACTAACAAGCGAGAGAAAAAAAGAAAGATAAAACAATGAAAAGAATATAGAGAAGCATTTCATTTCTGAGCTTCCCTTCTTTCTGCCCCCAGAGATTTACAGTATTTTTTTTAACATAAACTTTCAAAAAACCATATCTGTTTGAAATTGCCTTGCCATGTGGTATCTGATATATACGGAAGCCATTCATAAATTTTGTTACACACCTGTTTTAAGATCAATGGATTTCAGAGCTGGCTTCTCTCAACTGGAGGAAGCATCTGGCTTGGGTTTAAAATTTCAACAGGGCAGGGTTTGGTTTGCATTGGGTGAGACTTTGGCAGTAAATCCTGGGGAATTAGGATGATAAATGGCTGCCAAGAAAAAAGTGACTGGACATGCCCATAAATCCATGCAGTGTTGAAAGAGATTTGACTTTTTCTATTGTTGCTTACACAGCTTAAATATTTCATGTTTAATTCCTGCATTGAATTCCCTTCCAAGATGAGGTTGAAGGTCCAACTATCTTCGAACTGAAAAGTTCTCCGGTCGGCGAAAAAGCTGCTTACTATCACCACCGTGTTCTTCGCACATAAGCATCCTTGTAATTCCGCTGGGACTTTTCGCCGACTGGAGAACGTACACTATATTGCCAAAAGTATTGGCTCACCCATCCAAATAATCAGAATCGGGTGTTCCAATCCCTTCCATGGCCACAGGTGTACCGTATTTTCACCCATATAACCCGCGGGTTATATGCGGTTTTTACATGCACAGCGCCCCCCTGCGGGTTATATGCGTGGGCGGGGTATACGGAAAATATTTTACACGATCGGAGGCTTACACGATCGGAGGCTTGCTTCTTTCTCCATTTCTTCCCCCACCCCGATCTCAGCTGTTTCCTTCTCCTCCGTTCCTTTCCTCTTCCCCAGCGTGCGCAGGCTTCTTTCTCCGTTTCTTCCCCCACCCCGATCTCAGCTGTTTCCTTCTCCTCCGTTCCTTTCCTCTTCCCCAGCGTGCGCAGGCTTCTTTCTCCGTTTCTTCCCCCACCCCGATCTCAGCTGTTTCCTTCTCCTCCGTTCCTTTCCTCTTCCCCAGCGTGCGCAGGCTTCTTTCTCCGTTTCTTCCCCCACCCCGATCTCAGCTGTTTCCTTCTCCTCCGTTCCTTTCCTCTTCCCCAGCGTGCGCAGGCTTCTTTCTCCGTTTCTTCCCCCACCCCGATCTCAGCTGTTTCCTTCTCCTCCGTTCCTTTCCTCTTCCCCAGCGTGCGCAGGCTTCTTTCTCCGTTTCTTCCCCCACCCCGATCTCAGCTGTTTCCTTCTCCTCCGTTCCTTTCCTCTTCCCCAGCGTGCGCAGGCTTCTTTCTCCGTTTCTTCCCCCCCCCATCTCAGCTGTTTCCCTTCTCTTTTACTCGTCGCGGGTTATATGCGTGGGCGGGTTATATGCGTGGGCGGGTTATATGCGTGGGCGGGGTATACGGGAAATATTTTACACGATCCGGAGAACCTGCGGGTTATATGCGTGTGCGGGTTATTTGCGTGGGCGGGTTATATGGGTGAAAATACGGTATATAAACTCAAGTACCTAGGCATGCAGACTGTTTTTACAAACATTGGTGAAAGAATCGGTCGCTCTCAGGAGCTCAGTGAATCCCAGCGTGGAAGTGTGATAGGATGCCACCTGTGCAACAAATCCGGTCGTGAAATTCCCTCGCTCCTAAATATCCCACCGTCAACTGTCAGTTGTATTATAAGAACGTGGAAGTGTTTGGGAACGACAGCAACTCAGCCACGAAGTGGTAGGCCACGTAAACTCATCCATGGTATTGGACCTGGGTACTTGAGAGACCGCCTGCTGCCAATTACCCCCAATAGACCGATTAGATCCCACAGATTAGGCCTCCTCCGAATTCCATCTGCCGGCCAATGCCGACTGGCGACTACCCGGAGGAGAGCCTTCTCTGTGGCTGCTCCGACCCTCTGGAACGAACTCCCCGTGGAGATTCGAACCCTCACCACCCTCCAGGCCTTCCGCAAAGCCCTTAAAACCTGGCTATTCCGACAGGCCTGGGGCTAAAGAGCTTCTGCCCCCCCCCCCTCGAATGATATGGTTGTTGCGTGTTTTAAATTGTGTACTCTTATGTTCGTCTTTTTATCCCGTCTGTACCCCTTTCCTTGACTGAATTGTGAGCCGCCCTGAGTCCCCTTCGGGGAAAAGGGCGGCATATAAATGAAATAAATCCAATCCAATCTAATCCAACATCAGTGTGCGACCTCACAAATGCGCTTCTGGAAGAATGGTCAAACAGTCCCATAAACACACGCCTGAACCTTGTGGACAGCCTTCCCAGAAGAGTTGAAGCTGTTGTAGCTGCCAAGGGTGGTGGACCGATGTCATATTGAACCCTATGGATTAGGAATGGGGGGTCACCTACAGTAAGTTCATATGCGAGGAAAGGCAGGTGAGCGAATACTTTTGGCAATATAGTGTATAAGTGGCCAGCGGCCAGCCGATGCTTCTTTGAGAGCGAGTATGCAAAGCTTCGAGGTGACAGGGAGACCAGTTCAGGGGCGTGGCCAGCCAGCCATCGCTACCAGTTCACCAAACTGGGCAAAATTTCCGCCACCGGTTCGGGCAAACCGGTGCGAACCAGCTGAATACCACCTCTGGGCTTGATGACCTACAAGATCCTTTCCAACCCTGTTATTCTGTTCTATGAAGTCCTCAACTTATGACCACAGCTGAGACCAACATTTCTGTTGCTAAGTAAGCTATTTATTAACGGTCAGTAAACTATCGTAAGTCAAGGACGACATGGGTTACCGTTGAGCCAGGGACTCATACCTATGCATTTGAATTCATTGCCAACCACAACTCTCCAAAAACCAATTAGGTTGTTTTTTTTTTAATTTTGAGTATTTGGACTCTACAGAAGGAAATTATTTGGCCGCCTCTGTAAATCGGTAACTATTAAGAGAGGATTACAGGAAGGGGGGGGGGGAGTTTGCACAATGGCTTGGGGATTGCCCTGATACGATTTTCTTATTTTTACGGAAGCCTTTTCTAGAAATATTACCGGCTGGGAGGAGAGATTAAAATGCAAACAAAAAAACTAAACAAAAAAACCAGTTTGGTTGGTTCAAGTAGTAGTGGCCACTGACAGACACAGCGAAGGACGTTCGCTATCTAAATGGTCCGATTCTTCATCTTTCTGGTGTTAGTGGTCCTCCTTGGCCTGGTTGGTTGCTCAGAAGAAGGTAAGAGGATTTGGAAAGGGTTCTTGGAGATGGTTGCGTGAGAAGGAAGGAGAGGAAGATCCCTGGACAAGCAGTCTCCCCTCAACACCATTTGGTTGGTCATTAAGCTGGAAGCTTTCAAGAAGAGACTGAAATGCCCACTGTCAAAAATGGTGCAGGCCATGATGTTGAACCTATGGCATACATGCCACAGGTGGCACACACGGAGCCATATTTTGTGGCACGCCAGCCAGCTGATTTTTTCACCCTTCTGGAGGGCCAGGAGTGGTTGCTTTCGCCCTCACCGGGCTTCAGGGAAGCCTCTGGAGGCTGGGGAGGGTGAAAAAGGGCCGAAAGAGAAGTTCGGGAAGGAGGGAGAAGAGGGGAAGGAAGGAGGGAGGAAGAGAGGGAAAAGAAGGAAGGAGAAGAGGGGAAGGAAGGAAGGAGGAAGAAAGAGAGGAAGGAAGAGAGGGAAGGGAAGGAGGGAGAAGGGAAGGAAGGAGGGAGGAAGAGAGGGAAAGGAAGGAAGGAGAAGAGGGGAAGGAAGGAGGAAGAGAGGAAGGAAGAGAGAAAGGAAGGAAGGAGAAGAGAAGGAAGGAGGGAGGAAGAGAGGGAAAGGAAGGAAGGAGAAGAGGAGAAGGAAGGAGGGAGGAAGAGAGAGAAAGGAAGGAGGGAGAAGAGGGGAAGGAGGGAGGAAGGAAGAGAGGGAAAGGAAGAAGAAGAGGGGAAGGAAGGAAGGAGGAAGAAAGAGAAGAAGGAAGAGAGGGAAAGGAAGGAGGAAGAGAGGGAAAGGAAGGAGAAGAGGGAAGGAAGGAGGGATGAAGAGAGGGAAAAGAAAGAAGAGAAGAGGGGAAGGAAGGAGGAAGAAAGAGAGGAAGGAAGAGAGGGAAAGGAAGGAGGGAGAAAAAGGGAAGGAGGGAGGGAGAGAAAAAATTGACACAGTGAATGGATCCATGTACCTTTCCTAGCATGGAAACTGTTTTTAATTTGGTAGCTGGAGGTAAAAGATTTGGTCTGCACTCCTCCGTAGTTCTGTCAGATCCCCCTTTTCTCAGTCCCCCCCCCCTTTTCTCACCTGTTCCCAATGGGACGGTGTGAAAGAAAGAGGGACGAACTGGGAAGATCGCCCCCAAAGGGGGGCACCCACCTCCTCCACCTGGGTTGAAGGGAGCGGGGACAGTGGGTTCATCCTTTCTCCAGGAGTGCCAAGTCCACAAAAATCTTCCTGAACCACGTCGTCGGTGGCTTCTGTTGTCCCTCGTAGCCCCTTCCAACCTGCTCTCTTGTCTTTCTCCTTTTGGGGGGGCGGGCAGATGGAAGGGACGGCGAAGGGAAAGAGAGTTTGCTGCGCAGGTCGAAACGAAGCAGGTTGGAGCATCCGAACTGCCCTTGTCCAGGTGAGCCTCGTCTTTTGATTTCCATCGGGGAGCGGGAAGAAAATTTGCCTGCAAGATCACTTTCGGTTTCTTCTGGCGCAAGGATTGTGTGGTTGTGTGTTCATAGGTTGTCTCCTTGGGGTTTTTTTTTTCTCCCTCTGTTCTTAGGGGCCTGGCTCAAAAGCAAACAAGCTTTGTTGTTAATCAGGGTTCCTCTTTTGAGGGTTGCATTTCTTCAAGGGGTGACCTCAGGGGTGGGACCGGTTTGGGCAAACTGAATGCTAGTTTTACATCTGATTCACCGAACTGGTAGTTGGAAGGACTGGCTGGCCCCGCCCGCCCCTCTCCTTCCCTCTAGGAGTCTCAACGCGGCCCGTTCATCATGCCAGGTAAGTGCAGGGCCTGTGTGGAGGCTTTGGGAGGGCAAAAAATGGGCCTCCAGAAGAGGGCCCATTTCCGGATCCCGGAGGGCCTCTAGAGCCTGGGGAGGCCATTTTCACCCCCTCCCCCGGAGGCTCAAGGAAAGCCTTATGAGCCTGGGGAGGGTGTAAACAGTGCCCCCCCCCCGATAGTGCAGGAGGCCCGAGTAGGCCATGCCCACCATGGCCACGCCCACCCAGCAAGAGCAGAGAACTGGTTGCTGAAATTTTTCAATCCCACCACTGAGTGATCTGTGGATCAGGAGGAGGTACCTCTTTTTCTTCCTCTGATGCGCCATGTTTTCTCTTCCTGACCTCCTTCCAATCATCTTCCTTTAATAATCCCTTGCGGGGTGGGGTCAGGGCAACTGAATGGAGCGAGAAGAGTGTTTCCTGGCTGGATGCCCTCCACTGTCGCCAGTATGGAGTTTTGTTCAGCAGATATATTCTCAGTGTGCCCAAAGAGAGAAATATCTGCCTCGACCTAGGATTGAACTCACGGCCTCCTGATGGCTTGTTGACTTCTAGGCCACCGCACCACCCTTCTAATGATGGTTCCTAATTGCTTTTAGATCTAGGTGGACTCCGACGCCCAAAGAGACGCAGCCCTGAGTGTCCCTGCGATGGATTCAGCTTACGTAGTTTGTCAGGTAAGACAATGCTCCTGGGTGTAACTCGTGTGAAAGTAAAGGAAGATGGGTCCCTGGGTGTAGCATTTTCGTAGGTGTGGAAGAAAGGGAGAAATCAGAAACTTCCCATCGGGATGTTTCTAGAACCCTGGCTTGTTTTAATTGTGTCCACCCATTAAAACCACTTTTTATGGGGCAGGATACTACAGATAGTAGTATCGACTTACAATTGAGCCCAGAAATGGCTGTGGCTAAGCGGGATGTCGGTTCAGTGAGTTTTGCCCCATTTGACAACCTTTATGGCTACAGTTGTTAAGTGAATCACTTCAGGTGAAAAGTGAGTGACACGGTTGTTAAATGAATCTGGCTTTCCCACTGAATTTGCATGTCAGAAGGTCTCAAAAGGGGATTGTGTAACACACACACACACCCCCGGGGACACTGCAGCAGTCATAAGTATGAGTAGCATGGGAAAACGGATTCCCTTAACAACCCGCGTTACTGACTTAACACAGCCGCCGTGGTTCACGTAACAACCGTGGCAAGACAGGGCGTACAACGGGACGAAGCTCCCTTATCAACGGTCTCGCTTAGCCGCAGAAATACAAGTTGTGGTCGTAAATGGAGGATTATCCTCTACCTTTCTGTCTCCAACTGACCGATTAAAAGATGCATTGTTTTATTTTATTTTTTTCCCCACGTTCCCTTTCAGAACATCGCAACCAACGTCATCCTCGCAAGAGCAAGCATCACGTGTCCCGTAAGAACAAATGTAGGAGGTTTTTGAAACACTGCGCTTTTCAAGGGATCCATGTCCCTTTATAGTTTATCCTGGTTTTCTCGGCAACACCCAAGGGGATTTTTTTTATCCAAGGTGCAATGTTGATTCTTGCGCCTTTCTGATTTTTTTAAAATATCCTTGTTTGCTCTACGTTGGTTGGAAATAAAGCTCCGAGTTTGGGGCCTTTGTGGGTGTGTGAATGGCCTGTGTAAAGAATTGTGTGGACAAATAAAAACAATAATGAAACTTGCTAGACGCCTGCTTCGCACATTTTGCAACCCCTTGTAAAACCCGGAGAGGTGCAGAAAATAAAGGCGTTCCAATGGGGAAAATTGTTTACAAATGGGAGCGAACCCTTTGCAAAATGCTAACCAAAAGATGGAGGTAAGTCTTCTACCAAAAGCAGAACAGAAAAGAATAATAGAGCTGGAAGGGACCCCGGAGGTCTTCTAGTCCAACCCCCTGATTAGGCAGGCAGGGAAAACATTTATCATTTCAGACAAATGTCCAGTCTCTTTGATGGGAAGCTGACTCAACCTTGAGTCGGTCAGGATCGAACTGCTGGCAATGGGCAGAGTTTGCCCGGAATGCTGCATTCTGTGCCCACCCTGTTAGTCTACATGATTTAATTTATAAAATTGGTTAATCCTGGTAAAAATATACGAATGCAGAATATAAATCACAGTAGGAGAGAGCTACTTAAACACCAGATGGCTGAATAAGGCTGAATTTACACATTTATATTGGTAAGTGGGAAATTTGTGGAGTGAATTTTGCACCATTTTCTTGCCACAATTGCTAAGTGAATCACTGCAGTTGTTAAATTAGGAACACTGTTGCTAAGTGAATTTGGCTTTCCCGTTGACTTTGCTGCTCAGAAGGCGGCAAAAGGTGATCACATGAGCCCAGGACACTGCAACCGTCATAACTATGAACCAGTTGTCAAGCATCCCAATGTAAATCACGGTTCCACCACAAAACCGCGATAGACAAAAGCGCGCTCGACGAAAGCGCGTACGTGACGTCATCACAGCGCGACGAAAACATCGCGCTGTGATCGATAAATGTAAAAATAAAGCGAAAACCTTACCCTAACCCCCCCCAAACCTAACCCTAAACCTAACCCTAACCCTAACCCTTAACCTAACCCTAAATCTAACCCTAAACCTAACCCTAACCCTAACCCTAACCCTTAACCTAACCCTAAATCTAACCCTAAACCTAACCCTTAACCTAACCCTTAACCTAACCCTAAATCTAATCCTAAACCTAACCCTTAACCTAACCCTAAATCTAACCCTAAACCTAACCCTTAACCTAACCCTTAACCTAACCCTAAATCTAACCCTAAACCTAACCGTTAACGTAACGCTAAACCTAACGCTAACCCTTAACCTAACGCTAAACGTAACCCTAACGCTCTAACCCTAACCCTAACCCTTAACCTAACCCTAACCCTAACCCTAACCCTAACCCTAACCCTTACCTTTATGTGAATCGGCTTGCTTTAATTTTATTTTTATTTCAATTTTTAATTTTTTTCGCCGCGCTGTGATGACGTCAAATGCGCGCTTTCGTCGAGCGCGCTTTTGTGGACCGCGGTTTTGACGGGTCACGGAAAAATAACATGACCGTGGGGATGTGGCAGTCATAAGTGTGAAAAATATAAGTCACTGTTTTCAGTACCGTTGTAACTTCGAATGGTCACTAAATGAACTGTTGTAAGTGGAGGACTACCAGTACTATTTCAGGCAAATGGATGTCCAGTCTCTTCTTCTTAAAAGTCTCCAGTGATGGAGCATTCACAGCTTCTGGTGGCAAGCTGTTCCACTGGTTCATTGTTCTCATTGTCAGGAAATTTCTCCTGGATTCCAGATTGCTTCTCTCCTGGATTAGTTCCCATCCATTGTTTCTCCATCTTGCCTTCTGGTGCTTTGCAAAACAGGTTGCAAAACTCCCCTCATCTTCGTGGCAGCCCTTCAAATACGTCATCTACATTCCGACCTAAGTTTCGTACACAAAATTATCTGCCATAGCATCCTACCTGTGAGCGACAACTTTAACTGCAACCGCAATAACACGACAGCTATCAATAGTTGCAAACTCAATGTAATCCGCTCTAATCTTGATTGCAGGAAATACGACTTCAGCAATAGAACAGTAAATGCCTGGAACATTCTACCTGATCCTGTTGTTTAGTTCCCCTAATCCCCACACATTTTACTTTAAACTGTCTACTAGGGACGTTACCCGTTTCTTAAGAGGTCCTTAAGGTAGGGGAGGGTTCTGGGTGCTTCTTTTTCTTCTTCTTCTTCTTTTAAATAATTTTTATTGAATGTTTTAATCTTTAAAAATAGCAGTTAGCAATAGCAGTTAGACTTATATACCGCTTCGTAGGGCTTTCAGCCCTCTCTAAGCGGTTTACAGAGTCGGCACATCGCCCCCACAATCTGGGTCCTCATTTTACCCACCTCGGAAGGATGGAAGGCTGAGTCAACCTTGAGCCGGTGAGATTTGAACCACTGAGCTAATAGCAGTTAGACTTATATACCGCTTCATAGGGCTTTCAGCCCTCTCTAAGCGGTTTACAGACTCAGCATATCGCCCCCACAATCTGGGTCCTCATTTCACCCACCTCGGAAGGATGGAAGGCTGAGTCAACCTTGAGCCAGTGAGATTAGAACCGCTGAACTGCAGATAACAGTCAGCTGAAGTGGCCTGCAGTACTGCACCCTAACCACTGTGCCTTCCTCAAGAAGGAACATATTACCATTTATGGTGGACCTGCGAGGAGGCTAAAAAATTTTTGGGAAAAGGATCAAAAATTGGCAATAACAGGGGATAAAATAGAATGGAAACCTGAAGTTTTTTTTTATTAGGAATAATGTCTGCGAAATACAAAAAATAAAGAAATCCAGTATTTAATACTACATATAATTACTGCGGCAAGGATTGCCTTTGCCCAGAAGTGGAAAAACAAATTAACTCCAAGCGAAGATGAAATAATAAGAAAGGTTATGGATTGTGCCGAAATGGACAAACTAATTAAGGAAATCCAGGGAAAAGAAGAATCAGAATTCTACCAGATATGGGATAAATGGTATAGGTGGATGGAGGAAAGAAACAAGAACCAATGATAACAAAACTCCAAAAATAATAGTTAGGAGTAAAATAAGAAGGTTAAGAAGGGTGAAATCCAAATGAAATTCAAGAGAAGGGGAAATAATATAAGGTGAGCGGTATTCAATTGACAATTGCTATTAGAAAGAACAGGAAGCTCCTGTTCGTATTGTATAAATGTGATGTACGTCTAATTTTTGTGTGTGTGTATTTTACATGTTTGTTAATAAAAAATCTTTTTTAAAAAAATAAAAAAAACAGTAAAGAAGACACAACAAGGGGGAAAAAACAAAATAAAACAAGACAAAACACAGAACGTGCATAACAATAATATAGTAATTTTACAGATTTCTATATCGGCACAGATAAGCCTTGGCAGCAATCCAGCCTGCCAAGCTAGCCACAAAAGTTCTCCAACTTTTAGTCAATGCGTTGACTCCTGCAAAAGGGGCGTGTGCACAAGCAGTCCTTATTATAGTCTGGAGAGGAGCCTAATGACCACCAGCTGAGTGCAATTACCTCCTGTAACTGCGCAACTGTTCCTTACGCCTATTAGCTCTTCGGTGCCCGGCATCCAGAACAACTCACTGCAGACATCCGGATCACACTCCCTTGTCTCCTCCCCACTGGTCCAAGGGTCAGGCGTCTCCTGGTGGCCAACCAGCCTCTCTGCGCCCTGCTCGGAGTCGGAACCCTGTTCAGGGTCCTCCACATCCTCCAGAGTCGACTCATAGGGCCACTCGCTGTCGGAGTCTGGTGGCAGCTCCAACGGCTCCTGCTGGGCCACAACAGATTGTTAATGGGTTATGGTTCGCCCACATGTTCGGTGCTATTTCTACCTCTTCTACATCCTTCTCCATTTCTGGATCCATCCACACCATGTCGATCCTGGACCATGAATTATGGGGGTTTGAAAAGAATGTGTATTGAGTCTTCTGTGGGTTGATTTCTCTCCAAACATCTTTTAGATTTAATTCTTGGGCCATTTCAAAAAAATGCATTCGGTAGAGTTCTCCTTTCATAATTTTTTTTAATTATCCGTTTTATAGTCTTTTTGGGGGGGGATCTACCACCGCGGTACTGCATTGTTTTAAATGTAAAAATAATAAAAATATATTCCAAAAAAAAAAAAAAAGATACACTTGAGCCTAGAATAAGAACACGGGATTAACTGCCAAGATTTCTAGTTCCTCTTCCCAAAACGAAGTTATAAACTGGCTCAGCCACATCCAAGTGCTTCCTTCCACAAAAAAATAACTGGCGGAGAACATTTGAAATAGCGCTTCTCTGCAGCTCAGTTCACCGCGATTGAACCGTTGCCACCATTGCCACCTTTGCAAGTTGGAACGAGAATTTAGGAACAGGTTCTTCAAAAGATTGGCATGAGTTCCCAATGTACGCTAAATTGGCCCAACTCAATTGGCTTCATCAGGCTGATTGCAAACCCCAGAATTCACACAGCTAAGGAGGAGGGGAGGAAAATTGTCGTTTGAATCAAGCCGGTTTGGTGACCAATAGCAACAGCACTTACACTTATATGCCACTTCATAGTGCCGTTGTGGCCCGCCAGTGGAGCTGGCAGCAGATTCGGACAGTGAGGAGGTTGGGGAGGAAGAGGGGCCAGTTCTGGAGTCTGGGGAAGGCTCTGATGAGGGCTCTGCGTCGGAGGCAGAGAGGGGGCCAGGGCCGTCTGACAGTTACCAGCTGCCTTCAGAGTCAGACATCAGTGAGGCAGAAGAACAGCTGGAGCTTGTTCCCAGTGTGCGGAAGCGCAGAGTCGCCAGACGAAGGGAACAACTAAAGAGCAGGGGTCGACTTGTGAGCCAGGCCAGATGATGAATGGCCCCTCCCAGAGGAAATAAAAGAGGAGCGAAAGGGGAGTGGAGTATGCAGGAGACAATTAGTTCGCTTAATTGGTTCATGAGTCTCTCCGAGACGCCTTGCCAAGTTTTGCATATATCGGCCTGGCAGCTCTCCAAGCCAGATAAGGTCTGTGACTGTAAATCCTCCCAAGTCAGATAACGTCAGTGACTGTAAATCCTCCCTTGGAAGTCTTTGCTGGATATGAATGAGCAGAATTCACAGTCAATTAATAAAAGGGTTTTTTGTCAGGACAACAGGGAGTTGGCTTCATGCTTTCAGGAAGCCGAGGTCAGAACAAGTCCTTTTACCGCCCTCTCTAAACGGTTTACAGAGTCAGCCTATTGACCCCAAAGATCTGGGTCCTCATTTTACCAATCTTGGTAGGATGGGAAGCTGACTCAACCTTGAGTTGGTCAGGATCGAACTGCTGGCAATGGGCAAAGTTTGCCCCGGAACACTGTGCCACCCTGTTGGTCTATATGATTTAATTTGTAACATTGGTTAATCCTGGTAAAAATATATGAATGCAGAATATAAATATAAATCACAATAGGAGAGAGCTACTTAAACACCAGATGGCCTATAAGGCTGAATTTACATGGATGTTGCCTCCAAAGGACAGTCCAGATCCTGAGGGGTGAAAACTTACACCCCTCAGAGAGGGCCCGCAATTTGGGAGTCCTCCTGGATTCACAGCTGACACTGGAACATCATTTGTCGGCTGTGACCAGGGGGGCCTTTGCCCAGGTTAGCCTGGTGCATCAATTGTGGCCCTACTTGGATCGGGAGGCACTCCAAATGGTCACTCACGCCCTAGTCACCTCAAGGCTGGATTACTGCAACGCGCTCTACATGGGGCTACCCTTGAAGAGTGTTCGGAGACTGCAACTAGTCCAGAATGCAGCCGCGCGAGCGATATTGGGTGTACCTAGGTACACCCACGTCACACCGATCCTCCGCGAGCTGCACTGGCTACCTATTGGTCTCCGGACGCAATTCAAGGTGTTGGTTATTACCTTTAAAGCCCTACATGGCTTAGGGCCAGCGTACCTCCGAAACCGCCTACTGCCACATTCCTCCCAACGGCCGATAAGATCCCACAGGGTGGGCCTCCTTCAGATGCCATCAGCCAGACAATGCCAGCTGGCAGCTCCCCGGAGGAGAGCCTTCTCTATGGCTGCTCCAACCCTTTGGAACGAACTACCCCCAGAAATCCAGACCTTGCCCACTCTCATGGCCTTCAGAAAAGCTGCGAAAACCTGGCTATTCCGGCAGGCCTGGGACTGTTGACCTCACTGTTGAGGTCCAGCCCCGATCGTAACGAATGTATGTGTGTTGTTTTTAACATGTTTTTTATTGTCATTTTTTAATTATTCTTCTTTCTTCGATGTAAGCCGCCCGGAGTCCTCCGGGATTGGGCGGCCTATAAATCGATTTAATAAATAATAAAATAAATAAATAAATATTGGTAAGTTGAGATTGAGAGATTGAGAGATGCTTTATTTGTATGCCGCCCTTTTCCCTGGGGGGACTCAGGGCGGCTCACAACTCAAGGGGAGGGAGGACAAATAAGTCATAACATAAAAAACAATACATCATTAAAAACACAACAGTCATACAATTCGAGTGGGGTTGAAATCTTTAGCCCCAGGCCTGTCGGGACAGCCAGGACTTAAGGGCGACGCAGAAGGTCTGGAGGGTGGTGAGGGTACGAATCTCCACGGGGAGTTCGTTCCAGAGGGTCGGAGCAGCCACCGAGAAGGCTCTCCTCCGGGTAGTTGCCAGCCGACATTGGCCGGCTGATGGAACTCGGAGGAGGCCTAATCTGTGGGATCGTATCGGCCTAGTGGAGGTTAGTGGGAAATTTGTGGAGTGAGTTTTGCACCATTTTGCCACTTTTCTTGCCACAATTGCTAAGTGAATCACTGCAGTTGTTAAATTAGGAACACTGTTGCTAAGTGAATTTGGCTTTCCCGTTGACTTTGCTGCTCAGAAGGCGGCAAAAGGTGATCACATGAGCCCAGGACGCTGCAACCGTCATAACTATGAACCAGTTGCCAAGCATCCCAATGTAAATAAATCACATGACCGTGGGGATGCGGCAGTCATAAGTGTGAAAAATATAAGTCACTGTTTTCAGTACCGTTGTAACTTTGAATGGTCACTAAATGAACTGTTGTAAGTTGAGGACTACCAGTACCATTTCAGGCAAATGGATGTCCAGTCTCTTCTTCTTAAAAGTCTCCAGTGATGGAGCACCCACAGCTTCTGGTGGCAAGCTGTTCCACTGGTTCATTGTTCTCACTGTCAGGAAATTTCTCCTTAATTCTAAGTTGCTTCTCTCCTTGATTAGTTTCCACCCATTGCTTCTTGTCCTGCCTTCAGGTGCTTTGGGGAATAGTTTGACCCCCTCTTCTTTGGGGCAGCCCCTGAGATATTGGAAGACTGCTATCATGTCACCCCCTAGTCCTCCTTTTCATTAAACTAGACATACCCAATTCAGTCAATTCAGAATAGAGTTGGAAGGGACCTTGGAGGTCTTCTAGTCCAGTGTTTTTCAACCACTGTGCCGCGGCACACTAGTGTGCCGTGACATAGTGTAAGGTGTGCCGTGGGAAAATTACTTTATATATAGTCAATATAGGCACAGAGTTAAAATATTTTAACATTTTCTAATGGTGGTGTGCCTCGTGATTTTTTTCATGAAAAAAGTGTGCCTTTGCACAAAAAAGGTTGAAAAACACTGTTCTAGTCTAACCCCCTGCTCAAGTAGGAAACCCTACACCACTTCAGACAAATGGTTATCCAATCTCTTCTTAAAAACCTCCAGTGTTGGAGCATTCACAACTACTGGAGGAAAATCGTCCCACAATTGTTCTAACTGTCAGGAAATTTAATCCTTAGTTCTAGGTTGCTACTCTTGTTAGTTACCGTAATTAGTTTAGTTTAGTTCTCTCCTTAGGAAAAGAAAGTGTCTGTAAGAAAATTGGTGACTCCGTCCAATTACATTGGGAGATACTCCCTTCACATCTCCTTTACCTCTTTTAACCTCATTATGACTCTCTATACACAAAGCCTCTTTCCGTCCAGCTTACTGTTTATCCTGATTTACAGCAAAGGTTGGCGTGAATTATGAAGTTGGGACAGAAAAGCTTTACAGCTCATTGAACAAATATGTGGTTGTTAGTTGCAAAGTCATGTCCCACCCATCACGACCCCATGGACAACGTCCCTCCAGGCCTTCCTGTCCTCTACCATCCTCTCGAGTCCATCGAAGCTCATGCCGACTGCTTTGGTGACTCCATCCAGCCACTTCATTCTCTGTCGTCCTCTTCTTCTTTTGCCCTCCATCGTTCCCACCACGAGGCCCTTCTCCAGGGAATCCTTCCTTCTCATTAGGTGGCCAAAGTCTTTGAGTTTCCTATTCAGGGTCTGGTCTTCTAAAGAGCAGTCAGGGTTGATCTCCTCTAGGACTGACCGGTTGGATGGCCTTGCAGTCCAAGGGACTCGCAGGAGTCTTCTCCGGCACCAGAGTTCAAAGGCCTCCATTCTTTGGCGCTCAGCCTTCCTTATGGTCCAGCCTTCACAGCCATCCATTGCAACTGGGAAGATCATAGCCTTGACTACACACACTTTTGTTGTCAGGGTGATGTCTCTGCTTTTTAGGATGCTGTCTAGATTTGCCATCGCTTTCCTTCCCCAGGAGCAAGCGTCTTTTGATTTCTTGGCTGCAGTCCCCATCTGCGGTGATCTTGGAGCCCAGGAAAATAAAATCTGTCACTACCTCCATTTCTTCCCCGTCTATTTCGTGACCCGTCAAAACCGCGGTCCACTAAAGCGCGCCCGATCAAAGCGCGTACGTGACGTCATCAGCAGAGCGACAAATAAAATTAAAAATAAATTAAATTAAAATTAAAATTAAATTAAAGCAAGCTGATTCACATAAAGGTAAGGGTTAGGTTTAGGTTTAGGGTTAGGGTTAGGTTAAGGGTTAGGGTTAGGGTTAGGGTTACGTTAAGCGTTAGGGTTAGGTTTAGGGTTAGGTTAAGGGTTAGGTTTAGGGTTAGGTTAAGGGTTAGGTTAAGGGTTAGGTTTACGGTTAGGTTAAGGGTTAGGCTTAGGGTTAGGTTTAGGGTTAGGTTTGGGGTTAGGTTAAGGGTTAGGTTTAGGGTTAGGTTTAGGGTTAGGTTAAGGGTTAGGTTTAGGGTTAGGTTAAGGGTTAGGTTTGGGGTTAGGTTAAGGGTTAGGTTTAGGGTTAGGTTTAGGGTTAGGTTAAGGGTTAGGGTTAGGGTTAGGTTAAGGGTTAGGTTTGGGGGGGTTAGGGTAAGGTTTTCGCGTTAATTTTAAATTTACCGCTCACAGCGTGCCGTTTTCGTCGTGCTGTGATGACGTCACGTACGCGCTTTTGTCGAGCGCGTTTTAGTCTACCGCGGATTTGTGGTGGAACCGTCTATTTGCCAGGAATTGAGAGGGACAGATGCCATGATCTTAGTTTTCTTAATGTTGAGTTTCAAGCCAACTTTTGCACTCTCCTTCTTCACCCACATCAAGAGGCTCTTTAGTTCCTCTTCACTTTCTGCCAGGAGAGTGGTATAATCTGCATATCTGAGGTTGCTGATCTTTCTCCCAGCAATCTTAGTTCTTAACAAATAGGACCAGGAAAGGAAAGGAAATCCCAGCTCAACGCTTCGTGAAAAAACCAAACCAAACACCTGGAAATAGATGGCATCTTCAAGAAGCATTTTTTGCCTGGATGTGGCACATGGGTCCTTTTGAGAAACAGATGCATTTAAAAACCGGTTTGATGTTTATTGTCCTTTTTTCTTTTCCTGTGCGTAGGTGGACACCATAGCCACACACCGGCTAATTCTTCCTGCGTCCCTACATTCCTGTGAAAGCTAAGGATACGATCTCATTTATTTATTTTTTTAATTACAAAATATAACCTTTCACTGCCAAGAAAGCTGTATAGAAGCTAGATGGCTACGATAACCCAGAAAATGTTTGGTTTATCGACAACAAGTTTTGGCATGTTCGGAGAAACCAAACAGAGAGGAAGATGGTATTAGTGTTTGGCAACAACAGCAAAAAAAAAACCCAGCAATCTAATAGTTGCACCTTTTCGGACTCACACATGTTAAATTACTTAATTCATTTCAATTATTCTATTATGCTTTCTTAAAAAGCTGCTTCCTGCCTCAATACATGTTTCTCCATTTCTTAGCCAGGGAAATATTCTGCCTTTTTCATATTTCCTAAGACATTTCATGGAGAGGGGTGACTTCCTACAATTCCATGAGTTGGAGCTCACAAAAGCTTCTGTTTCTTAATAAACTTGATTGCGCAGAAAATATGCCAGTTCTGATTATTTGCAGCCGAAACGGCCTTCTGTGAGGGAGCTTGCAATATTGCCATCTTCCCCCCCCCCCAAGTTTTCCAAACTTGGCGACTTTAATATCGGTGGACTTCAACTCCCAGAATTCCCCAGCTAGCTTGCTTTAAGTTGAGTGGACTTCAATTCCCAGAATCCACCCGCCAGCTTGGTTTAAGATGGGTGGATTTCAATTCCCAGAATTCCCCAGTTTGCTTAAAATGCATGAACCTCTACTCCCAGAACTTCCCAGCCATGTTGTTTTAAATTGGGGGAACTTCAACACCCAGAATTCCCCAGCCAGATTGTTGCAAATTGAGTAGATTTCAACTCCCAGAATCCACCAGCCAGCATGCTTTAAGTTGGGTGGACTTCAACACCCAGAATCCCCCAGCCAGCATGCTTTAAATTGGGTGGACTTCAATACTCAGAATCCCCCAGCCAGGTTGTTGCAAATCGGGTGGACTTCAACTCCCAGAATCCCCCAGCCAGCATGCTTTAAATTGGGTGGACTTCAATACCCAGAATCCACCAGCCAGGTTGTTGCAAATCAAGTAGACTTCAACTCCCAGAATCCCCCAGCCAGCATGCTCTAAATTGGGTGGACTTCAACACCCAGAATCCCCCAGCCAGGTTGTTGCAAATCAAGTGGACTTCAACTCCCAGAATCCCCCAGCCAGCATACTCTAAATTGGGTGGACTTCAATACCCAGAATCCCCCAGCCAGGTTGTTGCAAATCACCATGCTGGCTGGGGGATTCTGGAAGTTGAAGTCCACCCATCTTAAACTGGGCAGGACTTCCTACCCCAGCTCTTTCATATTAGAATTTCGACATAAAATGAGTCACGGAGATGCAATAGGCAGCGCAGGCCGCAAACCCGCCTGCGGTCAACCCAAATGAAATCCAACCCCGAAGCTCACTTTAAAGCATCGTTTTTTCTCTTCTCCGCAGAAGCCGGGGGGACGCGCGGCCCCTTTAAGAACGGCGGCCAAAAAAAAAGAGGGGGCGGGCTCAGAACGCTGTCTTCAAGAGAACTGGCGGGGTGACGTTCCAAAGGGGCCCCCGCGGCGACTCCGCCCATTGGTGCGCGGCTGTCATGTGGCGCTTCCGAATGTTCGGGTTAAGGCGGAAACCGGTCCGTAAAAAGGACACCTGTGGGCAGAGGTGGACGGCAGCCTCATTGGGTGAGTAGAAGGCGAAGGAGCGGGACGGGCGGGCGAGCAGCTATAATAACACCCCCCCCAAAAAAGAGGAATGGGACGGCCCGCCTTGTGAGCCGCGGTCCGCGGTTCGGACGGTTCCATTGACGAGGGAGGGGGGGTGGGACTTTGACAGCTGGACCGCTTCCAGGGAAGTACGGGGAACTAGTGACTTTGGAAGGTGGTGGTCGTCGTCCAAACACGGTGGGAGAAAGAAATCAGGGCAGGCTTATTCGCTGAAGTGAGCCTGGCGCGACTCTTTGCCCTTCGAGGAACTTTTCTGGGGGATTCTGGGAATTGTGGTCCTGAGGGGTGATGCAGATGGAAGGAGACGAGCCTCTTAGGACAGCACGTTTGGGGAAGGAGGATTGGAGGGAGGGAAATCATGGTGGGCATAAAAGGTATGAAGATGCGCGCTGATCTTCTGGGGTGAGTGGGTGGGTGTTCTTTTAGGGACTACAGCTCCCATAATCCCCTGATTGCAAAATCAAGCAGCGGGGATTCTGGGGGATGTGATCTAAAGGATCTAGGGACGCCTGGGCCCCCAACACTGAGCTTTCCTAGAAAGGAGCAGAGGCTAGAACAGTGTTTCTCAACCTTGGCAACTTGAAGATGTCCGGACTTCAACTCCCAGAATTCCCCAGCCAGCGAATGCTGGCTGGGGAATTCTGGGAGTTGAAGTCCGGACATCTTCAAGTTGCCAAGGTTGAGAAACACTGGGCTACAACAGGGGTTCTAGGGTGGAACTGACGGACTTCAACTCCCAGAATTCCCGAGCTAGCCATGCTGGCTCAGGAATTTTGGGACTTGAAGTCCACGGGTCATAAAGATAACCAACCGTGGGATAGAAGGTGCCCCGGGACTGCTGATTCAGGAAGTCCATTTTCCCCAGCATGATTCCTCCAAGGTGTATCAGACTCGGTTGATAAGTTTCTAGGTGTTTCACATAGCAAATCCCAGAGTCAATGAGCGTGAATCAGTTTTTTTCTCAAAAGCTTGGCTGGGGAATTCTGGGCGTTGAAGTGCGCGCATCTCAAAATGGCCCGAATTGAGAAACACGGATATACCGGTAAATGATTGAGTAATTCATCCTGTAATACATCAGCTGGCTGTCTATTCTCAAACATCCAGGTCATGGCTGTCCCAAAGATGCTTTTTTTTCAAGAGGCAACTGACTTTCTAGTTTTTTTTTCTTTTGAAGACATTTTGCATCTCAACCAAGAAGCTTCTTAAGCTCTGCCTGGATGTTGGGGAAGGGAAGGATTTCTACTCCTTGCAGACATCAACGGGCTGTTTTAATGTTTCGGATCACAGATCCCATCATCCTTGCCAGTTACTGAAGCTGTGTAACAGGACCAACATTTTATCAGGACGGAGCTGCACCAACCAAGGCAGTGGGATCATAGCTGTCAAATTACTTAACTGGAAAGATTCCTGAAGGCCACCGCCAGCACAAATATAGCTTGCTAGTTTACGTATAAATCAGTGGTTTGTTCTTTTAGGCTGCATCAAGTGACGCGGGTAGTTTGCAGGCTTCTGAAAGTTTGGCCAATGGCTATAAAACATGAGGAAAGAGGCCAGATTTTATTTTTTAATGTGCTGAGAATTGTGGGGTGATTTGTAGCGCAGCTCCCTATGGTTTCTGTGCTTATTTCACAATCGTTGAAAATCCACAGATTGCTTACGTGTTTTACAACCTGATGTTGAGGTTTAGGATTGTCTGTCGAGATCCTCATTCATCCGGGTCCATGGTGTCCCCAAAAGTGTTTTTTTTTTCCTTTTCTTTTCCAAAAGGCAACTTGGACTTTCTTGAAAACATTTCGCTTCTCCTCCAAGAAGCTTCTTCGGTTCTTCAGAAAGGGTGGGGGAATCAAGGAAGTCCAGTTGATTTTTGAAAAAGCATCTTTGGAAAGCTTAGGCTCGTTACAGTTAAACCTTCAAATTGTGAAATGGGGTTTAACTCCCGAAGTAGTTGCGCGTTACTTAGAGGATAAGTTGCTTTTCTCAAATTTTCCACCCAGAATACTTTTGATCTTTGTAAGCCTGCTTAAGTTGGATCAAGCTCTGAGTTAATAGAACTCTTCCCTACATAGGATTGCACCATAAATATTGCAGAGTTGAAGGATCTTGAATCCCTTCATGCTTGCTCTTAATATTTTGAACAAAAATGGCTGTGGGATGAGAATGCCCCAGAGTTTCAACTTTTACAATTCCTCTTTTTCATTTATTATATTAATTTCATTATACTGATGTCATTATATAAAATGCGAAGAAAAAAATAGAAATAGGAAATTAAGGGAAGGAAAAGGAATGGGGGAAAGAAGATTAACGCCTTTTTTTTTAAATCTCCCCCCCCCCCTTGTACCTCGCATCTTCCTTCCCTCCAACTTTTGCTGAATTCCTTGTTGGTGCTTCGTTTGCCTATCAACAAAATTAATTAGTGTCAAGCTATCAATCTATCGTTAACTGATTTTGAGCAAGAAAAACTGTCTCCTTGCGCAAGAAATAATGGCCAGACAAATAACCCAATTGCATAACCAAAATATCCCTAGGCCAACTAACCACAAAATTCCCTTTAATCTTGTCTTATTAGACAGCGATACTCCTGCTTAATTCATACACTTTCGGATAACATTATTAGCTGGGAGAGAAGTCAATCCTGATGTGTAAGGGTGCAGCATTTTGTTGTTCCTTGAGAAATCGCTACTGTCTTAGGATAGCCAACTGCAAATACATCAAGATTGCCACAATCTCTGTTACTCCATCCAAGCGTAAATTCGCGCTGCTGTTTAATGAATCGGGTTTTTTCAACGTCTTTGCTGCCCTCGACGTAGTAAGAGATAATCTGGTATATTTTTCTCTCTCCGTCAAAATTCAGAAAGATGCCCCTCTCTCTCTAAGCCTTCCATTTCAATGATGTCTTAATTTCCTGGAGAGTGTTATGGGCCACCAGTGGCCAGCAGAGCTGGCAGCAGATTCGGACAGTGAGGAGGTTGGGGAGGAAGATGGGCCAGTCCTGGAGTCTGGGGAAGGCTCGGATGAGGGCTCTGTGTCGGAGGCAGAGAGGGGAACAGAGCCATATGTCAGTTATCAGCTGCCTTCAGAGTCAGACAGCAGTGAGGCAGATGAATATATGGAGCCTGTTCCCAGTGTGCGAATGCGCAGAGTTGCCAGAGGAAGGGAACAGCGAAAGAACAGGGGTCGACTTGGGAGTAAGGCCACAGGTGAATGGCCCCTCCCAGAGGAAATAAAAGAGGAGCGAAAGGGGAGTGGAGTTTGCAGGAGACAATTCGCTTAATTGGTTCGTGACTCTCGGAGACTCCTTGCCAAGTTTTGCAGATATCGGCCTGGCAGCTCTCCGAGCCAGATAAGGTCTGTGACGGTAAATCCTCCCAAGCCAGATAAGGTCTGTGACCGTAAATCCTCCCTTGAAAGACTTCGCTGGATGTGAATGAGCAGAATTCACAGTCAATTAATAAAAGGGGTTTTCGTCTTTCATGTTCTTGGGACGTCTGCATCAGAACAGCAATTTCTTCTATATCAGGGAGTCTCTGGCAACTTTAAGACTTGGGGGGGGATGTCAACTCCCAGTATGGCTGGCAGGGGAATTCTGGGAGTTGAAGCCCCCAAGTCTTCCCGTCACCACGTCTGCAGATTTTTGCTCTCTAGTAACCCACATTTTTTAATACAAGCAACTGTAATAAGCACTCTATCCCAGAACAAAAAACTAATAATAATGCTGAAAAAAAACAGGGTGGGGGAAACCAGAGTGGTGCCAACTTCCTTCAGCATTTGTTTTTCACTTGTCATTCCTGTTGTCCTCACCCGTCAGGGCTGGCAAGTTTTGTTGGTGTTTCTGTTTTCGATTTGCAACTTGACCTGGCAAATTGGCAATGGTGCTGTTGCAAGCCTTAATTCCCCCTTTTCTTTCCCCTCTGCCATCCTCCCCCTGCGTTTTTGCAAGCTTCAAGTCATTGCGTCCGTCTCCGCTGTAGCGTTGCGGACCGGCTTAAGTGTGTATCGGGTAAGCCGCGCGCTGCCCCGCAGGTGCCGCTAAAGTTACCTGCTCTGTTTCGCTTTTTTTTTTTTCCTTGTTAGAAACATCATTTTGTTGTTGTTGTTTTTTAAGATGTTTTAGTATATTTTTATTTTCATTTTCATACACTCACATGCATACCCCATACAGTATTAGACAGTAATTGCGTCAATTCCTCTTGTCGACAATGCCCCAGAAAATAAAAGTCCAATATACCTCTTCCGTTCTCCGTACACCTCTTTCTTCCACCACCCTCCAACTTTCTATCTTCCCTCCATCATCCACCTCTACCCTACTTCCACGCACCCTCTACCACTCCTCTCTCCACATCCACTCCCCCCCTTCCTCCTCACCTTCCCCCCCACCCTCTCTCCCATCCCTCTCTGCCCACCTTTCTTCTTTCCTACTCCTCCACCACTTGGTGTATTTCCACTATATGTCAATATACTTGGCTTATCCTATTTTTAAAGAAAAATTAGAGAAAAACAGTATACATGTGAAGTCACATTGCATTGAGATCTAACACATCGTGTCTAGCCTGATGTATATCCCTCCCTCCCTCCACCCTACCCCCCTCCTCCTTCCCCCCTTCCCCCCCCCCGACTTCCCAGAACCCGTACACGGTATAAATTTTTAACAAACACAGTCTAAAATCTATTGAGAAAAAAAGAAATAAAGAAATTAATAACATCTCTACATTGATCTTAGCTTCTTCTTGCTAAGCTAACTTTAAACAATTTAAATCATTCCTGATCTTCAGCATAGGCTAACTGGAATTTCTCGGTCCCGTATTTATTTTGTATATAGTCAAGAAATAAAGAAATTAATAACATCTCTACATTGATCTTAGCTTCTTCCCGCTAAGCTAACTTTAAACAATTTAAATCGTTCCTGATCTTCAGCATAGGCTAACTGGAATTTCTTGGCCCCGTGTTTATTTTGTATATAGTCAAGAAATAAAGAAATTAATAACATCTCTACATTGATCTTAGCTTCTTCCCGCTAAGCTAACTTTAAACAATTTAAATCGTTCCTGATCTTCAGCATAGGCTAACTGGAATTTCTCGGTCCCGTATTTATTTTGTATATAGTCAAGAAATAAAGAAATTAATAACATCTCTACATTGATCTTAGCTTCTTCCTGCTAAGCTAACTTTAAACAATTTAAATCGTTCCTGATCTTCAGCATAGGCTAACTGGAATTTCTTGGTCCCGTATTTATTTTGTATATAGTCAATCCATTTTTCCCAGTCTCGTTTATATCTCTCATTTGAGTGATCTTTAAGATATATTCTGTTTCGCTTATTATTTTCGTCCAGGTACTACGTTTTCAAAGAGCGGAGAGCAGGCATGCTGGCTATTCCCTTTCTATTATGCCTTGTTTTTCTTTGAAGGCCCTTGGGGGGAGTGGAGCTTGGTGCCCCAGCTGGCAACCCACAAAGGAGGGTTTGTACGCTGAGTGCCTGGCACAGCTGCCCTCGTGGGCATCTCCTTTGCTATCCGAGGCCTCCTAATTGAAGCCGGGGATTAAAGAACAACGGGCTAACTCCAACCTGAAGTTTTTTTTATTAGGAATAATGTCTGCGAAATACACACAAAAAAAAGAAATCCAGTATTTAATACTACATATAATTACGGCGGCAAGGATCGCCTTTGCCCAGAAATGGAAAAACAAATTAATTCCAAGCGAAGATGAAATAATAAGAAAGGTTATGGACTGTGCCGAAATGGACAAACTAACTAAAGAAATCCAGGGAAAAGAAGAATCAGAATTCTACCAGATCTGGGATAAATGGTATAGGTGGATGGAGGAAAGAAACAAGAATCAATGAAGGAGTATAACAAAACTCCAAAAATAATAGTTACGAGTAAAATAAGAGGGTTAAGAAGGGTGAAATCCAAATGAAATGCAATAGAAGGGGAAATAATATAAGGTGAGAGGTATCGATTGAACGATTAGAAAGAACAGGAAGCTCCTGTCCGTATTGTATTGTGTAAATGTGGTGTACATCTAGGTCAGTGTTTCTCAACCTTGGCAACTTGAAGATGTCCGGACTTCAACTCCCAGAATTCCCCAGCCAGCATGTTTTATCAACCAACTAGGTAACATCATCAGTGCTAGAACAAGCTAATACCAGCACTGATGATGTTACACAGTTGGGTGATAAAACGTCTGTGAGAAAAACATCAAGTTCAGAGAGCACAAAGGACCCTATAGTCGCCGTCCTCCTCCTCCTCCTTCTCCTCCTCCTCCTCCTCCTCCTCGTAAACCCCACTCCATTCCAGCACTGGTGACGTTACCTAGTTGGGTGATAAAACATCTGTGAGAAAAACATCAAGTTCAGAGAGCACAAAAGACTCTATAGTTTCTTCCTCTTCTTCCTCCTCCTCCTCCTCCTCCTCTTCCTCCTCCTCTTCCTCCTCGTCCTCCTCTTCCTCTCCGCAAATCCCACTCCATTCCAGCACTGATGATGTTACCTAGTTGGGTGATGAAACGTCCGTGAGAAAACCACCACCAAGCTCAGAGAGCACAAAGAACCCTATAGTCTTCTTCCTCCTCCTCCTCCTCCTCCTCCTCTCCGCAAACCCCACTCCATTCCAGCACTGGTGACGTTACCCAGTTGGGCGATGAAACGTCCGTGAGAAAACCACCCAGCCTCAGAGAGCACCCAAGGACCTCTCATTTCAACCCGGAGCTGCAAATTTCCCCTTTCTTGATCGTAAGCCTGAAAAAAACGGTCGTCACAGTCTTCCGTCCTGTTGTAACTTCGGACGGTCAGTAAACAAATGGCTGTAAGTCCAGGACTAGCCATATGCTATTGGTTTGCCCAGCTTTCCCCTTATTTGTTTTCCTTCCCTTCTCGGATGGCGGAGGGCAAAGGGTCTCCGGCTTTGAGAACAGGGGAAGGATTGGTTTAACGTATGTATTCTCTCGGTGTCCCAACTCCGTTCTCTTCCCCTTCAAAGCTGTGCAACCTCTTCCATATCATCCCGTTCCTTGCTCTCTCCCCTACTGCCCCCCCCCCGTTGTTGTTTATGGCCCCTGCCCTAATCCCCCCCAACACACACACACACACACCAGCTGAGTTTCCCCCAATTCCCCGAGATGTTGTTTTCTCTGAGCTGCCGAAGGAGTGACTCAGTCCCATTCCAAATTCCACTTCTTGGGGAAGGAACTGCCAGGCACGGGAGGAATTCGTCCCCGTGGATGTGTGTGTGTGTGTGTCAGTTCGGGGCAAGGGGTGATTTTCTCAGAACAGAAGTGTGTGTGGGTTGCGGGGGTCCTTAGAACAATTAATCAGCCCAACGGCTTGCCTTCCAGGACGTGTTTTTTTTTGGGGGGGGGGATGCTCCAACCTTGGAGCTTTTTTTGAAGTAGAGATTGGACGGTAGGTAGCAGTGGTGGGTTTCAAAAAATTTTGAAAGGTATGGCCTGCTTTCCACTGGTGGAACCTCTTCCAACCGGTTCGGTAGATTTGACGAACCGGTTCTACCGAACCGGTGCGAACCGGTAGGAAGCCGCCTCTGGTAGGTAGAGACCTGCAACGGTGGAGGGTCTCCTGCTTGAGAAAAGGGGGTTGGACTAGAACAGTGTTTCTCAACCTTGGCCACTTGAAGATGTCTGGACTTCAACTCCCAGAATTCCCCAGCCAGCATTCGTGTATAAACAATTCAGTGTCTAGGACAGTGTTTCTCAACCTTGGCCACTTGAAGATGTCTGGACTTCAACTCCCAGAATTCCCCAGCCAGCATTCGCTGGCTGGGGAATTCTGGGAGTTGAAGTCCAGACATCTTCAAGTAGCCAAGGTTGAGAAACACTGGACTAGAAGACCTCCCAAGGGCCCTCCCAACTCGGTTCGTTCCGTTGTTCCTCCGGTGCGGGCTGGAATGTCCACTCGAGATTTCACGTTGCTCTCCTGCTTCTTATATACCTGATGCCCTGGGAATGAGGAAGGCGGAGGTCTGCATTGCTGTCCTCTTTGGTAAGGTAATGTTACATCCTTCCAGGAAGAGTCTGCATCATTATTACTGTTGTTTATTTATATCCCGCCTTTTATTATCTTTACAAATGACTCAAGCAGCGAATATATCCAACACTTCCTCCTCCTGCTCCTCCTCCTCTTTTCTCCACAGCCACAACCCTGCAAGGTGGATTGGGCCGAGAGATGGGGGGCCTTAAAGTCCCTCTAGCGGGCTTTCATGCCCAAGACAGGACTAGAACTCACCATCTCCTGGTGGTTGGTCCAAAGTCACCCAGCTGGATTTCATGCCCAAGACAGGACTAGAATTCACCGTCTCCTGGTGGTTGGTCCAAAGTCACTCAGCTGGCTTTCATGTCTAAGATAGGACTAGAACTCACCGTCTCCTGGTGGTTGGTCCAAAATCACCCAGCTGGCTTTCATGCCCAAGACAGGACTAGAACTCACCGTCTCCTGGTGGTTGGTTCAAAGTCACCCAGCTGGCTTTCATGCCTAAGACAGGACTAGAACTCACTGTCTCCTGGTGGTTGGTCCAAAGTCACTCAGCTGGCTTTCATGCCTAAGATAGGACTAGAACTCACCATCTCCAGGTGGTTGGTCCAAAGTCACACACAGCTGGCTTTCATTCCTAAAACAGGACTAGAACTCACCGTCTCCTAGTTTCTAGCCTGGTGCCTTGACCACTCCACCAAAACAGCTCTCTAGTTACACGCCTTCCTTCCTGGCGTTTGGAATTCACTACCCGTGGCTTTTCATAGCTGAGGAAGCCGGCGGTGTTGCATGCCAGACTTCCTCCGTAGATAAGGCCTCTTATTTGTTCACGCCACACCGCACAGGTTGTGCCAAGCCATCCGTCTGCTAATTAACAGCAATCGAAAAGAACGATGAAGTCTTGATAACCCGACGTTACTCGGTGTGCCTCTCAGAGGACAAACCCGCCTTAGGTGAATTTCACAGGTTGTGCTACGGTTAAAACACGCCTGTTGCGTTACACGGGGCTTGGGTAACTCTCCCTTGCTCGAAGGAATCGGCGATCCGGAGCGTTGTGTTACGCGACGGTGTTGTTGCAACCTGCCCATCGGCTCGGCTGGCTGCGCCCGCTTTGAGTGGAGAAGGATGATGCGATAGTTCGCTCATCCCCTTTCATTCATGGATTGTGAGAATGTCACCTGGGAGGGTGTGACAGAACCTGGCTGTACACGGCGGTGATTGGCCCGACACCGCTGACATCACAATCGCACCCATTCCTGGGAGGCTGGCTGTGTTTGGTGGTGTTTTTAAGAGTTTACACGCACTGCGACGCCGAAGGAAGGAAGTGAACACCCAACACTTGACTAACAACAGCTGCTGATCTGTAGGCCTGCGTGAGAAATTGGGAAGGTGGGATAAGAAAACACGAGCTAATGGTGTTTTTTTTTTCAGAAGATCGCAAATAATGGCCTGTTTTAAGGCAAAAACACTATCTGAGTTTGGGTGTGAGACCGTAGTGGGTTTAGACGAGTGTTTCTCAGTCTTGGCGATCTGAGATGGGTTATGGGTGGGTTTCAACTACCAAACTGCCGACCTTTCTGATCGACAAGCTCAGCGTCTTAGTCACTGAGCCACCGCGTTGATCAGAAGGTCGGCAATTTGGCGGTTCAAATCCCTAGCGCGACGTAAAGGAGTGAGCTCCCGTTCCTTGTCCCACCTTCTGCCAACCTAGCAGTTCGAAAGCACGTAAAAAATGCAAGTAGAAAAATAGGGACCCCCTTTGGTGGGAAGGGAACAGCGTTCCGTGCGCCTTCGGCGTTTAGTCATGCCAGACACATGACCACGGAGACGTCTTCGGACAGCGCTGGCTCTTTGGCTTTGAAACAGAGCTGAGCACCGCCCCCTAGAGTCGGGAACGACTAGCACATATGTGCGAGGGGAACCTTTACCTTTAATATAGCACTAGCACTTAGACTTATATACCGCTTCACAGTGCTTTGCAGCCCTCTCTAAGCGGTTTACAGAGTCAGCCTCTTGCCCCCAACAATCTGGGTCCTCGTTTTACCGATCTCGGAAGGACAGAAGGCTGAGTCAACCTGGAGCCTGGTGAGATTTAAACTGCCAAATTGCAGCAGAAGTGGCCTGCAATACTGCACTCTAACCACTGCGCCACCGTGGCTCCTCTTTAAAAAGCGGATTCATCTCCGTTTGATCAGGACTCATGAACATAAGGGGGTGAAGAGCCAAGGCAGGGTGCCAGGTGTTGAGAAAGGGCCCTGTTTGTGTAGTGTTGAAAAAGAACACGATTCCTCTTTTCTTAGAACTGGTTCTTCACGGGATTCGAATGAAATTCCGCGCAGGAGAATCTGGGGCAAATGTCTAGCTAGCCGTTTGCAAACTGTGTGTGACTTGGAGGTTTTGCTGATGGCAAGAATTCTTCAACCCAAGGATCACATAGAGCATTACTTTAGGGAATGATGGGCAGAGGTAGCCCTCGACTTACGACGATTCGTTGTTATGACCGTTCAAAGTTACAGCGGCACTGAGAAAACGTGGCACGACAAAACCGCGCTCCACTAAAGCGCGCCCGATTAAACCGCGTCGCTGACGTCGTCAGCAGGGCGACAACAGCCAGCGCGGAGAAAAAAGGGCGCTTTAAATAGCGCTTTGAAAGCAAGCCGATTCACATTAAGGTAAGGGTTAGGGTTAGGGTTAGGGTTAGGTTAAGGGTTACGGTTAGGTTTAGGGTTAGGTTAAGGGTTAGGGTTAGGGTTAGGGTTAGGTTAAGGGTTAGGGTTAGGTTTAGGGTTAGGTTAAGGGTTAGGGTTAGGTTTAGGGTTAAGTTAAGGGTTAGGGTTAGGTTTAGGGTTAGGTTAAGGGTTAGGTTAAGGGTTAGGGTTAGGTTAAGGGTTAGGGTTAGGTTTAGGGTTAGGTTAAGCATTAGGGTTAGGTTAAGGGTTAGGTTAAGGGTTAGGTTAAGGGTTAGGTTTAGGGTTAGGTTTAGGATTAGGTTTAGGGGGTTAGGTTTAGGTTTAGGGGTTAATTTTAGCTTTAGCGTTCGTCACGTTCATCGCGCTGTGATGACATCAGCTACACGGTTTCGTCGAGCGCGCTTTAGTCGAACGCGGTTTTGTGGTGGAACCCTGAGAAAAGTGTGACCATTTTTCACACTTAAGAACCGCTGCAGTATTCCACCAACAGCTCTAGCCCAGAGAACTGAATTTATTTATTACCGAAATGCCACTGTAATGTTTTGTTTACCGACCATTCGAAGTTACAATACAATGAAAATAGTGACTCATGGTCATTTTTCACACTTACGACCTTCGTAGCATCCTCTCCCGCGGCCGCGCGATCAAAATCCAGATGCTTGGCAATTGACTCATATTTATGACGGTTGAAGTGTCCCGGGGTGCCATGTGCCCCCCTGTCTGACAAGCGAAGTCAATGGGGAAGCCGGCTTCACTTAACAACTGAATATCTTCAGTGGTTCACTTAGCAACGGCAGCACAAAAGGTCGTAAAATGAGGCGACGTTCACTTAACCAACGTCTCACTTAGCAGCAGAAATGTGGGGGATTCAATTGTGGTCGTAAGTCGAGGACTACCTGAACAGATTGTGCTTCGGTTTCTTTTCCAAACCGTTTCCCCCTTTTGATCACACCTCCTGCCTCCAAATCTTCCCCGATTCTCAGTCGTCCCGGTTCTGATTGTCCCAAAGAGGCTTTTGGAAGAGGCCGCTGGACTTTCTTGGTTTGTCTTGGAAAACATTTTGCTTCTCACCCCAAGAAGCTTCTCCAGCTCAGTGTTGTCCCTTCAAAAAGCATCTTTGGGGCTTCTCGCTTCCCCTTGAGTCTCCCCCTCCCCCCAATCCTTGTGTTGGGTACCCAGATTTCTCCTTAAAGATCTGCTTTGGTGCCTAATGTATTCCAGAAATGGCATTTCAGAGGAAGGTTGATCTGCTAGCCCAGAATTCCTGTCTCTGGAGGAGGTGATCTTCTCTGGAAAAAAAGTAAGTTCATCCAGAGGAGGGAGGGAGAGAGAGAGAGAAAGAGAGAGAGAAAGAAAGAGAAAGAGAGAGAAAGAAAGCGAAAGAGAGACAAAAAGAGAGAGAGAGAAAGAGAGAAAGAAAGAGAGAAAAAGAGAGAAAGAAAGAGAGATAGAGAGACAAAGAGAGAGAGAGAGAGAGAGAGAGAAAGAGAGGGAAAAAGAGAAAGAGCGAGAGAAAAGAGAGAAAGGGAGAAAGAAAGAGAAAGAGACAGAGAAGGAGAGAAATAGAGAGAGAAAAAAGAGAGAAAAAGAGAGAGAAAGCGAGAGGAGGAGAAATAGAGAGAGAAACAGACAAAGAGAAAAAGAGAGAAAGAAAGAAAGAGAGAAAGAGAGGGAGAGAAAAAGAAAGAAAGAGAGAGAGGAAAAAAGAAAGAACAAGAGAAAATAGAGAGAAAGAAAGAGAGAAAGAGAGAGAGACAGGAGAGAAAAAGAGACAGAGAGAGAAAGAAAGAGATAGAGAGACAAAAAGAGAGAGAAAGAAAGAAAAAGGGAAAGAGTGAGAGAAAAGAGAGAAAGGGAAAAAGAAAGAGAAAGAGACAGAGAAGGAGAGAAATAGAGAGAGAGAAAAAGAGAGAAAAAGAGCCAGAGAGAGAAAGTGAGAGGCGGAGAAAGAGAGAGAGAAACAGACAAAGAGAAAAAGAGAAAGAAAAAGAAAGAAAGAGAGCGAGAGAGAAAAAAGAAAAAAAGAGAGAGAGAGGAAAAAAGAAAGAACGAGAGAAAATAGAGAGAAAGAGAGAGAGACAGGAGAGAGAAAGAGACAGAGAGAGGAAGAGAGAGAGAAAGAGAGAGAAAGAGAAAGAGAGACAGACAGACAGAGAGATCCGTCCTTCCATCCTGTTTTCCTTCCTCCCCAGACCTTCTCGTGGTGAGTTAAATGTAAGCATCTTGTTTAGTCTGTACCCCTTCACCCAGCAAGCCTGGAGGGGAGGGGGAGAGCTCCTTCTGCTTTCCTCACCCCACCCCACCCCCTCTTCTGGACTGACCCCTCCTTTTCGTCCTCCAAAGGCGGAGTCAGTTTCCCCAGCCCTCTTTTAAGTCAGCCAGTGATTGTAAGGCAACACGATCCCTTCATCCGAGAGGAAGGCTGGATGCCGGTTAGTTGACACACCGGGTGAGTTGTCGTCTTCTCCTCGCAGCAGGATCTCCCTCCCCCCCTCCTCCCCCTAAGGTGAGACCCATCCGACCTTGCACGGTGGGGAGAATTTTGTTAGCCAAATGGGGAAGGGTCTCCGCTCTGGCCAGAGATGCCCACCACCGATCGCTCGCTTGCTCCCTTGGCGAACGGGGTTGGGGGAGGAAGACGTACGGTTGCTGGGGAAAGAGAGGAAGGCGATCTGGCAAAAATTGTGAGTGTTGTGGTTTTGTGCCTCGCTCCCACTCCAGGAGGGGAATTCGTGGCAATTGTACTTTTTTTGTGGTGGAGAGTTGAAGAAGAGAAGTCAAAACAGATGGAGAAGAGGGGATTACGAGTTACGGGCTAAACCAGGGAGTGTCCAAACTTGGCAACTTGTGGACCTTCCAACTGTTGAAGTCCAAACTGGTGGACTTCAACTCCCAGCTATGCTGGCTGGGGAATTCTGGGAGTTGAAGTCCAGAAGTCTTAAAAGTTGTCGAGGTTTTAACCCGCTGAGCCTAAGCTTTCTCTCGTTTCTGTGGTCAAATGTCCTTGCTATCCTCCTGCTGTCTCCTTCTGCCCAGCCTCAAAGGGGTGGACAATTGAGGAGAAGGGTTGAGGGCAGAGATGGGACTTTGCTGACCTTTAATAAAGCGATGGCCCCTTCCCCTTATAGGGCCAGGAGTCATCTCAGAGCCACGGGGTCCTTATGGAGTATTTAGCTGAGACCGAGGAGGGAGAATGTAAGTAGAAGTTAGCAATAGCAGTAGACTTATATACCGCTTCATAGGGCTTTCAGCCCTCTCTAAGCGGTTTACAGAGAGTCAGCATATTGCCCCCAACAATCTGGGTCCTCATTTTACCCACCTCGGAAGGATGGAAGGCTGAGTCAACCCTGAGCCGGTGAGATTTGAACTGCTGAACTGCTGATCTAGCAGTAGCCTGCAGTGCTGCATTTAACCACTGCGCCACCTTGGCTCTAGGAGTTTGGGCCACGTCCATCCCGCCGCCGAATTCTCCTCCTTCATCTCGCCTCTCTCTCTCTCTCTTCACCTGGAACGCTTTTCACTCCTTTCTCGTCCTCCCTTGGCAGGCTCCCCCAACTCCAGCACCATGGATGCCCGTCCGCTCTTCCAAACTCTGCTCACGCTGGCCGAGGATAACGTGGCTTTCTTCCAGAACGTCCCCACCGAAACCGGGCAACGTTTCCTGGCCGCCTTCACCACCATCCGAGAACACGCCCGGTCCCTCGAGCCGATGCTCAACCACTTCTCCACCGTCTACCATATCTTCGACCTGGACGAGCACACGCCGGCCAACGGCTACCGCAGCCTGGCCCAGACGGTGCGCTGCTGCGTGGCTCACATCATCCACAAGAGCCGTTACGTGGCCGCCAACCGCCGCAGCATCTTCTTCCGAACCAACCACAATTGCTCCGAGCTGGAAGCGTATTGCGTGGCCTTGACTCAACTCCGAGCCTTGGTTTACCTTGCCCAGCATCTGCTGACCCAGAACCGGCCCGGGTACCTCTTCAACCACGAGGATCGAGGCCTCTCGGAGCAGTTTCTCCGGGAATACGTCACGATGCAGAAGGGGTGTTTTTACGGGCGCTGCATGGGCTTTCAGGTGAGGATTGCCAAGGTGGCCATCTTGAAGGAGGTGAAACATGCATACACAATCCTGGAGGGAGGTGTCAGGTTTGGGGGAAGATGGAGGATTTTACATTTATATATCTATATATCTATATCTATATACGTATATATGTATGTATATCTATATCAATATATCATCTATCTATCTATCTATCTATCTATCTATCTATCTATCTATCTATCTATCTATCATCTATCTATCTATCTATCTATCTATCTATATATACCTATCTATCTATATCTATATCATCTATATATATATATATATATATATCATCTATATCTATATCATCTATATCTATATCATCTATATCTATATCTATATCTATATCTATATCTATATCTATATCTATCTATCTATATCTATCTATCTATCTATCTATCTATCTATCTATCTATCTATCTATATATATATTAGTGTTTTTTTATTTGTGCTGATAAATTATATATATATATATATATATATATATATATATATATATATATATATATATATATATATATATATATATATATATATATATATATATATATAATCTATCTATCTACCTACCTACCTATATCTATCTATCTATCTATCTATCGATCCTATCTATCTATCTATCTATCTATCTATCTATCTATCTATCTATCTATCTATAAAAAAAGGGACGTGGTGGCTCAGTGGCTACGACACTGAGCTTGTCGATCAGAAAGGTCGACGGTTCGAATCCCTAGCGCTGCGTAACGGAGTAAGCTCCCTTTACTTGTCCCAGCTTCTGCCAACCTAGCAGTTCGAAAGCATGTAAAAAATTCAAGTAGAAAAATAGGAGCCACCTTTGGTGGGAAGAGAACAGCGTTCCGTGCGCCTTTGGTGTTGAGTCATGCTGGCCACATGACCACGGAGATGTCGGACAGCGCTGGCTCTTCGGCTTTGAAACAGGGATGATCGCCCCACCCCCTAGAGTCAGGAACGACTAGCACAGATGTGTGTATGTGGGGAGGGGCACCGTTATCTATTTAAAAAAACTGGAAGTTTTTAAGAAGAGATTGGGTAACCATTGATCTGAAGTAGTGTAGGGTTTCCTGCCTAAGCAGGGGGTTGGACTAGAAGACCTCCAAGATCCCTTCCAACTCTGTTATTCTATATATATATGTTTAATAGGATTTTCGTATATATGCATGCATGTGTTTGTTTCTTTGTTTGCATCCCGCTTTTTTGTTATTTTTACAAATAACTCAAGGTGGGGAAACATATCCCACAAATCTTCCTCTTCCTATTTTCCCCAAAATAACAATCCTGTGAGGTGGGCTGGGCTGAGGGAGAGAGGCCCAAAGAGCCCTCCCCCAGCTAGTTTTAGAACTCAGCATTATTTGGAATTAAGGAGAAACTTCCTAAAAGTGAGAGCTATTAACCAGCGGAACAGCTTGCCACTAGAAGTTGTGGCATCACAACTGGTTCCATCACTGTTTGTTTCTTTTTTTAAAGAAGAGAGTGGACAGCCATTTGTCTCAAATTATATCGGGCCCTCTCCTTGAGCAGGGGATTGGACTAGAAGACCTCCAAGGTCTCTTCCAGCTGTCTATTCTTTTAAGCTCTTTGGTCTCACCTCCCAGCTGGAATTTTTTTTGGGGGGAAGAAATTGGACTTTGTTTCCCTGCTGATGACTCAGTTTAGGGGGGCTTTCTCCCCCCCCCCTTGGGGCAGGAGGTTGTGTTTGCTTCTTTTGATCTGTTTTTGGAACGCACGCAAACACGAGGCTGGTTGGGGAAATGTAGTTTGCGAGAATAGTTTCCTGGAGAGCCAGAAACATCCTGAGGATGTCAGCTTGTTTTATTATTATTTATTAAACAAATTTATACAGCCGCCCAACTCATCCGTAGTGATGTAAAGGGCGGCGTGCAACATTAAGTTATTTTTATTTTTCCCCCTGGAGAGAAGAGAATTGCTGATGGTTGAACGTTTTAATTCTGGGGAATTCTGGGAGTTGAAGTCCAGACCTCTTAAAGGGCCCAAGGTTGAGAAACACAGCTCTGCAGACGTCAGAACTCCTGTTATTTCCGATCAGCTATTCATCTCCACTCCCAACACACAGACACAACTCGAGTTGCGGCTTGAGTCCGTCAAAAGGGACCCTGTGAAGCCACAGCTGCTTGTCACAGCTGCGGCCTCCCTACAGCGGTGACCTTGCTATTTATTTATTTTTCCCCCACTTTCCCGTACAAGTTGCAGCCTTGACCATCCAGCCCTGAGCGGTCAAGCACGTTCCTGCATTCCCCCCCCCCCAGCCGCCTGTCTCCAGCTCTCTTGCCTGTCACTCTCGCTGCAGCGATCCGGTGACTTCTGCCCTTTGCCGATTGTGGTGACAGCAACACACATGCATACCTGCCCTTTGTGTCCCCGATCCGTGTATGCTTGAGCTCATGGGCAGCGTGACCGGACGCAATTCACCGTGCCAGTTTCTAGGCGAGATCTATTTCACTTGTACCTCCAAAAAGCTCAGACTGCCCCAAGAGCTGCTGATTCTGTTTTACGGAGGAATGATTGAGTCTGTCATTTGCACCTCCGCCCCTGTCTGGTTGGGCTTTGCAACCCAACAAGACAGACACGGACTTCAGAGGAGAATTAGAACTGCAGAATTGCTACCAATCTGCCTTCCATTGAGGATCTGTTCACTGCCCGAATCAAAAAGAGGGCTGTGAAAATATCTACAGACCCCTCGCATCCTGGACATGAATGGTTTCAACTCCTTCCATCAAAACGAGGCTATAAGGCACTGCACACCAGAACAACTAGACACAAGGACAGTTTATTCCCCGAATGCCATCACTCTGCTAAACAACTCATTCCCACAACACTATCAAATTATTTACTAAGTCTGTATTACTATTATTCTTCTCATCCTTCCTATTGCCTATCTCCTTTTCTCCTTATGATTATAACTTTGTTGCTGGCATCTTTACAGTTTACAATATTGTTTTATTTACCGTAGCTCATTCTAGGGTGTTGATTCCATCACTACGTGTTGTATCTTATGATTTATGATGAGCATATTTTTGTGGTGACTATGATCGTGGTTTATTTATCCCTTATAATTTTTAGGTACAACGAGAGCTTATGCACTGAAGACATATTCCTTGTGTGTCCAATCACACTTCGCCAATCAAGAATTCTATTTTATAATATGATTATGCCATGCCATTCTCAATTCCATTCCATTCTAAATTCCATGCCATTCTAAATTCCATTCCATTCTAAATTCCATGCCATTCTAAATTCCGCATCATTCTATTCCATTCCATTCTGTTTTCTATTCCAATTCTATTCTCTATTCAATTCTAATTCTATTCTCTTATTCTATTCTTGCATTTTGGGTTTTAAATTGTATATCCTATAATAATGCCTTATTTGAATTGTGATGCTTCTGACACAAATAGGTAAAATAAATTTCAGTAATAAGTAGATTCAGTTCCGGAGCCCGGGGTATTGAAATGGCAGGCAGATGCTAATGAAGAGATGGATAAAAGCCTTCTAATAGCATGGGAGAGAAACTTTGGCTATGAGATTGAAATGGGCAAATGGTGGGATCTATGGAGTAAGACCATTAAACTTACAACATCTACAGCATTCAAAGAAAACATATACAAGATGGTTTATAGGTGGCACTTCCCCCCAACGAGGTTAGCCAAGATGTTTCCTGGGTTATCTCCATTGTGTTGGAAATGTGGAAGAAAGGATGGCACATTCTACCATATTTGGTGGTCCTGTACTGAGGCCACGAAATACTGGAAAAGGATTAAAAAATGGCTAAAAGAGGTTACCGGGGCAAGCATGGAATGGAGACCCGAGAACCTTCTACTAAGCATTAAACCAGAAAACATGAGCAGTTCAATATGGCATTTGAGCCTACATATAATTGTGGCCGCAAGAATAACTTATGCACAATTTTGGAAATCCACTACCATACCGTCGGAAGAGGCTATAATTAAAAAAGATCTATGAATGTGCAGAAATGGACAGAATGACGGGTTGGCTGAGGGACAAAGGAGAAACGGAACATTATCTTAGCTGGAACCTATGGTATATGTGGGCGACAAGGAGAACAGCAGGGACTTAAAAGGGGGAAAGTTAAAAGTGAACATGGGTATTGTAACAGATCCCTGAACTTTGTAATGAGAAGATGTGGCTTAGAGACCTAACAATGAGGAAGGAAAGAAAAAAGTTGGGCTTTGAATGACTGTCACCGCGGGGGGGGAGGGGGGGTTGTATGTTTAAAATTGTATTTGTATGTTTTACTCTTAAAAAAATGTATAACTAATAAAGATTACTTAAAAAAAAAGAAAAGAAATGGCAGGCAGGGTTTTAATGTCACGAGGATTAAAAAAAAAAAACACATCAGGATTGCTCGCCAATTCTCATGTCGCTTCTTGACCTTTGCAGTTTGCTCCTTCGATCCGGCCCTTCCTACAGACCATCGCTATCGGCCTGGTCTCCTTTGGGGAGAATTACAAACGTAACACTTCCAGCATCGGTGAGTATCAAGGCTCAAGTACCTCCTACAGCAGGGATGTCAGAGACAAGGGCCGGGGGCTGGATCCGGCCCGCGGGGTGCTTAGATCTGGGGGTGCCCTGGAAACAGTGAAGGACCAGCCTGCGGTGCCTCTGCCAGCGAAAATGGAGCTCGGGAGGGCTGTGAGCAACCCTCCCAAGGTCCATTTTCACTGGCAGAGGGTTGCAGGAGGGTGTCTCAGCCGAAAACAGAGATTGGGAGTCCATTTCCACTGGCAGAGCATGTGGGCCATCACAGGAGCCCCCAACACCAATTGCATTCAACTGGCCACGCCCACCCCAGCCCCCCAAAGTCAAACACAACCCTGTTGCGGCCCTCAATGAAATTGAGTTTTGACACCCCTGGCCTACAGTAAGAGTTACATGGTGGGTGTGTTGCCCTTGTTGATCCTTCCCTTCCCCTAATGTGAGAAGGTCCCTGCAAGAAACCTAGTTATCCCAAAGGTTGATCTCTCCTTCCTTCTTTCCTTCCTTCCTCTTCTCTGTCTCTATATCTATCTCTTCCTCCCTCCCTCTAATCTTGTTCTCCTTCGTTCCTTCCTTCCATCTATCCATCCATCCATCTCTTCCTTTTCCTTCCTTCCCTTCCTTCCCTTTCTTTCTTCCTTCCCTTCCTTCCTTTCTCCCTCCCTCCCTTCCATTTCTCTCTCTATATCTATTTCTTCTTCCCTCCCTCTAATCTCCTTCCTTTCATTCACCCATCAATCTCTTCCTTTCCCTTCCTTCCTTCCTCCCTTCCTTCCATTTCTCTGTCTTTATATCTATCTCTTCCTCCCTCCCTCTAATCTTGTTCTCCTCCCTTCTTTCCATCTATCCATCCATCTCTTCCTTTTCCTTCATTCCTTCATTCCTTCCCTTTCTTCCTTCCCTCCTTCCTTCCTCCCTCCCTTCCATTTTTCTATATCTGTTTCTTCTTCCCTCCCTCTAATCTCCTTCCTTCCATCCATCCATCCACCTCTTCCTTTCCCTCCGTCCCTTCCCTCCCTCCTTCCCTTCCATTTCTCTGTCTCTATATCTATTTCTTCTTCCCTCCCTCTAATCTCCTTCCTTTCATTCACCCATCCATCAATCTCTTCCTTTCCCTTCCTTCCTTCCTTCCTCCCTTCCATTTCTCTGTCTCGATATCTATCTCTTCCTCCCTCCCTCTAATCTTATTCTTCCTTCCATCCGTCCATCTCTTTCTTTCCCTTCCTTCCTTCCTTTTCTCTGTCTCTATATCTGTCGCTTCCTCCATCCCTCTAATCTTGTACTCCTTTCTTCCATCCATCCACCTCTTCCTTTTCCTTCCTTCTTTTCTTCCTCTGTATATCTCTCTCTTCTTCCCTCCCTCTAATCTCCTTCCATCCATCCACCTATCCACCTCTTTCTTTCTTTCCCTTCCTGCCTTCCCTCCCTGACTCTTCCTCCCTCCCTCCCTTCGTGCAGGAGTGGCCGCTGGCTCTCTCTTCATGAGTGGGAAATTTGCCATTGACCCTGAACTTCGAGGATCGGAGTTTGAGCGCATTACTCAGAACTTGGATGTACATTTCTGGAAGAAATTTTGGAACCTCACCGAGACGGAGTTGCTGGCGGTGAGTAGCAACTATGAATATTTTCTTGGAAAAAATAAAATAAAAAAAAAGATAAACTGGAAAAAAAGAGCAGATCTGAAAGAGCTTCATAAGGATAAACAAAAAAAAACTTATTGCTTCTGTTATGATTACTATAACTCTTATTATACAGGTACACCTCGACTTACAACTACAATTGTGTCCCAAATTTCTGCTGCTAAGTGAGACATTGGTTGTCACCCTTCTTGCCACCGCTGTTAAGTGAATCACTGCGGTTGTTTCGTTAGGAACGCAGTTGTTAAGTGAACCTGGCCGTCCCCATTTCCTTTTGGTTGTCAGAAGGTCGCAAAAGGGGATCGCACGACCCCGGGACACCGCAACCGTCATAAATACGAACCAGTGGCCAAATGAATGTCTGAATTTTGATCGCGTGACCGTGGGGATGCTGTCGTAGGTGTGAAAAACGGTCCTTAGTCCCCTCTTTCAGTGCCGTCGTAACTTTGAACGGTCACTAAATGAACCGCCGTAAGTCGAGGACTACCACAGACAAGAGGAAAGGCAGGAGATAACTGAAGGAGGCCTAATCTAGTCCATTGTTCCTAAAAAAGTTCTGTGCATTGAATCCTTGTAGTGTCCTCAACCTTGGCAACTTGAAGCCCTGTGGACTTCAACTCCCAGAATCCCCCAGCCAGCACAGCTGGCTGGGGAATTCTGGGAATTGAAGTCCACAGGACTTCAAGTCATCAAGGTTGAGAAACACTGCCTTAGGGAAAGATATTGGTTATCCAATGTGCAGCAGCTGCCAAAAAATCCAACACACTCCTAGGCTGCATAAGGAGAGGGATAGAATCAAGATAAATAAAGTGTTGATACCACTTTATAATTCCTTGGCAAGGCCACACTTGGAATATTTGCCTCCAGTTTTGGTCGCCACGATGTAGAAAAGATGCGGAGACCCTAGAAAGAGCGCAGAGAAGAGCAACAAAGAGGATTAGGGGACTGGAGGCTGAATGAAGAACAGTTGTAGGAATTAGGTATGTCTAGTTCAGTGTTTCTCAACCTTGGCAACTTGAAGATGTCCGGACTTCAACTCCCAGAATTCCCCAGCCAGCGAATGCTGGCTGGGGGATTCTGGGAGTTGAAGTCCAGACATCTTCAAGTTGCCAAGGTTGAGAAACACTGGTCTAGTTTGATGAGAAGAAGAACTAGGGGAGACATGATAGCAGTCTTCCAATATCTCTGTGGCTGCCCCAAAGAAGAGGGAGTCAAGCTATTCTCCAAGGCACCCGAGGGCAGGACAAGAAGCAATGGGTGGAAACTAATCAAGGAGAGAAGCAACTTAGAACTGAGGAGAAATTTCCGGACAGAACAATTAACCAATGGAACAACTTGCCTCCAGAAGTTGTGAATGCCCCAAAGTTTAAGAAGATGTTGGATAGCCATTTGTCTGAAACGGTAGAGGGTTTCCTGCCTAGGCAGGGGGTTGGACTAGAAGACCTCCAAGGTCCCTTCCAACTCTGCTATTGTATTGTATTGTAAGTTTGGTACTTGAGAGGCAATACTAAATGCTTGCGTCTAACGCACTTCACTTTTTTTAACTGCATCGTTTCAAGTAAAAAGTTGATACCAAAGTTGATTAGTGGAAACTAATCAAGGAGAGAAGCAACTTAGAACTAAGGATAAATTTCTTACCGGAACAATTAATCAATGGAACAACTTGCCCTCCAGAGGTTGTGAATGCTCCAACACTGGAAGTTTGCTGGATAACCATTTGTCTGAAACGGTGTAGGAGTTTCCTGCCTAAGCAGGGGGTTGGACTAGAAGACCTCCGAGGTCCCTCCCAACTCTGTTATTCCACTCTATTCTATTTGAGGACAGGCCAGTTTTTAATCTCTGTTTTATCCTTTCCTCTCATTGCAGTCGCTGGCTAGTATGGCTTCCTCTCAAGTCCGGCTGTGCCGAGCCCTACTGGTCCCACCCCATTCCTTCGAGCTGCCTCTGGCTTCTAACCCCAAACTGACTGTCACCATCACCCCTCCGGTGGCCCACACTGGGCCAGGAGCCGTCCAGATGAGGCTCATCTCCCACGAGTTGCGTGAAGGACAGGTATGGACAGGCTGAAGAATAGCATGTTCCAAGCATAGCAATTTGGAGACCATCCCTTTGGCAAGCAATGCTGTGGCCCAGCAGCTGAGGACAGTGAGGAGGTTGAGGAGGAAGATGGGCCAGTCCTGGAGTCTGGAGAAGGCTCTGATGAGGCCTCTGTGTCGGAGGCAGAGATGTGGCCAGGGCCATCCGACATTTATCAGCTGCCTTCAGAGTCAGGCATCAACGAGGCAGACGAACAGCTGGAGCCTGTTCCCAGTGTGCGCATGCACAGAGTTGCCAGAGGAAGGGAACGGCTAAAGAACAGGGGGTTTGATTTGGGAGTCAGGCCAACAGGTGGACGGTGAATGGCCCCTCCCAGAGGAAATAAGAGAGGAGCGAAAGGGGAGTGGAGTTTGCAGGAGATAATTAGTCTGTTTAATTAGTTTGTGACTCTCCGAGACTCCTTGCCAAGTTCTGCAGATACCGGCCTGGCAGCTCTCCAAGCCAGATAAGGTCCATGACTGTAAATCCTCCTTTGAAAGATTTTCCCGGCTGTGAATGAGCAGAATTGACAGTCAATTAATAAAAGGGTTTTTTGCCAGCACAAGGAGTTTGTTTCATGCTCTTGGGAAGCCTCGGTCAGAACAAGCAAGGAAACCTCGTGCCCAAGGCAGGAGATGGCTTGGAACAGGGGTTTCCAAACTTTAAGATTTTTGGACTTCAGTTTGGTTGAGGAATTCTAGGAGTTGACGTCCACAGATCTTAAAGTTTGGAGACCCTTTGCTTAGAATCAAAGGTTTCCTTCTGGATAAGTATCTTTCTTTGCCAACTGGTGACATGATAGCAGTGTTCCAGTATTTGAGGGGCTGCCACCAAGAAGAGGGAGGTCAATTTATTTTCCAAAACACCTGGAGAAGCAACGGATGGAAACTTAATCAAGGAAAGGAGCAACCTGGAATTAAGGAGAGACTTCCTAACAGTGAGGACCATTAACCAGTGGAACAGCTTGCCACCAGAAGTTGTGGGTGTTCCATCACTGGAAGTTTTTAAGAAAAGACTGTCTGAATAGCAGTAGCAATAGCAGTTAGACTTATATACCGCTTCATAGGGCTTTCAGCCCTCTCTAAGCGGTTTACAGAGTCAGCATGTTGCCCCCAACAATCCAGGTCCTCATTTTACCCACCTCGGAAGGATGGAAGGCTGAGTCAACCTTGAGCCGGTGAGGTTAGAACCGCTGAACTGCAGATAACAGTCAGCTGAAGTGGCCTGCAGTACAGCACTCCAACCACTGCGCCACGTTGGCTCCTGAAATGGTATAGGGTCTCCTGCTTGAGCAGGGGGCTGGACTAGAAGATCTCCAAGGTCCCTTCTAGCTCCGTTCTGATTAAATCAACCTTGTTTTCCTCCTTTTGCGGCTTAGCGAAATGCTTCCCAGAAACGGGCGCTGGTGTTTGTCACAAGATCCCTGAAGGGATCACTCAGGCACCGTAGGGAGGAAGCGGCGAGAGGCTTGCTTTAAGCCTTTGGGGAACCTAACCCTACAATCTCTTTTCTTCTCTTTAGGATAGTGAGGAATTGCTCAAATTGATGCGGCCGGAAGGAACGCTGGCCCTGGAGCTGCCCTGGAAATCCAAGACCCTTCCTCCATCCCCCTACCTCTTGGTGCATTTCCACGGAGGGGGTTTCGTAGCCCAGACTTCCAAGTCGCACGAGCCTTACCTGAAATCGTGGGCTCAGGAGTTGGGGGCCCCTATTCTTTCAATCGACTACTCGCTCGCGCCCGAGGCTCCGTTCCCACGAGCGTTAGAAGAATGCTTCTTTGCCTACTGCTGGGCCATTAAAAACTGCCACCTCTTGGGTAAGGAATTGGGAGTGGCCCAGTGATGGGATTCAGCCGGTTCGCACCTATTCGGGAGAACCTGTTTGGGGGGGGGGGAGGGGGTTGGACTAGATGACCTGCAAGGTCCCTTCCAACTGTGTCAATCTGTAATTTGGTCTCTCTGCTTCTCTCTCTCTCTCTTTGTCGCCACCATCCCTGATTCCTTTTCCGTTCCAGGTTCCACAGCACAAACGGTGTGCCTTGCCGGGGACAGCGCCGGCGGCAATCTCTGCATCACCGTCTCCATGCGCGCAGCTGCTTTTGGGATCAAGTTGCCGGATGGGATCATGGCGGCCTACCCCGTCACCCTCTTGGAGATCGCCGCCTCGCCCTCGCGCCTTCTCACGCTGCTGGACCCGCTCCTGCCTCTCAGTGTCTTGTGCAAATGCCTCAGTGCCTACGCAGGTGAGGGATCTCGCTGGAAAATGGGGAGGAAGGGCTCCAGTGGTGGGTTTCAAAAAAATTTCGAACCTACTCTGTGGGTGTGGCCTCCTTTGTGGGAGTGGCTTGCCGGCCATGTGACCTGGTGGGAGTGGCTTGCCAGCCATGTATTTTCTTTCTTTCTTTCTCTTTCTCTCTCTCTCTCTTTCTCTCTCTCTCTTTCTCTCTCTTTCCTTCCTTTTGTCTCTCTGTCCCTTTTTCCTTTTTTTCTTTCATCTCTCTCTCACTTTTTCTTTTTTCTTTTTTATTTCTTTCTTTCTTCCTTTCTTTCTCTTTCTCTTTCTCTCTCTGGGTGAATCTGTGTTTGTATGTGTGTGTGTGTGTGTGTGTGTGTGTGTCAGTGGTGGGTTTCAAAAAATTTTCAAGCCTACCCTGTGGGTGTGGCCTCCTTTGTGGGAGTGGCTTGCCGGCCATGTGACCTGGTGGGAGTGGCTTGCCGGCCATGTGTTTTCCTTCTTTCTTTCTCTTTCTCTCTCTCTCTCTCTCTCTCTCCCCCTCTTTCCTTCCTTTTGTCTCTCTGTCCCTTTTTCCTTTTTTTTCTTTCATCTCTCTCTCTTTTTCTTTCTTTTTTCTTTTTTCTTTATTTCTTCCTTTCTTTCTCTTTCTCTCTCTCTGTGAGTGTGTGTGAGTGTGTGTGTGTGTGTGTGTGTGTGTCAGTGGTGGGTTTCAAAAAATTTTGGAACCTCTTCTGTAGGTGTGGCCTGCTTTCTGGGTCCACTGGTGGAACCTCTTCTAACCGGTTCGGTAGATTTGACGAACCAGTTCTACCGAATAGGTGCGAACTTGTAGGAACCCACCTCTGAAGGGCTCCCACATTGAAGGGAGGTGGGACAAGAAAGGTTGAAGGTAGAGCTGGCGACTGAAAACCCCCCAGGCATCCGTGTCGGAACTGGAGGAATTTAGGAAGGATTGGGTCCATGACGTAGGACGAGCTTTATTTCAAAGTTGCCTTCCAGGTGCAGTTCAGGATGCTAGTTGTCACCTGTAAAACCCTTTATGGCAGAGGGCCTGTATCAGGGAATTGCTCAACAGGTGTCCAAATGGAGTCAGAGACCCTGACACAAACTTGTAGTTTTATATACCATATTTTTCCGAGTATAAGACGCATTGGAGGATAAGACGCACCAAGGTTTTGAAGAGGCAAATTTTGTTAAAAAAAAAAAAAAAGGTTTTGCACTCTACAAACCTCCCAAAAACGGCCCGTTTTTTGTGAAAATGGGCCCAGTTTTTTTTTTCTTCAAAAAAGGGGTATGAATAGCCTTTAGGAGACTTGTAGAGTGCTGGGGGGGGGGGGCAAAAACAAGCAAAAAACTGCCCGTTTTTTGCAAAATTGGGCCCATTTTTGTCAAAAAAAAAGGGGCATGGATAGCCTTTAGGAGGCTTATAGAGGGCTGGGAGGGGGTGGGCAAAAATTGAGCAAAAAAAGGCCTGTGGGTCAATGAGATGGGACCTCTGACTCTGCGATCAGGACCCCAAGCCAGGATGTCCGACCTTGGCTGGGGAATTCTGGGAGTTGAAGTCCACCAGTCTTAAAGTGGCCAAGGTTGGACATTCTTAAATCCAAACCAGTGGTGGGTTGCAGCCGGTTGCCTGCCGGGAACACCGGGTTCCGTTCCAGTACGGTGCTCCGGAGGGCCCTCCCTCCCTCCTTACCTGTATTTGAGCTCTTTGGCGCTTCCGCGCACATGCATGGAGCGTACAGCGCTTGCGCGACACTCCGCCGAGCAGCTGGAGCATTGTGGAGGCGTCGCAGAGCGTTGCGGGAGGTAAGGACACATCTGCGTGCTTGTGCGCGCATGCTGAGCATGTTCATGTGATGGACGCTGAGCCCCGTTGCACGGTATCGGTTGCAACGCAATCCGGAACCCAGCACTGAGCCAAACACTTCCCCTTCCTCATTTTTTTCTCTCTCAACCTGCAGGAATGGAGTCCGAACAGCCTGATGACTTGAGCTTGGAGAAGCTGGACCCCATGAACATGATGCGCCGTAACACGGCCCTCCTTTTCCGAGACTTGCGCCTGGGTGCGTCCGCCTTGGTTGGCTCTTTGATGGACAAGACAGGCAAGCACAATAGGGCGGGTGCAGGAAATGGTAAGAGGGGCCTTACCCCCAGGCTCCAAGCTGCCAGCTCCCCTGCTTCGTCTGCTCCTGCCTTCCTCTTCTTCGCCTTCCCGCGGCAGACGTGGCACTAACTCTGAGAACCACCCGGGCTCCGTAGGGCGTGTCCTGTGTGGCCACCTAGTGCCAATGCTGCCAAACTCCGTACTACCGTATTTTTCGGAGTATAAGACACACCAAGGTTTGGAAGAAGCCATTTAAAAAAAAAAAAAAAAAAAGTTTTGTACTCTGCAAATCTCTCCAAAACGGCCCGTTTTTTGCAAAAACGGTTACATTTTCCTTCCCCTAAAGGCATGAATAGTCTTTAGGGAGCTTGAAGAGTGCTCCTGGTGGGTGGGCACCCAAAAACGAGCAAAAAACAGCCCGTTTTTCATCAAAAAATTGCATGCGTAACCTCTAGGAGGCTTATAGAGTACTCTTGCGGGCTGGAGGGGGGGAATTGAGCAAAAAACGGCCCGTTTTTCACCGTGACCCATCAAAAGCGCGGACGACAAAAGCGCGATCGACAAAATCGCGCCTTTGACATCATCACAGCGCGACGAAAAAGATCGAAAAATTCAAATAAAAATTAATAAAAATTAAATTAAAGCAAGCCGATTCACATAAAGGTAAGGGTTAGGGTTAGGGTTAGGGTTAGGGTTAGGGTTAGGGTTAGGTTAAGGGTTAGGGTTAGCATTAGAGCGTTAGCGTTAGGGTTAGGTTAAGGGTTAGCGTTAGGTTTTTCGTTACTTTAACGGTTAGGTTTAGGGTTAGGTTTAGGGTTAGGTTAAGAGTTAGGTTTAGGGTTAGGTTTAGGGTTAGGTTTGGGGGGCTTAGGGTAACGTTTTCGCTTTATTTTTACATTTTTCGAACTTTTTTGTCGCGCTGTGATGACGTCACAGCGCGCTTTTGTCGAGCGCGATTTTGTCCTACGCGCTTTTGTGGTGGAACCATTTTTCACTCATTTCTGCCTTCCCCAGCTCCCAGGAGCTCTCTGGAAGCCTCCTACAGGCTCTGCACGGCCATTTTGGTGAAGGGGGGTGGGGTTTCAGGAGGCAAAAAATGTTGTATTCAGTGTATAAGACGCACCCAGATTGTCGGCCTCTTTTTTGAGGGGGAAAGGTGCGTCTTAAACTCTGAAAAATACGGTAATTCTAGCACTCGGTAGGAACTGTCCTTTTCTCTCGCCGAAATCAGGCGCTGCTGCTTTTAAAAGACAGGGCTTTGTAACTGCTGCGGCTGCTTGACTTACAATCTTTCGTTTAGCGACCAACGTCGTTGAAAAGCGTCTTGTGACTTGTTTTTCACACTTATAACCATCGTAGCATTCGGGAGGAGAGGGGTCACGTGTGATCAAAATTCAGGCACTTGGCAACTGGCGTGTATTTGTGATGGTCACTGGGTGATCCCCTTTTGTGACCGCCTGACGAGCCAAGTCAGCAGGGAAGCCGGATTCACTTAAGAACGTGCTGTGTCTTGCTTAACGGCCAAAAATGACGTCAAATGGGTCAAAATTCACCGAATCGCCTTCCTTAACAATGGAAATGTTTGCTCGGTAGGGGTTCTAAATGAAATCTTGCTTCCTCCATTGACTTTGCTCATCCGAAACAGCCGGGAAGTTTGCAAATCACTTGACCCTGGGATACTCCAAGGTCCCTTTCCAACCACTCTGTTGTTCTGTTGTTCTGTTGTTCTGTGCAGAAGCCTTGAGGAAAAGTGCCTCCGAGACGAGCCTGAAGTCTAAGCCGTTTGCCAGCCACAAAGAGTCCCGGAAGAAGAGCCAGACGTGTCAAAATTTCTTGGGGTCCTCCGATGTCCAGCGAGACTCATGCGCTACCACTCCAGACCCCGAAGATCAGCCCACCTTCTTCTTCTCCGACCAGGACAAAGAGGCCTTCCCCTCCAGCGATCCTCAGGGTCTGATGTTTCCCGACGGCTTCCAGCCGCTACGCACCGGTCAGGCCGCCGCCAGCCTGCCTCTGGAGCTGTCGCCAATCGTCAAGAACCCCTTCATGTCGCCGCTGTTGGCCCCGGATGAAATGTTGAAGGGACTCCCTCCGGTTCATATCGTGGTGAGCAGGCCTGTGTGGCTGCAGGGAGGGGAAGGTGGGGGGAGCGGGGTTGAGTAGATGCGTGAGTTGGGGGAGCAGGCTCGCACAAAGCCTATTGTGACCTGTAACCCTTAACTTTACCCCTAACCCTAACCCGGATGAAATGCCCTAGAAATGGTTAATCACACCATGTTCTTTATTTTATTTTTATTTCATTTGTTCCCTTATTTATATATCTCACCTTTGTTATTTTTATAAGAACTCAAGACCGTGAACATAATCTAATCTACCTCCCTCCTCCTATTTTGCCTCCCCAGCAACAACCCTGTGAGGTAGGGTGGTGGGCTGAAAGAGAATGAATGGCCCAAGGTCACCCAGCTCACTTTTATGCCTACAGTGGGACTAGAACTCCCAGTCTCCTGCTGATTGGCCGAAAGTTACCCAGCCAGCTTTCATGGTTGAGGCGGGACTAGAATGCTCAGTCTCCTGCTGATTGGCCCAAAGTCGTCCCCCCCCCAAAGCGGGCTTTCATGCTTAAGGTGGAACTAGAACTCACATTCACCTGGTGATTGCCCCAAAGTCCCTGCAGACGGCTTTAATTCCTAAAGTGGGAGTAGAACTCTATCTCCTGCTGATTGGCCCAAAGTTACCCAACCGGCGTTTATGCCTAAGGCGGGACTAGAACTCTCGGTCTCCTGCTGATTGGCCCAAAGTTACCCAACCGGCGTTTATGCCTAAGGTGGGACTAGAACTCTCAGTCTCCTGCTGATTGGCCCAAAGTTACCCAACCGGCGTTTATGCCTAAGGCGGGACTAGAACTCTCAGTCTCCTGCTGATTGGCCCAAAGTTACCCATCTGGCGTTTATGCCTAAGGCGGAACTAGAACTCTCGGTCTCCTGCTGATTGGCCCAAAGTTACCCAACTGACGTTTATGCCTAAGGCGGGACTAGAACTCTCAGTCTCCTGCTGATTGGTCCAAAGTCACTGAGCTGGCTTTTGTGACTAGAACTCACCATCACCCGGTTTCAAGCCTGGTGCCTTAACCGTTAGACCAAACTGGCCCTGTGGGGTTTGTGAGGGTTAGGAGTGCATGGATTTCCCGATTCCTAGGATTTACAGGCTCCAACCATCTCTCCCCCTTAGGCGTGTGCTCTGGATCCCATGTTGGACGACTCCGTGATGTTTGCCCAGAGATTGCGGGCCCTTGGCCGGCCGGTCACCCTGCGAGTGGTGCAAGATTTGCCTCACGGCTTTCTCAGCCTGTCCCAGTTGTGCCGCGAGACCCGCCAGGCCTCGGCTGTCTGTACCGAGATCATCCGGAGCATTCTGGTCCCTTCCGACGCTGCTCCTCCACCGCCCCCGGCCGCCCTTCCGAAACATCGCAAACTGGAGCGAACTTCTCCGGCCGTGGCTGTGAACGCGGGCCCCGCTCCCATCCAGGAGAACGGAGTCCTCCCTCAGCACAAACCGTCGCACATTCCAACGGCCGAGAACTGGACCGCTGGGCCCAACGAGGAGGCTCCACCCACCAGCAAAACTCCGGAACCCCAAACTGGGGACCGTTCCTTGGACCAGCCGAACAAAGCCAAGAACACCAGCAGCCCTCCGACAGCCGCTATCATTCCCGGCCAGGATTCTGGCCCTTCAAGTGGCACCTCGGGCAGAGGGGTGGGGGCCTGAGCCCCCGTCCTAATCCCACCCACCCACCCCGCCAGACCTTGTGTCTCGACATGGCGTGTGATTTGCAGTGGTGCTCTGTTTTTTTGTTTTTTTCCCCTTTGGATGGGATTCCTCCGAAAACCTCTCTCGCGGGGGAATCGATCTTGCTGCCTGACTCCGCAGTTCGCCCGACGTGAGGCTGCCGTTTGTCCCGACGTCTCCCCGTTCATCTCCCGGAACGATGCTTTTATACCCGTTAGGATTTTTTTAAAAAGGAAAAAAAAAAAAAAAGCAACTCTTAAAACTCTTACAGCCGATTTCTCTTTGTTGTTGCACAATATTCTCACTCCCTCTCTGCAACTCCACCTTGGCGCACTCCCATACCTTCCCCCCCGCACACACACGCACACACACTTTTTTGATCTCGGTATTTAGGTAAAGATTTTTAGGGGTGCGGTGGGTGTGTTGCGTGACTTTCTATCAAATCCTACCACTCCATTCCTAGCCACCAGAAGCACAACAGAGGGAGGGGATGATGGTGCTTGGTCCATCCAGGCCAGCTGAGTTCAACTCTCCAAACACTTTTTGAGTCTTTCCGCTCATTTGCACAAAAAGAATTCACCCTCACTTGCCTTGCCTCGTCGACCTCCCCTTCGGATGCCAGCCATGTTTCGAGCGGAATACTTTGCATTGCACTGAATTTTTTTCCCCCTCCCCGTTTCTCACAATTCTCTTTTCTATCCACCTCACCAGGTTGCCTTGAGGGGGTAGGGGTGGGGGGGGAGCGCTGCCGTTATTATAAACCGAAGGGGGAGGGAAGCTCTCGGGAACATGGGAACCTCGGTTTTCAGCTTGCTTCTGGGGCTAAGCAGGACAACTATTTTTGTAAATAAAAGCTGGTTTGATTTTGAGTGACTTATCCTCTGTTCTGGAGGGGGGGGCTGGGACGGGGGGGGGAGAGTGTCATGTGGAAGTAAATTCCAGGTAAGGTTTTTTTTTTAAATCGCAGCTATAAAAACTTACAAGTCCCTTCCCTGAGTCCCTTCAGGGAAAAGGGCGGCATACAAATGAAATAAAACTTTAAACTTTTTTAAAAACAACCAAAGTTCCGACAGACCCCGCCCCACCCCCAAAAAAACGGTACTTATGAACTGGATGAGAAGTTCTGATCAGCCTCTCCACGCATTTTGAGAACTCTGCAACTGGCCTGGATTTATAGCTGTTGGCAGCACTCTTGACCTCAATTTACGAGTTGTATAATTTATAATTTATGATGGTTTTGTTTTTGTTTTTTTTTGCCCAAGGAAATCGGTATTCATTTCTAATTCGTAGAACTAGAATTGTTATTTTCCAATAAATGCATCACTTTTCCTGGATCAAGGCTGGTCAAAACGAAGAGTTTTGCAAGCAAGATGAGTGGTCAACGATACGAAATATACCGTATTTTTCGGAGTATAAGACGCACCTTTTTCCCCTCAAAAAAGAGGCTGAAAATCTGGGTGCGTCTTATACACTGAATACAGCATTTTTTGCCTCCCGAAGTCCTGCCCGTTCACCAAAGTGCCCGTGCAGAGCCTCTAGGAAGCTTTTAGAGAGCTCCTGGGGGCTGGGAAGGGCAGAAATGAGCAAAAAATGGCCTGGTTTTTGCTCAATTTACCCCCCAGCCCCTATGAGCACTCTATAAGCTTCCTAAAGGCTATCCGCGCCTTTTTTTTTTAAATGAAAAACGGGGTGTTTTTGGGAGGTTGGCAGACTGCAAAAACTTTTTTTTTTCATTTGCCTCTTCAAAAACCTTGGTGCGTCTTATACTCCGGTGCGTCTTATACTCTGAAAAATACGGTACATACAGTATATATTCCATAGACTCTTTTTGAAATATACCACGTTTAGAATGGTGTAACATGGTATATTTATGGAGATTCTCAGTCATCCAGATCATGGTTGTCCCAAAGGCGTTTCTTCAAAAGGCAACTGGACTTCGTTAGCACTCTTTCTGAGAGTGGTTGAGTTGTTACATGGTGTTCTGATCTCGGCTTCACCAAATCACGGTGCAGACTCCTTGCCCTCCAAAAAACCACCCCTTTTTTGGCTAATGTGAATTCCTCTCATTCACATCCAGCAAAGTCCCGGCAAACAGTCTTTCAAGGGTGAATTTACAGACCTTATCAGTCTTGGAGAGCTGCCAGGCCGATATCTTCCAAATGCAAAGCTGTACTAGAAAATACTTAGCAAGGAGTCTCGGAGAGTCACGAACAATTAAGGGAACTAATTGTCTCCTGCAAAGTCCACTCCCCTTTCGGCCCTCTTTTATTCCCTTTGGGAGGGGCCATTCACCATCCACCGGTGGCTTTCCTCCCAAGTCGGCCCCTGTTCTTTAGCTGCTCCCTTCTCCTGGCAGCTCTGTGCACGCACACACTGGGAACAGGCTCCAGATGCTCTTCTGCCCTACTGATCTCCGACTCCAAAGGCAGCTGATAACTGGCATACGGCCCTGGCCCTCTCTCTGCCTCCGACGCAGAGCCCTCATCTGAGCCTTCCCCAGCCTCCAGGACTCGCCCATGTTCCTCCCCAACCTCCTCACTCTCTGAGTCTGCCACTGGCTGCTGGCGAACGCATGGCACAATATAAGGAGAAGAAACCCACGAGGATAAGATTCAGCAGTCCATCTGCGTTTGAAAGAGAAAGGCTACTGTTTTGAAGACATTAAAGTCCACATTCTGGACACAAAGAACCACTGGTTTGAAAAGGGTCAAAGAGTCCTTCTGTCAAAATTGAACCAGGGTGGTGGTGGTGGTGACACCACCCGTCTCCTGTTTACAACGCAGTCCTTTCACCACTTCCAAGAAGGTTCCACACCCGTTTGCAATACTCAGGTGACCCTGCGGGCACAGATAAACCTCCAAGTAGCCTCAACATCTCTCAGAGGGAGGGATTCAAATTTCAGATTTAGTTTATTTGTATGCCGCCCTTCTCCGGGAGGGACTCAGGGCAGCGAACAACTCAAAGGGGGAAAAGGGAACATAAAGCACAATACACATGATTAAAATAAACAAGAATCACACAACCATACAAGTCGAGAGGGGAGGGGAACTCATCAACCCCAGGCCTGCCGGCACAGCCAGGTTTTAACGGCTTTCCGGAAGGCCTGGAGAGAGGTGAGGGTCCGAATCTCCGCGGGGAGTTCGTTCCAAAGGGCCGGGATAACGACAGGATGACTGAGAGGAATATAAATCCATCTTCCACCATTCAGTCAGCTTCTTGGATGAGAAGCGAAACCTCTTCAAGGAAAAACAAAGTCCAGTTGCCTTTTTGAGAAAACACCTTTGGGTAAATGCTGAGTTTTGGTTAAAAAGAGAAAAAATGCCTTTACTCCCATTTTCAACCACGTAGCCCTTTCTTCCTGCTTTTTGACGCACTCTGTATGGTTTGCAATCAAAGGCTTCTTAGAACCACAGAAATACAAGTCACAATCTTATTAGTGGCTGGTTGGGGATTTATAAGGTTTCTTTCGCCCGCAAACATTTTTAATTCAGGATATCTCCGGTGAGGAGGGAGGGAGGAAGGAATCCCAACGACCAATAAGATCACACAGGTTGGGCCTCCTCCGGGTGCCGTCGAGCGGACAATGCCGGCTGGCGGCTCCCCGTGGGAGGGCCTTCTCTGTAGCTGCACCGGCCTTGTGGAACGAGCTACCTGCTGAGATCCGGACCCTCACCACTCTCCCAGCCTTCCGTAAAACCAAGACCAAGACCTGGCTGTTCCGGCAGGCCTGGGGCTGTTGATGAAATTCCAGCCCCACTTGATGGAATGGATGTTGTATTGTTTTTTAATTGTGTATTTTTAAATATTTTAAATGCTTTTTACTTGTTGTGAGCCGCCCAGAGTCCCTAGGGAGTGGGCGGCATACAAATTCTATTAAAGTTTAAAGTTTAAAGAGTCAAGATAGGGAGGATATCTTCTGTGGGGGTGTGTGGTCTCTATCTTGAATTTTATGACCAGCAAGAACATCTGCGGGATATGAGGAGGGGTTTTTTTTCTTGAACATCTGATCTGCCAGCTTTTAGTAATCTTGTCTGAGGACAGGGCCAGCCCAAGTATTTTTCCTGCTCCTACACGGGCAGGAAACGGCACGAGAATTGTGGTTTTGTGCAAAATGAGGAAGGATGTACAAAGGAGGAAGGGGTCCAGCTATCTCGTAATCTCAAGCCGGTTTTTTATTTCCCAATTCAACTTGCTTCACCGACCTGTCGTGGAGGGAGAAAATAGGGGAACAGATCCAGCGTCTTAATCCGGGGGTTGGGTCAGAATATCAGAAGAAGCAATCGATGGAAACTAATCAAGGAGAGAAGCAACTTGGAACTAAGGAAACATTTCCTGCCAGAATAATGAATCGGTTGCCTCCAGAAGTCGTGGAAGCTCCCATCACTGGAGGTTTTAAGAACAGATTGGAGAAATATTTGTCTGAAATGTTAGGGACCAGGGGAGACATGATAGCTGCCTTTCAATATTTGAGGGGCTGCCACAGAGAGGATGGGGGGGGGTTCGAGCTATTTTCCAAGGCCCCCGAAAGCCAGACAAGGAATGATGGATGGAAACTGACCAAGGAGAGATTCAATCTAGAAATAAAAAGAGAAATTTTCTGACAGAGCAATCAACCCATGGAACAGAAGTTGCCTTCAGAGGTTGTGGGAGCTTCATCACTGGAGGCTTTCAAGAAGAGACTGGACTGCCATTTCTCTAAAATGGTATATAGGGTCTCCCGCCTGAGCAGGGGGTTGGACTAGAAGACCTCCAAGGTCCCCTCCCGACTCTGTTATTCTGTTGTCAAACCAACCCTATGAGTATTACTCATAGAGCCGAGGTGGCGCAGTGGTTAGAGTGCTGTACTGCAGCCACTTCCAGCTGACTGTTATCTGCAGCTCGGCGGGTTCAAATCTCACCGGCTCAGGGTTGACTCAGCCTTCCATCCTTCCGAGGTGGGTAAAATGAGGACCCGGATTGTTGGGGGCGATATGCTGACTCTGTAAACCGCTTAGAGAGGGCTGAAAGCCCTATGAAGCGGGATATAAGTCTAACTGCTATTGCTATTGCTATTACTATCCTGAAGAACTAGGCCGGGTAAGGGGAAAAAAGTTAATTTAGTGCAATCCAGGGAAATCCTAACAACAGATTGGGAGGACTGGGGATGCATTGTGGACTTCGGATTACCCCCCAAATGGTGCCCTGTAGTTACATTGGACTGCAGCTCCCATCCTGCCAGCTGGGGAAATGGGAGTTGTAGTTCAACCCCCCTGGAGGCACCAACTTGGGGGACATTGCGAATAGATAGGAACAACTGGAGGGGAGAGCTCAGCTTCCAGTGGTGCGATAGAAGGACTGAGTAGATGTGTTGGACTAGAGCTCCTCTCCCACCTGCCAGCTGGGGAGATGGGAGTTGTAGTCCAACCCTCTGGAACAGGGCAACCTTAAGACTTGGGGACTTCAACCGCCAGCTGGCTGAGGAATTGTGGGAGTTGAAGTCCACCAGCCTTCAAGTTGCCATGGTTGGAGACCTCCCTGCTCTGGAGGCACCAACTTGGGGGACAAATAGGCAGGAATGACTGGAGGGAAGGGCTCAGCTTTCAATGGGGCATCAAAAGGACTGAGTAGATACATTATATACTGTAACTCCCCCTTCACCCTGATAACCTGGGAGATGGGAGTTGTAGTTCCAACCCTCTGGAGGCACCAACTTGGGGAGGGGAGGTGGCCCTAGAGAGACAGGAACGACTGGAAGGTGGAGTGGGGGGAAGCTATGCTTCCAATGGGGCGTCAGAAGGGCTGAGCCTTGGGACTCTTTCCCGCGGAGTGATACCAGCGCTTATCATGACCCTTCACTCCCCCACCCGCTCTCGGAGGTCCCCCTTGTGCTGCGCCCCGGAGGCGGGTGGCGGCGCGGAGCAATCCCTGCCCTTGCCCGCCTGGGAGGAAAAAGTCCCGGACCCTTTGAGAGGCGGATTCCAAGATGGCGGCGCAGCCGAGGTGCTGCGACCAGGCCTAAGGGAGCCGATGCGAAGCGGCCGTCTTGGAGGGCTTCAAACCCGAAAGCGGCCCCTGGGAAGAGGCAGTTAGGTGCCCGAGGCGGCGGTGAGGTGAGTGGCTCCACAAGCGCGACGTACGTCCCGGTATAAAGAGCCACCACCCCTTAGGCGACGAGCGTAAGTGCCGTCTCTGAATAGGCGTTTCAGGAACGGGCAGGTAACGCAAAGGGCGTACCGGGACGCCCAAAGGCGCCTCCAGGGGGCGCTCTAAGAACAGCTTCGGAATGGCAAAAGGAACTCCCCGCGCCGATAGCGCAACGGGCGAACGGCTGTCCCGCAGGTTGCGTACAGGAGCGGGGACCTCAACGCAAGGAGACGGGCGCTGGTTGCTCCGACTGCGTAGGACGCTTTCGGGAATAGTAGTAAGAGGGCACGTGGGGGGACCAAATCAAAATAATTGCCAGCGAAGGCGAGGTTTTTAATTGAACAAAGCGTTTTGAAAAAGAAAAGGCCGGGTGTAAAATAATCCAAACCTTCCCTATTCATCTAGGCAAACTCTTCACAAAAATTATCATTTTGAAATTCCTTATTTTTTCCTATTGGATTTAGTTGTGGGATGAACTCAAAATAAGGATTCATTGTAAACAAGGACCCCATTTGTCTGTTTAGTAAATCTGAACTTGCAAAATAAATTAACTTTAAACCCTTGCCTTAATGGAATTGTTACGGGGAAGTTGTCCATACACAAAAGTTTAAATCAATCACGTTTATTTTATTTATTTTATACCCCACCTTGATTCTTTTTTACTAAACAACCGAAGGCAGCGAAACAACAACTTTTTTCCTCCCTATTTTACCTCCGTGCAACAGCCCTGTGAGGTAGGCCAGGCTGAGAGAGAATGCCTTCCCCAAGGTCATCCATTTTTTTCCCCACAACTAAAGCAGGACTAGAACTCAACTGTCTCTTGGGGACCAAAATCACCCAGGCTTTCATGATTAATTCACCGCCACTCAGTTCTGTTCTGGTGCCTTAACCACTAGGCTAAACTGGCTCTCAATTGATCAGGGTCTATGGATCAAATTATTGTTTTTTTAATTTAGCCTACTCTTAGTATAGGGATGCAGTGGCTCAGTGGCTAAAACACTTGATTAAAGAGGATTAGGGGACTGGAGGCTAAAACAGGAAGAACGAACGGTTGCAGGAACTGGGTATGTCTAGTTTAATGAAACGAAGGACCAGGGGAGACGTGATAGAAGCCTTCTAACATCTCAGGGGTTGCCCCAAAGAAGAGGGAGTCAAACTATTTTCCAAAGCACCTGAGGGTAGAACAAGAAGCAATGAATGGAAACTAATCGAGGAGAGAAGCAACTTAGAACCGAGGAGGAATTTCCTGACAGTTAGAACAATCAGTGGAACAGAAGTTGCCTCCAGAAGTTGTGAATGCCCCAACACTGGAAGTCTTTAAGAAGATGTTGGATAGCCATTTGTCTGATAGGGTTTCCTGCCTAGGCAGGGGGTTGGACTAGAAGACCTCCAAGGTCCCTTCCAACTCTGCTATTGTATTGTATTATACGTTGAGCTTGTCGATCAGAAAGGTCGGCAGTTCGAATCCCTAGCACTGCGTAACGGAGTGACTTGTCCCAGCTTCTGCCAACCTAGCAGTTCGAAAGCACGTAAAAAATGCAAGTAGAAAAATAGGGACCATCTTTGGTGGGAAGGTAGCAGCATTCCATGCGCCTTCAGCGTTGCTTCATGCAAGCCACATGAAGACTCCTCCAGATGGACCTCTCTCCCTCCAGACCTTCCGCACAGCCCTCAAGACCTGGCTATCCCGTCAGGCCTGGGGTTAAAGATTATATTCCATCCCCGCCCGAATGTTGAATGAATGTTGCTTTACTCTTTTAATTATGTATTGTCCTATATGTCTTTGTATGTTTCCCCTTCCTATATAAGTTGTAAGCCGCCCTGAGTCCCCTCAGGGAAAAGGGCGGCCTATAAATAAACTTAACCTAACCTAACCTAACTTTTGCCAGTCATTCACAGTTTTTAATGAGGTAAAAGCTGCAGGAACTTTCAGAGTCGGCTTTCACCAGTTTGTGCCAATGTGATGTATCCAATAAACTGTCCTTTGAGGAATCTGCCTGCCTCGGAGTTCTGCTTTCTAGGGGTGCATTGCTTGGAACACTGACATCAAGCCGACTCTCCTTCAACTCTCCGATTTAATGGAAGCCATTCCCCGGCATCCTGAGCCCCATCTGCTTCCCCGATCTATTGAGGGTTATCCAAGCAGAAAGTCATATTGGCGATAAATCATATTGGCTGATGAAACTGATGAAAGCGACTGTGAGATTTCCCACGGTTTTTACCTAATTAAAAGTAAACGTTTCCCCTTTCCCCCAAGTCACTGGTCACACTGTCCAATCCAGGTGCTGACCGCTTGCTTGGTTACTTTGCTCCTCCTCTGTTCAGCCTCCTGTGAGAACGTCCTTGGTTCCCACAGGAAAGCTTTACTGTTTTGCCTACAAAACTCCACCTAACTAATTCCCCCTCCCTCTGTTGTGTGACAACCCTGAAGCCTCCAGGATGTCCTCAGCCAGGTTCACTTCAGGGTTGACATCTTCCTTCGTCTTGTCTCTTCTAGGCGTATCATAATGGCGCCAGCCTCCGAGCGGCTGCAGTTCCGGTTTCCCGGATACGGCGATGGCGTTCTGCACCGCATGGACCAGCTGCGGGAGCAGCGACGCTTCTGCGACGTGACGGTGCAGGTGAACGAGCTGCGGGTTCCTGGCCACCGCGTGGTCTTCGCGGCCTGCTCCCCTTTCCTGCGTGACCAGTTCCTGCTCAACGATTCCCAAGAGGTGACGGTCTCCCTCTTCCAGAGCCCGGAGATCGGGCGCCAGCTTCTGCTGTCCTGCTACACGGGGTGCCTGGACGTGCCCATCAAGGAACTGGTCAACTACTTAACGGCGGCCTCCTTCTTGCAGATGGGCCACGTGGTGGAACGCTGCGCCCAGGCCGTCTCCCACTACCTGGTCCCGAAGGCAGACGCCCTGCTGCAGGAGAAGCAGGAAGAGGAGAGCAGTGAGCAGCAAGACGGAGAGGAGGAGGAGGAAGAGGAGGAGGAAAGGGAGAAGCAGCCCTCTTCCACCCCGGGCAAAGCAGACTGTGAAGAAAGCAAAATGGCGGCCTCCGTGGAGTTCACCCCCCGCAGTTCCCACGGCCCCGCCTCTCCCGCCATCTCCCTCTCCCTCATCAACTCCGCCGTGGAGATCACCCGCAGCTACCTGCAGGGTTGCTACGACGACGAGATGGGCAGCAAAGGGCTCCCCTTCCCCTCCGCGACCCCCTCGCCCGCTTCTCAGTGGAGAAACTACCCCTTGCACCGCCACCGCCCGGCTATGAACTACCGGGAGTGGAGGACGGGCAGCGGGGTGGCCTCGTGGAAGGTCCCGGGCTTGGAGCGGCCGTACCGCTGCCCCCGTTGCAGCCGGGTGTTCCAGCAGCTGGGCCACCTGGTCAGCCACGTGCAAGAGCACAAGCTCTTCCTGTGCCTGCGCTGCGGCAAAGTCTTCTCGCAGAAGAGCAACCTGACCCGCCACATCCGGGTCCACACGGGCTTCAAGCCCTTCCAGTGCCCCATCTGCCGCAAGTGCTTCACCCAGAACGCCACCCTGCAGGACCACCTCAACCTCCACAGCGGCATCAAGCCCCACAAGTGCAACTACTGCGAGATGCACTTCACGCACAAGCCGGGCCTGCGGCGCCACCTGAAGGAGCTGCACGGGAAGAGCACCGTCCAGAACAGCCACGAGGAGATCGAGGAGGTCACCATCGACTTCGACGTGCGGGGAGGACACGCGGAGGGCGGCTACAGCCTGAACGGCAGGTTCTTCTGCGAGCCGAAGGGGGTTCTTCCGGCCCCGGCGTCCTCTCTATGAGAAACGGCAAGACCGACCCTCTTAGGAGATGTGTAGTAGTAGTTGTCGGGGAGCGAGCCGCCGGCCCGACTGTTTGTCAAGTAGTAAGGCAAATGACCTGGAGTAGTGAGATGTCAGAAATATGGATGGAGCTGTGTGTTCTCTGTAGAAATTGCCCGGCTACTGGATGCTGCCAGCTGGCGGCTGCCTTGGCCGTTGTCCGGACGTGTTTGCTTTTCCCCGAGCTGCTCCACCTTTTGAGGTGAGAGGAAGCAACTCGCCAGGGACTCTGGGGTGCCTCCGCGCCCCCCATCTCGGAAGGGCAGCCCCCGCGGAGCCACGCTGCTCCTCTTCTACGCCTCCCGCTCCGAACGGCGGACTTTGGTGAAGGAGAACTTTGCGGTGGGCGGGCGGCCACAGAGCCTCCTCGTGGATTTTCCTACCTCAAGCACTTGAAGGTCTCACGTCAGTCTTAACTTCGGGACAACCGAAGGACACAGACACGTGCGAGAGAGAGAGAGAGGCGGCGTTCGAGAAGGGGCGGGCCCGTTTGCGAATTAACGTCGGTTGCGTCCGCGGGTGTGGCGTGCGATGCAAACGAGGGGCCCGCGGGTCGTGGGAACGCTCGTCTCTCTTAATAAAAGGATGCAACTCATCGCCAGAGTTAACAAAAACGTTCAAAACAGCCAGTGTGATGCTGATTTATTTGAAGAGGGAATTATGGGAGGGAGGAGGCATGATAGGCAGTTTAATCCCAACCCATTGAGAGGTAGGGAGTCTGTGTGTGTGTGTGTGAACTCAATGAAAGATAGGAAGTACGCGTGTGCCTGTTTATAATCCCAACTCGTTGAAACACAGATAGTCCTTCATTTACAACGGTCCATTTAGTGGCCATTCAAAGCTAACGGCACTGGGAGAAAAATGACTTATGGCCATATTTTTTTTCACTCGGCTTCGGACTGCTGGGGGGGAGCCTAGGTGAGCACAACACAAATTGGGGGGAAACTCACTTAACAAATTTTCACTTAACATAAATATTGCGCTCAATTGTGGACATAAATCGAGGACTCTGGCTTTCTGTCTAAGCCTCTGAGGAGAACCTTTTCTCTGAAACCGTCCCTCCCTTCCCAATGGCTTCTGTGCCCCATTATGACTCTGATCACCCCATCCCTTAGCAATAGCAATAGCAGTTAGACTTATATACCGCTTCATAGGGCTTTCAGCCCTCTAAGCAGTTTACAGAGTCAGCATATCGCCCCCACAGTCTGGGTCCTCATTTCACCCACCTCGGAAGGATGGAAGGCTGAGTCAACCCTGAGCCGGTGAGATTTGAACCGCCGGACTGCAGATAACAGTCAGCTGAAGTGGCCTGCAGTACTGCACCCTAACCACTGCGTCACCTCGGCTCATTGTCAACAGCTGAATTGGGAAACCAACCGGCGTCTGGGGGAATAAGCTCACATGCTTATATTCCTATGTCACTAATTCTGGGGCTCAATTGGGGGGTGGTGGTCATAAATCGAGGACTACCCGAATCACCTTTTGGAAGGAAAATGGATAAAAATGTAACCAGAGGTGCCTGTTCTTCGCCCCCCCCCCTTTCTTGTTCCCTCGACACAAAGGCAAGATCCTCCTGTCCAATTCTGCTGCTGTTCCCAGAGAACTCTGCTTATGCACAGGGGAACGCAGATTCCCAGCAGGCGGCCAGGGAAAGCTCACCCTACGTAGGAGCAGCTGAGTGGAGGCAGGAATCCATCCGTCAAAGGAAAGATTGTCAATTGTGTAGCCCGGGAAGCCCGGGAGAAAGCTTTGCGCTGTCAGTTCCATCACCTCTGAATGCCGATGATGAAACTGCTCATTAGAGATCAGATGATAAATCAGAAAGCGACAAGGAGATGCAAAAGGATTTATCCAAACAGCAATCTAATCACCTGCAGGCACGCGTTCTTGAAATCAGGATGGTTTCTTCGTAACGGCAGGTAGATTTGTGTTGAGGTGACAAAAATATGTGCTAAGCCTTCTAAAAGAGGTCTCCAGCCATGGCGGCTTTAAGCCTGGAGGACTTCAACTCCCAGAATAACCCTGGTTTGGGGAATCCTGGGAGTTGAAGTCCACCTCTTGTAAAGCAGCTGTAAAGATTGAAAGAACAATAGTGCATTCCTGCCCTGCATTAAATTAATTAAATGGGATGGATGGAAGAAGAAAGTGATAGAGGGAAGTATCTCTGTTCTAGGATGGGTGATAGATTCTGTTCCCTATGGGCCCTTTGTGGCTTGTGGACTTCAACTCCCAGAATTCCTAGGCTGGCTCGGGAATTCTGGGAGTTGAAGTCCACAAGTCATCCAGGGGCCACGGTTCCCTCCCCACTTCTGCTCTAGTAATAGCCCCAAGGGTGCTTTTTTTCAAGAGGCAACTGGACTTTTCTTCCTTGAAGGCGTTTTGCTTCTCCAAGAAGCTTCCTCCGTTCCGATTGAACGCTGGGGAAAACGGAAGGATTTATACTTAGAAATGTATAGGATGTATATTTGCATTACACAATGAGGATCTATATATTGTATCACAGAACTGAAGAGGCTTCTTGGGCGAGAAGCAAAATGTCTTCGAGGAAAAACAAAAGAAAAAGCACTTCTGGGACAAGAGTCGTCTGGATGACTTGAGAATCACCACAGACACATCTGGAGGTAGATGAAGGATACAGGCGTGCAGCTGATTTGATTGCAAATCAAGTCATTGCTGATCAAAAATCACTCCGTTTTGAAGGATTATATTGCCCAGGACAATATTCCTTGGTAAATCCTTCTCTGTCCTTGAATGGGTGGCAGGGCCTTGCTAAGATTCAGCCGTACAACACTTTTAAGTCTTAAAACAAGAGGCAAGAAGGCGAATTTCCCCATGGAACAAACTGAATGCAGACTCAGCTACTTTTAAATCCCTCCCCCCTCCCCACCTCCCGATTTGCTATTTTTTAAAAGTCAAGAATTTCCTGTTAACCGAATAAAAAATAGGAACTGAGGCAACCTCGCCCACTTCATCCAACTTGCAAACGCAGCACCTGAAAATTAGTAAAATTCAGTATTTTCTCCACCTGCCAAGCTGTTTTGTGCTAGCTCATCCCATTTTCATATGGTTGCAAACTCGGAATTATTTTCCACCGTGGCTCTCGGGGGGTGTTCAAACTGCTTTCCTGCAGGGGGAAAATAAAACTTGTTCAGCTGAGCTATGAAACCGGCTGACACCATGTTTTTAATGGGGCTATTGGTTACGACGACAAAAAAGATTTAACCTTTTTATTTTATTTACTTACTTACTCTCCACCACCACCCCCTTTTCATTCTCAGAAACGCTTTGTGGGTTTTCTTGTTTTTAAAACCTGTTCGGAGTTGGGTTGCTACTTGTAGCTCACATACCACAACAGCATCAAAGAGGCCGGGGGGGGGGGAATTAAAATCCAACATAACTTTTGTTGGGGGGTTTAATAACGTGTAGTCTGAATACGAGATCAGCTGAAAAGGTGGGACAGCAAGTCCGGGGCGTGCCTAGAAACGCACATGTTGTACTAGAAAGTCCATCCGCAAATTCTTGGAAGTCATGAGAACTACGAATTAATTTTAGCGTCGTGGGTTTTTGCTAGTTGAATTGTTGCACGGAATAAGACCAGCTTTGCAGGAACCGTGGTGGCGCTGTGGTTAGAGTGGAAGCTGACTCTGCTCACTGCCAGCAGTTCGTTTCTGAACGGCTCAAGGTTGACTCCGTCTTCCGTCCTTCCGAAGCCAGTCAAATGTGGACCCAGATTGTTGGGGACAAGAGCCTGACTCTAAACTGCTTAGAGAGGGCTGTAAACACTGTGAAGCAGCATATAAGTCTTAAGTGCTATTGATCTTCCCCTCCCTCCCCTCTCATCCTTCCATAGTGCCCAGTGGTTAGTATGCAGTATTGCAAACTAACTCTGCCGACTGCCAGCAGTTTGATTCTCACCTGCTCAAGAGTGATTCAGCCTTCCAATCCTTCTGAAGTTGGTCAAATGTGGACCCAGATTTTGGGGGGGCAAGAGGCTGACTCTGCAAACCGCTTAGAGAGGGCTGTAAAAGCACTGTGAAGTGGTATATACGGTAAGTCTAAGGGCCATTGCTATTATATTGATTCAGAGGGCAATGCTATTTTTCTCCAGCCTGAAAAAGTTATTTTATCGCCCAAGGAAATACGGCTTAGCAAGAAAAACATTGCCCAATGCTACATCTTCCTTCTTCAAAATAGCCTCAACTGATGTCCCTCCCATTCTGGCCCACTTTTATTTTATTTATTTGTATCTCGCCTTTTCCCCCCCCAAATAACTCACGGCAGCGAACCTTTCCAACCCCCCCTTCCTCCTCCTATGTTGCCACCACCACAACAACAACAACCTTGCGAGGTTATTTGGGGTGAGCCAACGTCACCCAGCTGGCGAAGGCGGGACTTGAACTCACGGTCTCCGGCTCTTTAGCTTGGTGCCTTAACCGCCAGGCCAAACTGGCTATCTATCGTCACAGTATTTTGGACTGTCGTGGAGGATGATGCCGACGGGCCTTTTCTTGCCACGAGTTCAAAATCTGTTTTGTATCCCAGGACAGAGAAATCTGGAATCGGTGGCTCTCCGCTCGTGAGTAATTTCCGGAGTGCTCTGTGGTGTTACTCCAAATAGGCTTGCTAATCTGTGTAGAGGGCACCACAATTGGGACTTTAATCAAGCAAAGCATTCCAGGAAAATGGGAGAGACTAATTTGGGGATGGCTTGGGCTCCACTTATTTCTACATGTCATTTGTTGTTTGAAAAAATCACAAGAGAGAATCCCTGCTTTTGATAGCCATCAAATGAGCATCATCCTCCTCAATTATGCTGATTTTGTAGAGTTGTAGGGCTGGCTAAGCTTATTGTGATGTCCATGTGTTTTGGGCCAGCCTTCCCCAGAGGCTGCTTGGCCTTCTATGCCAGTCCTGATGTTGGCACACAGAGAGAGAGAGAAGCCGAGGAAGTTTATTTTTCATGGCCCCAGAGGTTGGGACAAGAAGCAATATGGGTAGAAGCTCCAACTTGGAAATACGGAGGGATTTTCTGAGAATAGCAATAGCAATAGCAGTTAGACTTATATACCGCTTCATAGGGCTTTTAGCCCTCTCTAAGCGGTTTACAGAGTCAGCATATCGCCCCCCACAATCTGGGTCCTCATTTCACCCACCTCGGAAGGATGGAAGGCTGAGTCAACCCTGAGCCAGTGAGATTTGAACCGCTGAAAGGAGGGCAGTTAGGGTTGATGGAAAAGCTTGTGGGCGCGCCATCACTGGAGGTCTTCAAGAGAAGGTTGCGCAACCATTTGGGATGATAGAAGGACTCCTGCCTTGGGCAGAGGGCTGGACTAGAAGACCTCTGAGGTCCCACCCTGCCCTATTATTCTATGATCCTAGTAATCTTTCCCCCTATTTCATCCTGGCCTGCTTAGCTCGTAGAACAACTTGTGGACTTCAAACGCCCAGAATTCCTCAGCCAGCCATGAGGAATTCTGGGCGTTGAAGTCCACAAGTCTTAAAAGTTGCCATGTTCGGAGACCCCTGAACTAAGCCATGTTTGTGGACCACCATATCTCGGTGTTTCTAAGCCCTCCAGCTTCATCGCTTTTAGTGGAACCACTGCAGAGGTCAGTTTTCACACTCTAAGTTTCCTAAATGTTTCTCTTCCAGTGTCAAGGTGTTTCTGCCGATGGTCTGTTTTGCAGAAATGGCTATTCCCAGAGGTACACGTTCGGTTTAGAATAGAGCTGGAAGAGGCCTTGGAGGTCTTCTAGTCCAACCCCCTGCAAAAGCAGGAGATCCTATTCCATTTCAAACAAGTGCCTGTCCAGTCCCTTCTTTAAAAACCTCCAGTGATGGAGCACTTACAATTGGCAAGCTCTTCCACCTGTTAGTAGTTCTCACTGTTAGGAAATCTCTCTTTAGTTCTAGGTTGCTTCTCTCCTTGATTAGTATCCACCCATTGCTTCTTCTGATGCTTTGGGAAATTAATTGCCCCCTTTCTTTGTGGCAGCCTATCAAATATTGAAATACTGCTATCCTGTCCCCCCCCCCCTAGTTATTTTTTTCTTTAGACTGGCTGTACCCAGTTCTTGGAACCATTCTTCCGTTGTTTTTGGTCTCCAGGCCTTTAATCATCTTATTTGCTCTTCTCTGCACTTTTTGGGACATCTCAACTTCTTTTTTGTAACGAGGTGTCCAAAACCGGATGCAGTATCCCAGGTGTGGTCTTAACTAAGGTTTTATAAAGTGCAGAGGAACTAAAGAGCCTCTTGATGTGGGTGAAGAAGGAGAGTGCAAAAGTTGGCTTGAAACTCAACATTAAGAAAACTAAGATCATGGCATCCGTCCCTCTCAGTTCCTGGCAAATAGATGGGGAAGAAATGGAGGTAGTGACAGGTTTTATTTCCCTGGGCTCCAAGATCACCGCAGATGGGGTCTGCAGCCAAGAAATTAATAGATGCTCCTGGGAGGAAATAGCAATAGCAATAGCAGTTAGACTTATATACCGCTTCATAGGGCTTTCAGCCCTCTCTAAGCGGTTTACAGAGTCAGCCTATTGCCCCCAACAATCCGGGTCCTCATTTTACCCACCTCGGAAGGATGGAAGGCTGAGTCAACCCTGAGCCGGTGAGATTTGAACAGCCGAACTGCAGAACTGCAGTCAGCTGAAGTAGCCTGCAGTGCTGCATTTAACCGCTACGCCACCTTGGCTATGGCAATCTAGACAGTATACTAAAAAGCAGAGACATCACCCTGCCAACAAAAGTGCATATAGGGTTTTCCCAGTTGCAATGGATGGCTGTGAAGGCTGGACCATAAGGAAGGCTGTGCGCCAAAGAATGGAGGCCTTTGAACTCTGGTGCTGGAGAAGACTCCTGCATTGAGTCCCTTGGACTGCAAGGCCATCCAACCGGTCAGTCCTAGAGGACATCAACCCTGACTGCTCTTTAGAAGGCCAGATCCTGAAGAGGAAACTCAAAAGACTTTGGCCACCTAATAAGAAGGAAGACGGACTCCCTGGAGAAGAGCCTCATGCTGGGAAAGATGGAGGGCAGAAGAAGAAAGGGACGACAGAGAAGGAGGTGGCTGGATGGAGTCGCCGAAGCAGTCGGCGTGAGCTTCAATGGACTCCAGAGGATGGTAGAGGACAGGAAGGCCTGGAGGAACATTGTCCATGGGGGTCGTGATGGGTCGGACATGACTTTGCAACTAACAACAACAACAACAACAACACGTGATTTTGATTCTATGCTTCTGTTTATAAAACCAAGGATTGTGTTGACTTTTTAAATTTTTGGGGAGGACTGCTGGCTGATATTCATCTATTAGGACTCTAAAGTCCCCCTCGTGAATGGCTTGTAAATCAAGGATCACCTGTATTGCTTCCTTTGGGAAGCGTGCTGCATTTAAAATAGAAGAAAGCCACGTGTGCATGTGAGAAATGGGATGATGGCCTGTACACCTTTGAAGGCTGCACATCTTGATTGCCAGACCGAAAGGAAGTGGTTGTGGGAGGACGCCCTGTGAAAAGCACTTCTGGTACTTTAAAGTAACCATGCAATGCTTCTGAATGGCTTTCAACTGAGTAACTGGTGGGTTGGTTGAATTAGAACAGAGGTCTTCAAACTTGGCAAGTTTAAGACTTGCGGACTTCAACTCTCAGAATTCTCCAGCCAGCATAGCTAGTTCAGGAATTCTGGGAGTTCAAGTCCACAAGTTTGGGGAGCCCTTAATTAGAACATCTACTGATTCTATGCTTTGCACCACACGTAATTCCATCAATCAGAATAAAGCTGGAAGGGACCTTTGAGGCCTTCTAGTCCAACCCCCTGCTCAAGTAGGAGACCCTAGACCAGGAGTGAGGAACGATGGGATCTTTTATGACTTGTGGACTTCAACTCCCAGAATTCCTGAGCTAGCATGATTGGCTGGAGAATTCTGGGAGTTGAAGTCCACAAGCCTTAAAGCTGCCAAGTTTGGGAACCCCTTAATTAGAACATCTACTGATTCTATGCTTTGCACCACACCTAATTTCATCAATCAGAGTAAAGCTGGAAGGGACCTTCGAGGTCTTCTAGTCCAGTGTTTCTCAACCTTGGCAACTTGAAGATGTCCGGACTTCAACTCCCAGAATCCCCCAGCCAGCATTCGCTGGCTGGGGAATTCTGGGAGTTGAAGTCCGGACATCTTCAAGTTGCTAAGGTTGAGAAACACTGTTCTAGTCCAACTCCCTGCTCAAGTAGGAGACCCTAGACCAGGGGTGAGGAACGATGGGATCTTTTATGACTTGTGGACTTCAACTCCCAGAATTCCTGAGCTAGCATGATTGGCTCAGGAATTCTGGGAGTTGAAGTCCACAAGTCATAAAAGGGCCCATCGTTCCCCACTCCTGCCTTGTACATTTCAGACAGGTGGGCTGTCCAGTCTTTTCTTAAAACCCACCACTTCTGAAGGCAACTTCCGTTCAACTGATGAATTGTTCTCACCATCAGGAAATTCAGTTGACCGAATATCATGTTTAATAAATAAAAGTATATAATACTATTACATTTATATGCTGCCTAACTTAGGGTGAATTTTTTAGGATTCTGTTCCATGCCATGGATCTGCAGCAGGAAACTCTCTTTTAGAAAATAGAAGCCACAGCCCAACTAAGGAAAACTACCACAGGATAGTCCTCGACTTACGACAGTTCGTTTAGTGACCGTTTGAAGTTACAACGGCACTGAAAAGCACTGACTTATGAAAGTTTTCCACAGTTGCGACCTTTGCCGCATGCCCATGATCACGTGGTTTCCATTCAGATGCTTGGCAGCTGACTCAGACTTATGACGGTTGCAGTGTCCCGGGGTCATGTGATCCCCTTTTGCAACCTGACAAGCAAAGTCAACGCGGGGAAGGGGAGCCAGATTCACTTAACAACCATGTTACTTAACAACTGCAGTGATTCACTTAATAACTGTGGCGAGGAAGGTGGTAAAATGGGACTAAACTCACTTAACAAATGCTTCCCTTACCCTGTTTCCCCGAAAATAAGACCTCCCCAATTGGGCCTTTGAGCGCATGCACAAAAATAAGCCCTCCCCAAAAATCGTGGAACGACATAACCGCGAAAGTCAAAAGCGCGCCGACAACACCGCGGCACTAAAACCGTGATGTCAAAAGCGCGCGACAACAGCGCACCGACAGAAGCGCGATTTAACTTAAGGTAAGGTTTAGGGTTAGGTTTAGGGTTAGGTTTAGGGTTATTTTTAGGGTTATCTTACAGCGCACTTTGTTGGCGCGCTGTTGTCGGCGCGCTGTTGTCGCGCGGTTTTGACGGCGTGGTTTTGTCACCGCGCTTTAGTGACACGCGCTTTAGTTGACCGCAGTTTTGTGGTGGAACCCTCAAAAATATTGCAACAGAGCAGCAGCCCTGAGGTGACCACGCTTGCTGCCTCCTGCACCTCAAAAATAATAAGACCTCCCCGAAAATAAGGCCAAGGGCTTATTTCGGGGGTCGAAAGAAAATAAGGCCCTGTCTCATTTTCGGGGGAACACGGTAGGAACAGAAATTGTGTTCGTAACTTGAGGACTACCTGTATGGAGCCCATATAATTTAATGAGCAGTAAACATTCTAAAGATAAATGCAGAACCGAGAGCAATTTATAACTACTGAATTTCTTAATTTTTTTTTAAAAAAACCAAAGTTTACAGACTCTCCTGTAAAACAATGACTTTAAGCTCCCTGATTAGATTCATTTTATTGCTCCAGCATAGTATTGTTACTAACAGCATTCCTGCATTTATTTTTTAAGCTAAGAGTAAATTGGTCAGCGTTTTAATAAACGTGTGTGGGTGTATAGGTTGCAGACACGGGTATGACACAACATTTCGCAGAACCATAGTCTTCCTCTGTTGCATTTTGGCAAGGAAACAAATTGGGTCCCTGAAATTTGCTAAGCCACAAAGGAACCAGAGACAATATCGTTGTGTAAATGCAGTTGTTGTCATTTCACTGACCTGTTAAGCACGTTGTGTAGGCTGCGGCCTGAGGATAAAAGCTACAGCCGGCTGACGTTCCCTGCGACACAAGCGCATGTAATTACTTTTATACAATCTGTTTTACATCCACACATCCCGTGGCTGTCAAATGGTTTGAATCTCCGTCCCGGCAGTTCAGCGTCCGGCTGATAAATCACGTTAGAGACCCCAAGGTGCCTTTTTCCAGGGGCGGATGGATTTTCTGTGTCCTTGAAGGTGTTTTGCTTCTCATCCAAGAGGCTTCTTCGGTTCCGAGGGGCTTCGGAGAGCCAGTTTCACTCAGAACCGAAGAAGCTCCTTGGATGGGAAGGGAAACCTCTTCAAGGACAAAGAAAGAAAGTCCCAGTTGCCGTTTGGGAAAAAAAAAACATATTTGGGACAACCCTGACCTGGATGAGTTATGAAAATTTATTTATATGCCGCCCTTTTCCCTGGGGGGACTCAGGGCGGCTTACAACTCAAGGGGGGGGGAACAAACATTTAACACATGAGAACAATACATAATTTAAAAAGCACAACATTCGTACCATTCGGGCGGGTTACAATCTTTAGCCCCAGGCCTGACGGGATAGCCAGATTTTAAGGGCTGTGCGGAAGGTCTGGAGGGTGGTGAGGGTACGAATCTCCACGGGGAGATCGTTCCAAAGGGTCGGAGCTACTACCGAGAAGGCTCCTCCGCGTGGTTGCCAGTCGACACTGACTGGCAGATGGAACTCGGAGGAGGCCTAATCTATGTGATCTAATTGGTCGCGTGGAGGTAATTGGCAGTAGGCAGTCTCTCAAGTACCCAGATCCACTACCATGAAGGGCTTTATGGGTGACAAGTAGCACCTTGAAGCGTACCCGGAGATTGACAGGTAGCCAGTGCAGCTCGCGGAGGATAGGTGTTATGTGGGTGAACCGAGGTGCACCCACGATCGCTCACGCGGCCGCGTTCTGGACTAGGTGAAGTCGCCGGATACTCCTCAAGGGCAGCCCCATGTAGAGCACATTGCAGTACTCCAGATGATTGAGAATCTCTACAGACACATTAGTGACCCTAAATTCCAGAGCTAAATCTTGATCTTACAGCTGTGGGGGTTATAACCCTGTCTCCACAAAGGAGCGGGGGGTTCGCCTGTCTCACACATTGCACTAAACCATGGTTTGCAGATTATTTCATTTCATTTCATTTCATTTATTAAATGTATAGGCCGCCCCATCCCGGAGGACTATTTGGATCTGCTGTACCGGTGAGAGGGATTTTAAGTGCCCAAATGGATCACCCTTTTAAGTATCAGCTGCCAAAAAAAGCCAATGCAATCCTGGGCTGAATTAACAGAAGGATAGTATATAAAAGTCACGTGAAGAAATAGTACCACTCTTTGCTGGGTAGGATAGCGGCAGTGAAAATGAACATTTTACCAACATTTTTATTTCTTTTCCAAATGTTACCTATACTTAAAAAAGATGCGAACCTCTTAGAATGGCAGAAGGGTATCGACAAATTTGTATGGGCAGGAAAGAAGCCGAGGGTAAAGATGAAAATAATGCAAGATGTACGCAAGAGAGGAGGATTGAAACTACCTAATTTAAAACTATATTATGATGCAGTGGCATTATCTGTAATTAGTGATTGGACTCATTTAACCAATGATAGAATATTGAATATCGAGGGACACGATCTGGTATATGGTTGGCATGCTTACCTGTTATTCAACATAAAATTGGATAAGAATTTTTAAAGTCATATTTTAAGAAATGCTTTACTGCGGGTTTGGGAAAAATACCAATATAAATTAAGAAATAGTACCACTCTTGACTGCCTTGGTAAGACCTTACTTTGGATTCTGGCCACTGTGATACAAAAAAAAGCTGGCGAAACCTTGGAAATTGTGGGGAGAAGAGCAACGAAGATGATTTAAAGGTTCCGGAAGCTAAACCGTTGAGGAAACTCGGGAGCGTCACCAGAAGAGCCCTCCACTCCTCTTCTCGCAACAGGATTCCCCATGCCACCCACCCGGCTCGAAATTTTGGGGTTTGGACCAGGGCTGGGTTTCAACCGGTTCGCACCGGTCCCTGCGATCCGGTTGGTCGCCGAACCCGGAAGTAAGTAACTTCCGGGAACGGCGAAGCCCCCCCCCCCCCGCGCCCGCGCGCACCCGCACACCCGCGCCCGCTCCTTACCCGTTTTTTTTGAATTTCGCGCTTTCCATGCATGCGCAGAACGCCTGCGCGATCCTCCAGGAGCAGCTGGAGCATCGCGCAGACGCTAATACGCATGCGCGTGCCGCGTGCGTGCGTGAGGACGCCGCCGGCCTCGTTCCAACCGATCCGGTTGGAACGGGGCGAGAAACCCACCCCTGGTTTGGACCATCTGGAACTGCGCCGCCTGCGGTCCAACCTAGGCACAATACACAACATTGTCTGTCACAACATCTTGCCTGTCGACGACTTCTTCAGCTTCATCCTCAATAATACACCGGCAAACAATCGATACAAACTCGTTCCAAACTCGATTGCAGAAAAGACGACTTCAACAGAGTGGTTAACACCTGGAATGCTCTACCTGACTCCGTTGTTACATCCTCAACCCCCCCCCACAGCTTCAACCTCAAACTGTCCACCATGGACCTCGCCCCATTCCTAACAAGTCCGAAAATACAGCATTCATAAGCGCACCAGCGTGCCTACCGTCCTTCTCCGACTGTCCCCATCTATTTGTATTCATTTCTTTTGTTCCTATCCATGTTCATATTTACAACCGCTATTGTGTGCATGTTTGACAAACTAATAAAATCCTTCAAGTTTGAGACAAGTAGCTGTCCAATCTCTTCTTAAAAGCCTTCCAAAGCATCATCTAAGCACCCCACGGGCCAGAGCCAGCCCCCCCGGGCCTTGACACCCCTGAAGAAAAGGATGGAAGATCATGAATGAGGGACTCGATCTAGAACAGTGTTTCTCAACCTTGGCAACTTGAAGATGTCTGGACCTCAACTCCCAGAATTCCCCAGCCAGCGAATGCTGGCTGGGGAATTCTGGGAGTTGAGGTCCAGACATCTTCAAGTTGCCAAGGTTGAGAAACACTGACCTAGAATTAAGGAGAAATTTCCCGATAATGTGGACAGTTAGGAACAGTTCCTCTCCCTAAGCCAGTAATGGCTAAGCTTTTTGTCTTTGTATGCAAAAGCACACGCGTGACCACACCCATAAGGCGATGTACCCCCTAAACCCCTGTGCATGCGCGCGTGATCCCTCCCTGAAGCCTGGGACCAAAAATGGGGCACGGGGGGGGGACAACACCCCCTACGCTTCTCCCCACCCCCCTCGCATGCGTTCGTGTCTCCCATATGCACGCCAGAGGCCCGAAAATTAGCTGGCCGGCGGGAGCTGAGCTGGGGTGAGAACTTGTGTGCCCAGAGAGAGAGAGAGATATCCACATGCCACCTGTGGCCATCACAACCTTCGGCTCTGGATGCGCCATCGCTGGAGGTGTTGAAGGAGAGATCGGATAACTATTTGTCCCGAATGGTAGAATATAGCAATAGCAGTTAGACTTATATACCGCTTCATAGGGCTTTCAGCCCTTTCTAAGCGGTTTACAGAGTCAGCATATTGCCCCCAACAATCTGGATCCTCATTTTACCCACCTCGGAAGGATGGAAGGCTGAGTCAACTGCTCGAGCAGGGGGTTGGACTAGAAGACCTCCAAGGTCCCTGCCGACCCTGTGATTCCGTTTCCATGTCCTAAACGGGCTGAGAAGTCACAACCTGCAGGCAGGTCATTTTGTGGCCAACTGGGAACGGGCTCCTTCCGCTGAACCCGGCAGTGCCAAGGACAGCAGGATCCAAATTGGCATGCGGCTACAGCCAGCGAGCCGCTTCCTCTGACCTACCCTGGTTTGGGTCAGCTTAATTGCGATACCGGTTCTCGTGTGTTGAAAATAATTAATGAAACAAGGATTATGCAATTTAGGTGTGGGCTGTTCCATTTTAATTCGGTGGCATGGCGCTGTGTAGTCAGCATCCGAATTCTAAATAGGTACATCATGCAAAATAAGACACGGGCATCCTTGGGTTCCACTCTGCCTAACCAGGATGGAGCAGACTTTAATGTTACTCCAACTCACACAACACACACACACACAAACACACGACCACTCTGCCCCACGGGCATGCACACACAACTCTCGCACGCGCGGCAGAGACCCAAAAATCAGCTGGCCGGTGGGAGGCGTCAAGAGTATGCGCAGTGGAGCTGCGCTGGGTGACAGCTGGCGTGCCCGCAGAGGCGCCCCCGCGTGCCACCTGTGGATTGCGTGCCACAATTTCGCCATCACGGGTGTAGAGCATTAACTACAGTCTGCCATGACGGGTCGCAGCTCTTCATAGTTCTCTATCTAGTACTGTACCCAGGCAGTTTTCCTCAATTATGGTTGTTCGAAGTATTGTTTTGAAAGAGGTGCGAATATGGAAAGATTAAATTAGACCTCCCAGGGATAAACAACAGTCATGGCTAATTGATTCTGACTCATATTCCGCTGCCTTTACCCATCGGGATCATCTCCTGGGGTGATCTTGAAGCTCTGCATGAAAGTGGACTTCCTTTCTTGCATGGGATCAACTTCATGAGATCACCCGCAGGGGGTCTTCTCCCAATCATGTTCTCCAGGGAGTTCAGAGGAATCGCAACGCTGATCCCTTTTCGTACAATCCTTGCAAATGTTTTCCGGTTTCTGGAGTTATGGTGACTTTCAAGAAAATTGTAAAACCACGATGACAAGATGTTTGCAGGAATAGGAGAGCAAAATCAAGGGGACAGACTAAAAAAAGGCCTTGGAAATTAGGAATGTAGCGTCCAACCCTTTCTAGATTCCTGAAAGGTTGATTGCCAAAGGAAGTGAATATTGGTAGCTCAAGGTTGAACGATGGGATCCTTGGTGCTCTCTGAGCCTGGTTATAATTTCTTGCCGCTATTTCATCACCTAAATAGGTAAGGTCAATCAGTGGTAAGAATCAGCACCAGCACTGATGACGTTACCCAGCTTGGTAACGAAACGTCTGCAAGAAAACAACCAACTTTTTTTTTATTAAAGAGTTTTAATAAATTTTACAAGTATTTCCCCTTCCCCTTCCCTCCCTCCACCCCACACCCCCTCCAACCCTCCCCCCACCAATCTCCCAGAGCAAAATACAGGGTATAAACATTTAACAATCATACACTAACATAAACTAACTTTAGCATCGTACCTTCACTGTGCCGAGGTGGCACAGTGGTTAAATGCAGCACTGCAGGCCACTTCAGCTGACTGCTATCTGCAGTTCGGCGGTTCAAATCTCACTGGCTCAGGGTTGACTCAGCCTTCCATCCTTCCGAGGTGGGTAAAATGAGGACCCGGATTGTTGTTGGGGGGTGATATGCTGACTCTGTAAACCGCTTAGAGAGGGCTGAAAGCCCTATGAAGCGGTATATAAGTCTAACTGCTATTGCTATTATACTTTAACTCCCCTTTTATTAAGCTGACTTTAGGTAAATTATAACATTCCTTGTTCATTCATTCATAAGCAAACTGAAATGTCTTAGTGCAATATTTGTTTTGAATATAATCAGTCCATCTTCTCCGTTCCAACTTGAATTTCTCATCTGAAGAAAACGACCAACTTTTGAGAGCATGAAGGACCACACAGTTCAACCCAAGCTGTAAACATTTTCTTCCATTGGTTCTTTGTGCCGTGCTGGTTTCTGCAGCACAGCATATTGGAAACCGGAATAACAGAATCGGAAGGGACCTTGGAGGCCTTCTAGTCCATCCCCCCTGCTCAAGCAGAGAACCCTATGCCATTTCAGACAAATCCACCGTGATTCTGGAACGCACAGCAACTAATGGCTTGGCCCCAGGTTTCTGTTGCTGCAATGTTTTTTAATGTGCTCAATTTTATGCTTTTATTGTGGTTTTTATGTTGGTTTCGCTTTGGATTGGGTGCTGGCCAGAGTTAGTTGTAAGACAGAGGCTGCACCCAAGTTTTAAGTAAATGAATAAAACAGAGATAAGTAAAACTCAAAAATCAGTACTCGATATTAATACTCAAATAAATAAACTCGCTTGTATGGTCCAGCCTCCAATTTTCCGTTGTCTGTCGTAGTTTTCCCACCCTGGGAAAGGAAACAGAGAGAGAGCCAAGACCTGGAGCATCTGGACTTACAACCATTTATTGATGGAAGTTACATTATTGAAACAGCAACTTATAAGCAGTCCTCGCGGCACCCCCATAATCAAAAGCCGCGGTGGCGCAGTGGTTAAGAGTGCAGTACTGCGGGCTACTTCTGCCGATCCTCAGATGCCAGCAGTTTGGCACCTCGAATCCCACCAGGCTCAAGGTTGACTCAGCCTTCCGTCCTTCCGAGGTGGGTAAAATGAGGACCCAGATTGTTGGGGGTGATATGCTGACTCTGTATACCGCTTAGAGAGGGCTGTAAAGCACTGTAACGTGATCAAAATTCAGGTGCTTGGCAGTCATACACGACCGTTTCAGAGTCCCGGGATCAAGCGATCATTCCTTGTGATCTTCCCAGCTAGCTTCCTCTGAGCAATGGGGGAAGCTGGATTCTGTTAACCCCACCATGTCATTTGCTTAACAATTGGCCGTCATTTGCCAAACCACGGTGGTAAAAATTGGCTGATTTGTTTTAACTGCCCTGCTTAAGCAGAGGAAACTCTGGTCGGCAATTGTGGTCGTAAATCTGAGAAGAGGCACCGGACTTCATCCTAGTCATGGAATAATTGCAGCCCACCGCTGCAATTTTGGAGGGTGGGGGAGGTCAGGAAGGACTCTGGAGATGCATCACACTCCTTTCCAAATCAGCCAATGAGATTCATGGACTAAATTGAGCAGAGGGTGTTCCCCACGTGGGTGGCTTACCCACCCACTGCTGTGGCTACATTTTCCGGGAGCTTTTTAACCCCGGCTGAAAGAACATCGGGAGTAGCTGGAGTTTCCTTGTAGCTCCCTGTCTCCTAAGCTCCAGGCGTTCACCCACCACCTCGGTTAAGCTGCTCGCCGGCGTCTCCAAATTATTGCCATCAAAGGGCCGGCCGTCTGGAAGTCCTGACTGGGAAGACACCCAACGACAACTAGCAGCTACAAGCGATTTCGGTCCTTCGGTTGTCTTGAGCATCACTACAACATCAGTGCCATGGCTTTCCGGTCTTTTCCCGTGGTGTCTTCCCAGCCTTGCACCATCCAGCCCTGCCCCGCCGAACCTTCGACCGACACCAGGTCGTGTCCGGCCCCGTACCGGGATTGGAAATCCGACTTGACAGACTGCTGTGCGGACAAGCAGACTTGTGAGTATCTCCCGAGGACTCGACCTGGGAGGGGGAGGCCCACAGGACCCTTCGACTGGCCCCACTGGGAGAATTAAGATGAAATTTATCATTGGAATCTGCCAAGAAGAAACACGGGCCAGCAAAAACCCTACCACCACCACAGAGATGCTGCTACGAGTAGTCCTCGGCTTACAACCACAATCGAGCCTCATGTTCCTCGGGCAAAACGAGGCCGCTGTCGAGCCGAGCCTCATTTTGCAACCTTTTTGCCCCCGTTGTTAAGCGCAGCGCTGCAACTGTGAAGCGAATCGTTTGGTCGTTAAACGAACCTGGCTTCGGTTGCTAAACGAGGCTGTTGTCGAGCGAGACACGCCTCCTTTTACCACCTTTTTGCCACCGTTAAGTGAATCACGGCGATTGATTCGTGAATCATTTGGTCAGTAAGCAAATCATTTGGTCATTAAGCGAATCTGCCCCCCCTCCCCGCGTTGACTTTGCTCGTCGGAAGTCGGCTGGGGAGGTGAGAGTCACGTGATCTCAGGGCAGTGTCTGTTACAAATATATGCCAGTTGCTAAGTGCCCAAATTTTGACAGATTACCCGAGTGGGAAGGGACCTTGTAGGTCATCTAGTTTGCCCCGGTTGTGTGAAAACTATCATTGTTTTCCAGTGCTGTTGTAAACGTTGGTCACTAAACAAATGGTTGTAAGTTGAGGACTACCCATATTTCCCAGTGGTGCCCTTGTTTTGCTACTCATTTAATTATCCGGGAGCTAAGATCTGTAATCGTTTGAAGAGCATCGTGGTACGAACTCTAACGCTAAAATACCGTGTTTCTCCGAAAATGAGACAGTGTCTTATTTTCTTTTGACCCCCGAAATAAGCTCCTGGCCTTATTTTCGGGGTGGTCTTATTATTTTTGAGGCGCAGGAGGCGGCGAGTGTGGTCACCTCAGGGCTGCTGCTCTGTTGCAATATTTTCGGGGAGGGCTGATTTTAGCGCATGTGCTCAAAATCCCGATTGGGTTTATTATCCGGGGAGGTCTTATTTTCAGGGAAAACAGGGCAACGGTTGGGGGGACAAGTGCAGCTCCTCAAAATCCCACTCCTGCTTCCCTCTTGCTTCCCCCCAGGCATCTGTGGTACCTTAGCTCCTTGTGTCCTGGCGTGCCAAGTAGCGGCAAGTCTTGGTGAATGCTGCTGCCTGCCGATCCTCCCTGGAGCCTTGGTGGCTCTCCGGACGGGCTTGCGAGAACAGCAACGTATCAAGGTATTCCTTGGGCTTCCCAGGTTCCCCATTTTATCCCCGGGGAAAGATCGTGAGCGGGAGAGACGACTGGGGCGGGAAGGCAAGGGCTGAGAAGAAGGCGGTGGGAGGAAATTGCAATCCCGCAAGAGTTGGGAGAGCAGACTTTAATTAACTTGGAAAGTTAATCCCATTCTCAGTTGGCATCGGCGGCAGTTGATTTCCTGCTGATTTTTTTTTTCAGTCCTGGGGTGGGGAGGGAGGGAGGGAGGGAAGGAAGGAGGACAAGATCTCTCGTTTCACCCTGGAGACAGCTCGGTTAGATCTTTTAAAATTGAAAAGCGAAGGCAGAAAAATGGAGATCGGTTGGTTGGGGTTTTTTTGGGGGGGTTATTTTGAATCGAGAGACGGTTGGAATTGGGGAGGCGCAGCTACCGTAGAGCGTACGTTAAATAGAAGATGTTGCACTGGGTAATTGTCAGAAGTGTCCTTCAACCACGAGAACTTTCAGACATGTGGACTTCGGTTCCACCACAAAACCGCGGTAGACTAAAGTGCGCTCGACGAAAGCGCGTACGTGACGTCATCACAGCGCGACGAAAACAGCACGCTGTGAGCGGTAAACTTAAAATTAACGCGTAAATCTAAACCTAACCCCCCCAAACCTAACCCTAAACCTAACCCTAACCCTTAACCTAACCCTAAACCTAACCCTATACCTAACCCTTAACCTAACGCTAACCCTTAACCTAACCCTAACCCTAACCCTTACCTTTATGTGAATCGGCTTGCTTTAAAAGCGCTTTTTAAAGCGCCCTTTTTTCTCCGCGGTCGTATTTGTCGCGCTGCTGATGACGTCAGGTACGCGCTTTAATCGGGCGCGCTTTAGTGGACCGCGGTTTTGTCGTGCCACGGTGGACTTCAATTCCCAGAATTCCCCAGCCAGCCCACGTGTCTGAAAGTTCCCAAGATTGAGAAACGCTGATTTACAAGTTAATACTATTTTTTCCCTTCTTTCCCCAGGGGGATGTGTGCTGCGATTGGGTGGCTGCCTGCTGCTGCTGCCCCTGTGCCACGTGCCAGATGGCGCGTGAGATAAAAAATCCCTGTTAAACCATCCTTGGACTCCACGAAGCCCTCTTCACAATTAACCAGGAAAGAGAAATTTACCTGCCGGGAAGGAATGACAACATCAAACTGAGCTGAACAAGGGCTTAACACAAGAGGCAGAAGCAGCCACACAGGGAATGCAATAACCCCATGCAACCCTCCCCACCCCCAAATCTTCCTGCCCGCTTCCATCACCAACTTTTTGACACACCTGGCTCCCCGCAGCAGCGTCGAGGGCAGCTTGATAACAAAAAAAAAAACAGCGGAGCTCCCTAATTCCGACCAGTTTAGCTGCTTGGAATTAACACGCTTCTGCGAACGGCTTTCCATTCGTTCGCTCCCATCCAGCAGGGGATTAACGACTTTTAATCACCACGCGGCAACTCGCCCGGCATCGCGACAAACCAGCCCTTCAAGATCAAGAGGCTACGCACAACCGCAAGCACAATTATCTCCCAGGCATCAAAGGGACACCATCTGCTTCTTCTAACCATTTTGCAAGGGAGATCGCTATCAACGCAAAAGCTCATTCGTGTTAACAAAACCACAGGCCCGGCGGAAAAATTGCCCAACGTGCTTTTCCCCCCCCGATTTGTTCAGGAGATTGTAGCTGCTTTTCCACGCTCCAGATTGACAATGATTCATTCCAGACCAACTTTACTCCTTCTCGAACTTCTGATCCCAAGAGAAGTATTGTCAGCCAACTACGTTTAACAGTGATTCGGGATTTTGGGGTGTCGGCGGAGTGGGACGGCTGATAGTCCTGGCCGATCTGCAGCAACACTGGGTAGAAAGCAAGCGAGTTGAGATCTAGTAGATTCTCTACACAGCGGTGGAAAAGCAAGGCTGTGAACAATCAAGGGAAAACTCCGTCCTTCCTCCATCTCTACACTCACTTTTGGACAAGTCTGGCCCGGAGCTCGAGCACAGTCTGCTTGGTGGATTTCATCCTCGGGGTTTCCACCCTGTATGGAAACATCAGCTAAACAAAAGGGTGGGGGTTCACACGTATGAAGACAGAGAAGAGCTACCAGTGAGTACTAACCAAGCTGAACATGTGGGACCAATGCAGACACTAGGACTCGGTTGAGTGTGTTGGGGAAACACAGGCATTAAGAGCTAGGCTGAGGGCCACCCTGCATGCTCCCCCTATACCAGGGGTCTTGAACCTTGGCGACTTTCCGACTTGTGGACTTCAGCTCCCCAAATTCCTCAGCCAGCCGGGAGTTGAAATCCACAAACAATATTTTTTTTTTTTTAACTGTGCCTTGTAATTCTGGGAGTTGAAGTCCACCAGTCGGAAAGTCACCCAGGTTCGAGACCCCTGCGGCCGATGCCATCCATTCATACTGAGTTGGCCCGAGGACCCTCCCAAGCAGGAGGGCAGCAGAGCAGGCGCACACAAGCCCCGGAGAGCATCTCTGGCTTTTCCGTTTGGTGGCCGCATCTCCAGCTGGCCGTAAAGTCTGTAGCGACGGCATACGAGCCAGAGAGGTTTTGCACGCCTGTTCTCCTGAAGGTTCTTGCCCTTCTCAGCCCCTCCACCAGGCAGACTGCTGAAGCCCCTCTCGGCCCCAGCAGGGCGGAGTTCTCCACTAACTCATAGGGACATGCTCGTCAGGTTCTCGTGGCTGAGCAGTCCTTTGCGCGAGCTGCTCATGCCGTGGCTGCTGCTGCAGTAGTCCTGGAGATTGTGGCGCAGGGTGACGAGAGCAGAGCCAAGGCAAGCACGGTTGGGGGCCTGCAGCCCACCCGGTAGCTGGAAAAGGACAGTAGCCACACCGGCCATGCCATCATCCGTGGGCTCCAAAGTGATCGGCCCCACCCGGAAGCTGGAGTACGAGTAGCCCATGAGATGAGACAGGAAGGGCTCCGAGCGGCGGAAGTGGGCCACGGGATAAGGGACCTCGTGATAGGGTTTCAAGCGGCTGGGAAGGGGCTGGGCCGCTGCCAAGGACGGGAGTTTGTGTGGGCGAGCGGGGAGGAAAACCAACTCGGCCGGCGCCCCCAAATTATCCGGCTCGAAGTAAATGGTCACTTTGGCGAAAGGCCGGCTGGCCATCTTGGTCATTTCCTGCAAGTGGCGCCGTTGCTCGTGTCTCAAGTCCAGGAACTGCTTGATTTTCCAAAGCAAGACGCAGACGGAGAGGAAGAGGAAGAAGCAGGAGAAGAAGACGGAGAAGAAGACGAAGAGGTCGATGTGCGCCTGGTCCTGGCGGAAAAAGAGCAGGCCCTGAGACTCAGTGACGTTCGGGCTGCTGCCGCCGATGCCCAGCAAGATGACGTAAAAGCGGCTGGATTTCAGAGCGTGGATCTCGTGCGGGTAAGTGATGACCACCCGATCGCGGACGCCCCGCACGATTAGCACCCCCTGCTGCTCCCTCACGGTGATGTAGGTGATCAAGCCGTGCGCCTGCGCCTCTCGTACCAGCGGGGAGGACTGGCTCACGTTGCTGCGCACCGGCGTTTCTTCCCCCGAGGGTACAATCCTCACCAAGTGGATGCCCGTCGCCCGGTCGACGTCCACCACGAACGTTTCGTAGGAGGTAGAGATGTAGACGTCCACTCCACCGAAGGTCACGTCGATGGTGATGCGGATGTCCACGTTGGTAAATTTGGGCTGGACTCCGAAAAAAACCGAGCGTCCAAAGAGCAAGTTCTTAATGTTCGGCTCGTGAAAGCAGTTGAGTTGGGACGTCGGGTCGAAACAGCTCTCCTGATCGACGATGATCAGCCGGTAGCACTGGTGGCCACCCACCGGATTCCCGTGGAAGAATTCCCGGCATTTGGCGCACTGCGGAAAGGGGAGAAAAAGACCAGCCGGAAGATTTATAGGAAGCGATGCCAACGATTTTGAACTCTTTCTTCCTACTCAATTTGTCAGCCATATTTGAAAACCAGGAGTCTCCAAACTTGGCAACTTTACGACTTGTGGGACCTCAACTCCCAGAATTCCTCAGCCGGCCGGCTGAGGAATTCTGGAAGTTGAAGTCCACAAGTCGTAAAGCTGCCAAGTTTGGAGACTCCTGGTTTTAAGAGATGCCGGTTAAACGGTATGTGTCATTTCCCGCACCCCAGTTAATACTTATTAGTGGACCTTAAAAATTTATATCTCCTCTTTGATCAGCGCAACAGGATCTGGAAAGCTGACGCAGGCCTTTAATGCTGTGCTCTCAACAACCGCAGGACACAAGTGGTTCCGATTGTTACTCCAGACCACAAAAACCGATGTAAAATTGACGATTCCTTTCCAGAATTCCATCCCTCTTTGAAGAAATGTTACGCGCTCCAGGTTATTTGTGACGGCGGGCCTTCGGGATTTGCCCGCTACTAACTCCATCAATAAAAGATACATACTAATTCGATAAACATTTGTGAATGGTTTTGTTCGGCTCCCATTTATCCCAGAAGGTTTTTTGCTGGTGCAGGCACTATGGACCAGTCCTTTGCTGTTTGCAGGGTGATATAAGCTCCTCGTGGGCCGGATTCAGCCTCTGGGCTTTGAGTTTGACATCCCTGGTGCAGGACAAAGTCCAGAGAAATGGCCCTTGATTTTGTGCTGCTAAATTCATCCCTCTGATTGAACTTCCCTTTCTCCTGATTCTAGGGCCGGCCCTTCCCTATAAAGACACCCTCCTCTCTCCCAGCCTAAACCCAGAGCCTCCCTCCCCCGCTTTACCTGTTGTTTGTAGCAGTCCTTTTTGTCAGCCTGGGCGCTGTTTTGGCAGCCTCCGGTTTCAGTGTTGTTTTGACACGGGCAGCCGGTCCCATCCAGTTCATGGCAATAGTCGGCGTGGCCGTTACATTGGCACCTGGGAGAGGAAGGGGAGGAGGTAACGGATTGCTCTGAACGCACCACCCACCACACTGGAACCTCTCGTTACATCGGGAATATTGGTAGTCCTTGACTTTACAACCCCAATTGCAACTGGGATTTTGATCGTTGAGCGAGTCACCGCCCGAGGCAACAGTGCTATTATATAGCAATAGCAATAGCAGTTAGACTTATATACCGCTTCATAGGGCTTTCAGCCCTCTCTAAGCGGTTTACAGAGTCAGCATATTGCCCCCAACAACAATCCGGGTCCTCATTTCACCCACCTCGGAAGGATGGAAGGCTGAGTCAACCTTGAGCCGGTGAGATTAGAACCGCTGAACTGCAGATAACAGTCAGCTGAAGTGGCCTGCAGTACTGCACCCTAACCACTGCGCCAACTCGGCTCTTTTAAATAGCAGAGAAGAACTATACTTCCAGAAAGCACATCAATTTTAACAGCATCTGTACAAGTATAGTCAGAAATGTAACACTACAAACAGTGTGTATCATCTGAGCTGTTTGCTGTTTGTAGCAAGGAGGCAAATTGCTGGGAAGCAGATATTTTTCCCTTGTTTTCCTCCCCAAAAGCTAGGTGCGTCTTATACTCCGAAAAATACGGGTATATAAAAAAAATACCCAGTCTTACTTGGTACATTTGCCCTCCAGCAGGAAGTAGCCATGTAGGCAGCTCTCACACTTGTCTCCAAAGCTGTTGTTCTGGCAGTTCACACACACCGCCGCGTCCTCGGCAGGCCCTTCGGTCACCCAAGTGGGGATCTGTGAAGAGAAAAAAGACAACACACACCTTCTCTCCCTCTTCTCCGTATCCACAGATCCACGATCAAAGGGGGATGGGGGAAATCTCATCTCAGTCAGCCTGAAACTATAGAGCAGTGTTTCTCAACGTTGGCAACTTGAAGATGTCCGGACTTGAACTCCCAGAATTCCCCAGCCAGCATTTCCTGGCTGGGGAATTCTGGGAGTTGAAGTCCGGACATCTTCAAGTTGCCAACGTTGAGAAACACTGCTATAGAGCAAACTCAAGGTCGAAGGGGGGGGGGGGGCGATGCTTGTCACTCACCAAGGCCGGCTCCAGGAGGAAGCGGACGGGATCCTGCTGAGCTCGCTTGTATTCTTCCCGTGTGATGCACATGTTGCTGTTCCCTCGGCAAAAAACGTGGCAGGGACGGCAGGAGCCGCCGTTCAGGGCCGACCCGACGAAGAGCGGCTGGCATTTTTCACAGTGTGCTCCCTTAACGGGGAAGAACAGACGGGGCAGAGTTTTGCACGACGGGGGGCAGCACCAGGGGTGAATTTGGGGGAGTCTGTTTTGGGACAGAGTAGCAAGCAGAAAGATTCCCAGGAGGGAGGGGGGAAAGCATTCCACGGGAAGAAGAGGCAACACAGCTCAGAGATGATGTGTGAGAGAAAGAGGGTGAGGACGGCCCCTCCTTAACAGTTCCCAAAGTATACTGTAAATCCTCAGTAGAATCCTCAGACTGGCAAGACGTTACGCCAGGCCCAAAACCGAGAACGACACGTGGTGATTTTCCAAGCGGAGGTCTTTACTGCTATACCCCGGTGGTGACAAACTCAAGACCCAGGGGCCGTATCCGGAAATTAGATCTGGAAGGAGCAGCCCGCGGTGCCTCTGCTAGCAAAAACGGAGCTGGGGAGGGCCTTAATAACTGCGGTGACTCACTGTGGCAAGAACGGTCCGTGAAAAGGGTTGAAAATTCACTTAGTTGTCTCTTTCAGCAACATACATTTCGGGCTCAACTGTGGTCCTAAGCCGAGGACTACCTGCACTCTATTAGGGAGGAGCTGTCTTCGCCTTCTTTCTCTCTCACACACACACACGATATCCTGACTGAGTTGCCTCTTACTCCTCCGGAATGCTCCCACCCCCTTACTGGCAAGCCACCCCCTTCCTGCGTCCCATCGCAGCTTCAGAGAGGGAAGAATGGAGCTGACCACAGAGCTGGCGTGCTAAGAATCCAGCCCCAAACGGTTCCAGTTGCCCCTCCGCTTTGCAGCCGCCGCCCACCCGCCCCGCGCCCGCCCGTGTGGTTCTTCACCCTCCTCACCATGGTGTTGTTGAAACACTGCAGGCACTGATCTTGGGCCCCCACGCCCCGGCAATTGCTGTGCTTGTTACACTGGCATTCCACCGAGCAGTTCTGACCCACGTAGCCAAAATGGCATTGGCACGCATTGGGTTCCACGCAGGTCCCGTTCACACAGCCTTGCTCGCACACCGGTTTGCAGAGTCCTGTAATGCTGCCAAGAGAAGGAAGGGGGACAACCAGATCATATGATGGACAGGTGGGCGCCGGGCAGGGACTTACTTTCATTTGGGTAGGGAAAAGGGGTGGGTTCCTACATGAACCGGTACCGGTTTGCTCGCACATTTTGCCATGCGTTGCTTGTGCATGCGCAATTCACTTTTAACGGTTGTGCTCCATTAAAAGAGCATTAAAAGCTAATAAAATAGATGCCAGCAATGGCAATGGAGACTGGGGAACCGGTTTGGGGGGCATGGCCAGCCTGGGTCGCTGCTGGGTTCTGCGACCCAGGTCAGATTACCCAATTGTTAGAGGCCTCCAATTGAGCAAAGGGGGAAAGTTAGAAATACGGCTGGCGCATCCTTCTTTCACACTAACTTGTCCAGGGTGTAGCCATTTTTACAGGTGCATTTGTAGCTGTGGGGCAGGTCGCTGCAGTTCTGGGTCTCGTTGCAGTCGTGGTGCCCGTTCAGGCATTCGTTTTCGGGCGGGCACGACATAAACGCCCAGTCTGCATTCAGGCCGCACAATTCCACCAGACCTGCAAAGCAGAGGGGGAAAGAGAGAGGGGGAAATCCGAGCTGCAGGGATATAACAATAGCAATAGCACTTAGACTTATATACCGCTTCACAGTGCTTTACAGCCCTCTCTAAGCGGTTTACAGAGTCAGCCTCTTGCCCCCAACAATCTGGGTCCTCGTTTTACCTCCCTCGGAAGGATGGAAAGGCTGAGTCAACCTTGAGCCAGCCAGGATCGAACTGCTGGCAGTGGGCAGAGTTAGCCAGCAATACTGCATTAAGGATGGAAGGAAAGGAAGGAAGGAAGGGAGGAAGGAAGGAAAGAAGGGAAGAAGGGAGGGAGGGAGGGAGGGAAGGAAGGAAGGAGAGATGGATGGAAGGTAGTTAGGACGGAAGGTAGGAAGGAAGGAAGGAAAAAAGGAAGGAAGGAGAGATGGATGGATGGATGGGAGGGAGGGAGGGAGGGAGGGAGGGAGGGAGGAAGGAAGGAAGGAAGGAAGGAAGGAGAGATGGATGGATGAATGGGAGGGAGAGAGGAAGAAAGGAAGAGCAAGAGCACTTAAACTTATATACCACTTCACAAACCTTTACAGCCTTCTCTAAGCGGTTTACAGAGTCAGCCTCTTGCCCCCAAACAATCCAGGTCCTCATTTGACCCACCTCGGAAGGAGGGAAGGCTGAGTCAACCTTGAGCCTGGTGAGATTCAAACTGCCAAATTGCAGACAGCCGAAGTAGCTTGAAGTACTGCACTCTAACCACTTGTGCCACCAAGTCCCATATATTTGTGAAGGAGATCCTGTCTTTGGCACAGAGTTTCTCAATCTTAGCCGCTTTCAGCTGGGTGGACTTCAACTCCCAGAATCCTCCAGCCAGCATGTGGCAGCTGCCACCTACCCCTGCGAAGGCCCACCAACAGCCCTGCCCATCTGCCCATCCAGGTGCTGGCCAAGCTATCCCTTTACAAAGATGTCCAAAGAATGATGGCCAGAAACATGATCCTGGAAGCCGCTTCCCAATATGTAACTATTTAAATATAGATTATTTTTTTCTCTTTCTCTCCCACGGCTAACAAACCTGATGCTCCTTCCTCCTTTTATTTCCCCCCACAACAACCCTGTGAGGTGGGCTGGGCTAAGAGAGAAAGGGACTGGCCCCAAATCACCCAGTCGGTTCTCGGGCCTAAAGCGGGACTAGAACTCACCATCTCCTGGTGACTGGCCCAATGTCAGGCAGCTAACTTCCCTGACTAAGACAGAACTAGAACTCACCGTCTCCTGGTCATTGGCCAAAAGTCACCCAGTTGGCTTTTGTGCTGAAACTGGTACTAGAACTCACCGTCTCCTGGTCATTGGCCAAAAGTCACCCAGTTGGCTTTTGTGCCGAAAGCGGTACTAGAACTCACCGTCTCCTGGTCATTGGCCAAAAGTCACCCAGTTGGCTTTTGTGCCAAAAGCGGTACTAGAACTCACCGTCTCCTGGTCATTGGCCAAAACTCACCCAGTTGGCTTTTGTGCCGAAAGCAGTACTAGAACTCACCGTCTCCTGGTCATTGGCCAAAAGTCACCCAGTTGGCTTTTGTGCCGAAAGCGGTACTAGAACTCACCGTCTCCTAGTCATTGGCCAAAAGTCACCCAGTTGGCTTTTGTGCCGAAAGCGGTACTAGAACTCACCGTCTCCTGGTCATTGGCCAAAAGTCACCCAGTTGGCTTTTGTGCCGAAAGCGGTACTAGAACTCACCGTCTCCTGGTCATTGGCCAAAAGTCACCCAGTTGGCTTTTGTGCCGAAAGCGGTACTAGAACTCACCGTCTCCTGGTCATTGGCCAAAAGTCACCCAGTTGGCTTTTGTGCCGAAAGCGGTACTAGAACTCACCGTCTCCTGGTCATTGGCCAAAAGTCACCCAGTTGGCTTTTGTGCCCAAGGTGGTACTGGTGATTGGCCCAAAGTCACCCAGCCAACTTTCCTGCCTAAGGTGGGACTGGAACTCACCATCTCCTAGTAATAGGCCCAAAGTCACCCAGCTGGCTATTGCCCTTAAAGTGGTACTAGAACTGACCATCACCTGGTGAATAGCCCAGAGTGACCCAGCTGCCTTTTGTGCCCAAGGCACAAATGGTGATTGGCCCAAAGCCATCCAACCAGGACTCCTGCCTATGGCAGGATTAGAACTCACAGTCTCCCGGTTTCTAGCCAACTTTCTTGCCATAACCACAGGTTCTCTTTCTCGCCCTCTGCTTCTCACGGCTCAGTGCGCCCTCAATACCCCTCTCAGAATGCGCCCGCCAAAGCCCAGGGGCTCACCATGGCGAGGGCCACTCCGCCCGCCCTCCAGGCAACGCCCCTGGCCGTTCTCTCCCCGGAAGCTGCACCAGCCGCACCGAGGCTGCTGGATGCAGAGAGCGCACTGCTGGAAATGGGAACAGGATGGAGCGCAGCTCTCCGACCCGCTCAGCACCCGGCCACACATCCCGGCCGCGCAGCGCATCGGTAGGTAAGTTGGACTCATACACTGTGGAGAGAAGAGAGAGAGGGAGAGAAAGAGAGAGACAGAACGCATCAGAGTAGGTGTCTCCAAATTGGGCCACCGTTAAGACTGACTGGACTTCAAACTGCCAGAATTCCCCAACCAGTATGGCGGGCTGGGGAATTCTGGGAGTTGAAGTCCACCAGTCTTACAGTGGCCAAATTTGGAGACACCTGTATAAGAATCTCCCCGGCAGCATCGACATACGCTGGCTGCCCTGTTGTGGCCCGCCAGAGGCCAGTGGAGCTGGCAGCAGATTCGGACAGTGAGAAGGTTGGGGAGGAAGATGGGCCAGTCCTGGAGTCTGGGGAAGGCTCTGAGGAGGGCTCTGCGTCGGAGGCAGAGAGGGGGCCAAGGCCATCTGACAGTTATCAGCTGCCTTCAGAGCTAGACAGCAGTGAGGCAGAGGAACAGCTGGAGCCTGTTCCCAGTGTGATCGTGCGTAGAGCCTCCAGAAGAAAAGAACAGCTAAGAAATCAGGGTCGACTTGGCAGTAAAGCCACAGGTGGACAGTGAATGGCCCCTCCCATAAGATACAAAAGAGGAGCAAAAGGGGAGGGGGCTTTTGCAGGAAACAATTCGTCCGTTCGTTTCAGGAGTGTGAAGATCTGTCCATGAATCTCCGAGACTCTGTGCCCAGCCTTTCCTTGCACCTCATTTGGATAATATTTACATGGCAGCTTTCCAAGCGAGATAAGGTCTGTGGTCATAAATCCACCTTTGAAAGACTGTTTGCCAGGCCTTTGCTGAATGGGAATGAGAGGAATTCACATTTGTTTCATAAAAGGGGTTTTCTCAGGTGCTTTTTGAGGGAAGCCGCGGTCAGAACATGCCCCACGTCATTTACCTGCTGCAGGCTGACACTCCAGACGCACTGCTGCCAGCCCCCATCCGCCCCCTTGGAGCTGAGGCAGTCCCCACAAGTGCTGTGGTTGTGGCACGGCGTGGGGCAGGCCAGGGGGGGCGAGGACTCCACGGGCATCGGGGAGACGTTGAGGAGCGAGTGGCTGAAGCAAGTCCAGTCATAGGTGGGCTGCACACTGAGAATGCGTCGGGTCTCCCCTACGGATTTCGGGGGGGGGGGAAGAGAAGAAGGGTGAATATTAGGAGCTTTCAAGGCCAGGATCCTTCCCCTTGGTTGCTCCCCCCCCCCCCAACAAATCTACCAGTGAGACAAGCATGGGCGTCCACCATATTGGAATGGAATGGAATTTTATTATTTATATGCCGCCCTTCTCCGGGAGGACTCAGGGCGGCGAACAATTCAAAAGGGGAAAAAGGGGGAACATAAAAACGAAATACAGATAATAAAAGTAAACAACAGTCGCACAACCATACATGTTGAGAGGGGAGGGAACTCATCACCCCCAGGCCTGCCGGCAAAGCCAGGTTTTGACGGCTTTTCGGAAGGCCTGGAGAGAGGTGAGGGTCCGAATCCCTGCGGGGAGTTCATTCCAGAGGGCCGGAGCTGGCACAGAGAAGGCCCTCCCCCGGGTAATAGCCAGGTGGCATTGGCTGGTAGATGGAACCCGGAGGAGGCCGACCCTGTGAGATCTAATGGGTCTGTGGGAGGTAATTGGCAGCAGGCGGTCTCTCAAGTCAATATTCAGTATGAAGCAGGGGTAGATTCCAGCCGCCATTACTACCGGTTCGGTATTTTTTAAAAAATGCCCCCCCCCCCCCGCGCATGTGCATTTTCATTTAAAATGACCTGCGCATGTGCACAACATTAAAAACCAAATAAAATTACATTTTTTTAAAATGAAGATGGTTCTGGGCACGTGCAGAACAGAAAATCAAGATAGCAATAGCAGTTAGACTTATATACCGCTTCATAGGGCTTTCAGCCCTCTCTAAGCGGTTTTACAGAGTCAGCATATTGCCCCCAACAACAATCCGGGTCCTCATTTCACCCACCTCGGAAGGATGGAAGGCTGAGTCAACCCTGAGCCGGTGAGATTTGAACCGCTGAACTGCAGATAACAGTCAGCTGAAGTGGCCTGCAGTACTGCACCCTAACCACTGCGCCACCTCGGCTCTCATAGAACCGGTACGGTCATGTGTCCACCGGAGTTGCTACCTATTCGGCCGAACTGGACCAAATAGGTAGGAAGCCGCCTCTGGTACAAGGACATGGAGAATGGAAGAAGAGGAAGATTTGATGTGGGAGGAATGGATGTGTCTTCTCCACCAGCTCCCTTGAAATGGAACAGAAGTTCAGGAGAACTTGGGAAGGTGGACCTCAAGAGGGGTGATGTCTAGATGACCTCCAGGGGTCAAGGCTTCTGGGACGGAGCCTCTCCTGGTTTCCCAAGCCATGCCACCCTTCACCAACTCTTTCTGGCTCATTTCACAGTCTTTTTCCATCTTCATCTACAGCCCCATCTTCCCTGACGATCGAAGCTGACACCAGCCAGAGCAATAACAAAACTCAAAGAAGTACAGGTAGTCCTCGACTTACGACCACAACTGAGCCCAAAATTTCGGTTGCTAAGTGAGACGCTTCTGGAGCGTTGGCCCTGTTTTGCGACCTTTCTCGCCACAGCGAAGTGAAGCACTTGTCTGTTTTGTCGCTTAATGACCCTGAAGAGCCGAGGTGGCGCAGTGGTTAGGGTGCAGTACTGCAGGCCACTTCAGCTGACTGTTATCTGCAGTTCAGCGGTTCTAATCTCACCGGCTCAAGGTTGACTCAGCCTTCCATCCTTCCGAGGTGGGTGAAATGAGGACCCAGACTGTGGGGGCGATATGCTGACTCTGTAAACCGCTTAGAGAGGGCTGAAAGCCCTATGAAGCGGTATATAAGTCTAACTGCTATTGCTATTGCTATAATCCCTTGCCGAGTGGAGGCAGGACAACTGAATGGGAGCTGAGTGTTTTACTGGCCCGATGCCCTTCCTGTCACCAATGCAGAGTTCGCAGCAGATATAGTCTCACTGTAGTTAAGTGAATTTCGGTTAAATGACCCTGGGGACTCATTTGTGCAGTTGCTAAGGGGGTGAAAAATGATCGCTGAGTCACTTTTTCAGTGCCGTTGTAACTTTGGTCACTAAAAGAACTGTTGTTAAGTCGAGGATTACTTGTAGCACAAGATCGGAAGACGGGGAGAGATCTGGCGCACAGGATCGCCAAGAGTCAGAGACGACGGAATGCATAACATCATCATCATCATCATCAATCCATCGTTACCGCCAACTGTCGTCTTCCTTTTTTAGCGACTTCTTTCTCAGAGCCCTCTGCCCCTCGCTCCTCACCCTGCAGCCTTCTCCTCCCTTCTCCCCTCCCTCATCCCCTTGCCTCGCCCATCCCCCTCCGCCAATCGCGGGTCCGGCTCCTTACCGGTGCGCTTGAATTGCCTCGTCCACATGCACTTCCCGGATGCCGTACACTTGGCGCAGTCGGAGGCTTCGCAGGAGATCTCCGAGCAGTTGCTGGCCACGAAGATCTCCCGCTGGTTGATACGGCAGTCGTTCTCCGACGTGCAGCTGCCGGTGCTGCCGATACATGCACCCTCGGGGCAGTTGGTGCACCATTTACACTGCGGCAAAGGCTGGGGAAACAGACAGCAGTTCGCAAAACCTGGCGGCTGCGACCCAGCCACGGGTTCTAATCCTCAAGCCGTGAAGGCGGCTTGACTTGGGTTCCACTGCAGGTAGTCCTCGACGTACGACCACAAAAACTGAGCCCAAGCATTCCGTTGCTAAGTGAGTTTTGCCCCATTTTTGTGACCTTTTTCTCGCCACGGTTGCTAAGTGAATCGCTTGAGCTGTTAAAAGTTAGTAGCCCGGTCGTTAAGTGAATCGGGCTTCCCCATTGACTTTGCTGGTCAGAAGGTCGCAACGGGGGGGAATCACGTGACTCTGGGACACTGCAATAGTCGTAAGTATGAACCAGTGACCAAGCAGCCAAATTTTGATCATGTGATCATGGGATTGCTACAAGGTCGTAAGTGTGAAAAGCGGTCGTAAGTCACTTTTTTCAGCGACGTTAACTTTGAACGGTCGCTCAACGAACTGCGCTGGGATTCATCCTCCCTGCATTCTCTACCCCGATAAGCCACGCCTATCTCTAAAGCGGTATTTCTCAATCTCTGCAAATTTAAGAGGCCTGGACTTCAACCCCCAGCATTCATGCCTGGCTGAGGGATTCTGGGAGTTGAAGTCCATACAGCTTAAAGATGCCAAGGTTGAGAACAACGTCGATGGAAAGGCGCTGTTGCTTTTGCCAAAACTACCAAATGGCTTTCCTGGCTTGGGAAAATAATGACACTAGAAATGCATTCATGTACTTGGGAGGTTCTTCAGAAAGAAATACTGACAACTCCCAGAATTCCCCAGCCAGAGTGTGTGGACTTCAACTCCCAGAATTCCCTAGCCAGTATGTGTGGACTTCAACTCCCAGAATTCCCCAGCTAGAGTGTGTGGACTTCAACTCTCAAGAGTTCCCCAGCTAAAGTGTGTGGACTTCAACTCCCAGAATTCCCTAGCCAGCGTGTGTGGACTTCAACTCCCAGAATTCCCTAGCCAGCGTGTGTGATTTCAACTCCCAGAATTCCCCAGCTAAAGTGTGTGGACTTCAACTCCCAGAATTCCCAAGCTAGAGTGTGTGGACTTCAACTCCCAGAATTCCCCAGCTAAAGTTTGTGAACTTCAACTCCCAGAATTCCCCAGCTAGAGTATGTGGACTTCAACTCTCAAGAGTTCCCCAGCTAAAGTGTGTGGACTTCAACTCCCAGAATTCCCCAGCCATCCATTCTCCACTGCCCATATTCACCCCACCCCCAAATCGTCTCTTTACAGGGAGTTGCTGGTCACATTGGGCCTACTTGCTGCCATTAACCCAAATCTCTTACTTCTCCTAGTAACGTGAGTGCAGGATCAAAACATTTATGATTTCTCCCCCCTCTGGTCTCTGAGTGGGATCGCTGCCAGAACAAGCAAGTTGCTACTTACGGGAATACCCAGGCTGTGGGCCATGGCGCGAGGATGTTGGGCGAGACACTCGCTACAAGTTCTCAGCCGGCGACACTCGTCCGGAGACCGTGGGGTGGGAAAGCAGGAGATCCCGCCGAAGGAGCAGCCTTGCCTGCAGGAAGAAGAGAAGAGAAACTATGAGGTCCCACGGTCAACCAAACTGCCCGCTATATTTCTAACCCAGAAGTGATTTGCCATTGAGGCCTTCCGAGGGCTGTGGGAAAGTGACTGGCTCGAGGTCACTTCGCTGGCTTCATGTCTAAGGTGGGACTAGAATTCACTGTCTCCTGGGGATTGGCGCGAAGTCACCCAGCTGGCTTTTATGGCTAAAGCGGGGCTGGAACTCCCAGTCTCCTGGGGAGTGGCCCAAAGTCACACAAATGGCTTTCACGCCTTGGATAAGACTAGAAGTCGCCATCTCCTGATGAATGGCCCAAAGTTACCCAGCTAATTTTCATGGCTAAAGTGGGACTAGAACTCCCAGTCTCCTGTTGATTGCCCAAAGTTACCCAGCTAGTTTTCATGGGACTAGAACTCCCAGTCTCCTCTTGATTGCCCAAAGTTACCCAGCTAGTTTTCATGGGACTAGAACTCCCAGTCTCCTCTTAATTGCCCAGGTGCCTGTGGATTATTCCCAAATTCCTTGGAAGATTGGCTACTCCAAAGCAGAGTTGCAAATCCCCCAGCTCAACCACAATCCAGAGAAACAAGGCCTCCACCCCTCAAGGAGTTGATGAATTCACTCGTACCTTTCAGCCGCATCCGCAGAGACGCAGCTGGCGTGGCACCAGACGCAGCTGGCGTTCGAGCCGTTGCAAGCTTCCGGGCTGGAGAAGATCAGGCAGGGGTCGTGGGGCACCGAGAGGGCCAGCATGCGCCCCAGGGCCACCCCGTTGAAGCCCCCGGAGAGGAAGAGGCGGCCTCCCGTGGAAGCCATGGCGTGGGCGATGGATTCGGTGATGGGCTCCCCCACTACAGCCCCGGCTACAGAGAAGGAGAGACAACGTCTTCAGTGGAGAAAAACTGATGGGGGGCGTGGGGGGTGGAAGAGCACCAGCCCCCAATCAAAACACAGAAATGAACGCGTTGTTTTAGAGCCGGGTGTGTGTGTGTGTCAAACTCAAGGCCCACAGGCCAGATCCAGAGCCAAGGTGGCGCAGTAGTTAAATGCAGCACTGCAGGCTACTTCAGCTGACTGCAGTTCTGCAGTTCGGCTGTTCAAATCTCACCGGCTCAAGGTTGACTCAGCCTTCCATCCTTCTGAGGTGGGTGAAATGAGGACCCAGACTGTGGGGGCGATATGCTGACTCTGTAAACCGCTTAGAGAGGGCTGAAAGCCCTATGAAGCGGTATATAAGTCTAACTGCTATTGCTATTGCTATAAATACTTGGAAATATCAAAGGTGCCTCTGGCGGCAAAACCAGAATAGAATAGAATAACAGAGTTATAGCAGAGCGGCGCAGGAGGCCATGGGGGGTGAAAATGAGGGGCGGAGGGGCTGCAAGCAAACTATTCTCCGAGGCCCCTGAGGCCAGAACAAGAAGCAATGGGTGGAAACTAATGAAGGTGAGAAGCAACTTAGAACTGAGGATAAATTTCCTGACAGTTAGAACAATTAATCAGTGGAACAGAAATTGTCTCCAGAAGTTGTAAATTCCCCAACACTGGAAGTCTTTAAGAAGATGTTGGATAGCCATTTGTCTGGAACGGTTTAGGGTTTCCTGCCTAGGCAGAGGGTTGGACTAGAAGACCTCCAAGGTCCCTTCCAACTCTTCTGTTGTATTGTATTGTATTGTATTGTATTGTATTGTATTGTATTGTATTGTATTCTATTGTATTGAACCCAAAGGTCAATCCTGAGCTTCTAACAGTATTTATGAAACTCTTGTTATTCTAGATACGTATTCCAGGTTGTAAGCTGTATGCACCTGCTTGCCTGTACTTTTACCTGTGATGTTGGGAAGGATCCAGGTATTGCAATTCAGCTGGTAGAAGAAAACGTGGTTGGTGAAATTCTCCCGTTCGGTCCGCCCTCCTATGACCACCATGGTGTCCTTCAGCACGGCTGCCACGTGGAAGAAATGGGCCAGGGGCTGCAGAGGGATGGAGAGATTTGTCTCCGATTTGCTCATCCTTATTGATGCTTCATTCTTCCAGTTGGGTCCTACCAATCTCCATTCCAGGATTGTAGTTAGGTAAAGGTTCCCCTCGCACCTGTGTGCTAGTCGTTCCCGACTCTAGGGGGCGGTGCTAATCTCCGTTACAAAGCCGAAGAGCCAGCGCTGTCCGAAGACGTCTCCGTGGTCATGTGGCCGGCATGACTAAACACCAAAGGCGCACGGAACGCTGTTCCCTTCCCACCAAAGGTGGTTCCTATTTTTCTACTTGCATTTTTCACATGCTTTCGAACTGCTAGGTTGGCAGAAGCTGGGACAAGTAACAGGAGCTCACTCCGTTAGGGATTCGAACCACAGAACTGCCGGCCTTTCGGATCAATAACTTCAGCGTCTTAACCACTGAGCCACCTCTGGGAGTTGAAGTCCAGAAGTCTTAAAGTTGAGAAGGTTGGAGACTGCCGGTCTAAAGGGGTCTAAAATTTCTGCGTTCTCCCTCCGAAGCCCACCTGGGCATCTGTGTTAGTTCTGCTGTTCCACTCACCTTTGGTCCTTGGGATGGAGCCAGTAAACTCCAGGTCAGGTTGGGATAGTAAAGGCTGTAGAGCTCAGGAGAAGCTGAAACCATCTCCACGTGGAAACGGTGGCCGCCGAAGACGTAAACAGCATCTGTGCTCTCGTGGTACACAGCCGAGTGGCCGTAGAGACCTGGAAAGGAAATCTGTGAGTACCAGGTGTCCATATTTATGGCTTGGGGGTAGGGAGGAATCCTACCTAGAGTTTCTCGTCCTTGGTGTTCTGACCCAGCTCCCCAAACACCACCAAACCCTCTATAGTTGAAGCAATTGATTCTTTATTAGGAGCGACGGCAGCCCCGGCAAAAAAGTTTCTCTCTCAGGCTAACAAGTCCGTCCTGCCAGGAGCTGAATAGTTGTCTGCCACATGAATTCATCTCCACCCCCTGCCTTTTATCCTCAGAGCTAGGGTGGGGCTTTGCTAGCAGTGGTGGCTCTTCCGTCCCAAGGACCGGCCCATAGATTTCCACTGCTCTCCTCTCCTCTGCCTTCTGTGCATCAGGCACTGGATTCAACTGTTCCTCCTCTTCCTCATCAGCCACCTCCAGACCTGGGGGCTGTTGACTCTCCATCTGAGGGCTGATGGATGGCCCAGGCTCCACCTCTGTCTCTATCTCTGCCAGCTCCTTTCCCTCTTCCCCCTCGGAGCTCTCAGGTTGCCTGGATGCTGCCCTGACTCCCATGCTGCCTCCTCATCTGATTTGGCTGTTGGAGTGGCCGGCAGTCAACAGGCCACAACACTTGGCAACTTCTATTCTATTCTATTCCATTCCATTAATTTCCTATTTCCTCTATTCTATTCTATTCTATTCTATTTCATTCTATTCCATTCCATTCATTTCCTATTTTCTCTGTTCTCTGTTTTCTTTTCTTTTCTATTCTATTCTACTCTATTCCATTCCATTCCAAGGTGGCGCAGTGGTTAAATGCAGCACTGCAGGCTACTGCTAGATCAGCAGTTCAGCGGTTCAAATCTCACCGGCTCAGGGTTGACTCAGCCTTCCATCCTTCCGAGGTGGGTAAAATGAGGACCCAGATTGTTGTTGGGGGCAATATGCTGACTCTCTGTAAACCGCTTAGAGAGGCCTGAAAGCCCTATGAAGCGGTATATAAGTCTACTGCTATTGCTATTGCTATTTATTCTATTCTATTCTATTCTATTCTATTCTACTCTACTCCATTCCATTCATTTCCTATGTTCTATTCTATTCCATTCATTTCCTATTTCCTCTGTTCTCTGTTTTCTATTCTATTCTATTCCATTCCATTCCTTTTTTCTATTCTATTCTATTCCATTTCATTCCATTCCATTTTTCTATTCTATTCTATTCCATTCCTTTTTTCTATTCTATTCTATTCCATTTCATTCCATTCCTTTTTTCTATTCTATTCTATTCCATTCCCTTTTTCTATTCTATTCTATTCTATTCTATTCTATTCCATTCCTTTCCATTCCAATCCAATCCTATTCTACCATGCATTCTGGGGAATTTGGAGGGCTTCCTTTCCTTGGAGGTTTTTACAAAAAAGAGACCTGGCTTTCCCACCGTCTCTTGGTCATGGATCCTGGAGTTCCTATCTGAAATTTCCTTTCAATAACTGCAGTGCTAGGCTCGCTCTCCCCCAAATCCCCTGCTGACATCCGTCCTGATCCTCTCTACCTACCTGTTGGAGGTGTCCCTGCCTGGTTCCCGGCGTGCCAGCTCTCTGATGCCACGTTATATTCCAGCAGCTTCTTGTTGAAGCCGTTCTCGGGAGAGTAGCCGCCAATCAGAAGCAAGGATGAGCCGCGCCGAGCCGTGAGGGTGTGACCAGCTACGGCTGGGATCAGAGGGTCCTAGTGTGGGTGGGAAGAAAAGAGAGAAGGCCTTATGAGACGAAACAGAGGCCCTGAACCGAAGACGGCTCTCTGCTCACCACCAGCTGGAAAACCTTTAGAGGCCTTCTTCTGGATTTCCCTACAGTGGAAAACCGTGTTTATCAACGGAGAAGACTTAAGGCAGTGCCCAGATTTTTTTGATTGGGTATGGATCAGTGGTGGGTTGCTTATCCCGTTCCAACTGGTTCGGTTGGAACGGGTCTGGCGGCGTCCTCGTGCACGCGCGTAGTTCACGCATGCATCTTAGTGCCTGCGCGATGCTCCAGCTGCTCGCGGAGAATCGCGCAGGCGCTGTACGTGCCATGCGCCTGTGTGGAAGCGCAGAAGCCTTCAAAGACCGGTAAGGAGCACGGGCGGGCGGGCCCTTCGCCGTTCCCGGAAGTTACTTACTTCTGGGTTCGCCGACCAACCGGTTCGCAGGGACCGCCGCGAACCGGTTGAAACCCACCCCTGGTATGGATACTCATTCACTTTCTTCGTTGCGCAGAAAGATGATGTCACGCAGCAAACTAAAGAGTCTCTCCTCTCCCCTTCTGCTGTTCTAGATCAGTGGTTCCCAAACTTGGCAACTTTAAGACTTGTGGACTTCAACTCCCAGAATTCTCCAGCCAGCTCTAGATTATTAGTTGCGAAAGAGTTAAGAGGAAATGGGGAAGGCTCGGTCTCCCCCTTTCTCTGGGGTCAGAATAACCAGACCCACACGTAGAGTTCGAAGAAGCCACTCTGGTCAACTCGCAAAGCATCCCTAGCCTGCTCTCCAGTTGCCATAGGCAAAGGGGAGGGGAAACCGAGGAAGCAACACAGCAGCCCAAGACAGGAGCACATTCCAGGCATATCTTTCTGAAGGCTGTCTCCCAGCGTTACCCAAAGCAGCCGGAGGGGAGTGATCTCTACAACCCGCGAAATTGCTCCGAATGTGATTGATGACATACCCAGGGGGGGAGTAAATTACATGGGGCCAAAAACGAGCAAAAAACAGCCCGTTTTTCGTAAAATAAAAGGGCATGGATAGTCTTTAGGAAGCTTATAGTGTTGCTGGGGTTAAAATTGAGCAAAACAATGGCCCATTCTTTGCTCATTTCTGCCCTCCCCAGCACCCAGGAGCACTCTGGAAGCCTCCTAAAGGCTACGCACGGCCATTATGGTGAAGGGGGCGGGGTTTTGGGAGGCAAAAAAATGCTGTGTTCAGTATATAAGACGCACCCAGATTTTCAGCCTCTTTTTTGAGGGGGAAAAGGTGCGTCTTATACTCTGAAAAATACGGTAATCTTCTAAACTTACTGACCGGAAGGTGTAAGCAGCAAAGAATGGGACGTAGAAGGGTTGTTTCTCCGGGAACTGCTTGGGAGTGATGAGGAATTAGCCTAGCAGGGAAGGACTAAGGAAGGTTCATAGGATCCCACCGAGAAAGCATCGTCTGGACTCTAGAGGACATCTTACCGGCAGTAGCCTCCATTGCAAAGTGGTGAGGTTGAGGAGCCAGAAATCGCTAGCCACTCCGTCCGCCGTCAGACCACCGAGGACGTACATTGCTTTGCCCGGGGAGATGTAGGCCGCCGCGTGGAAGTACCGGGGGTTGGGGCCTGGCCCTCGGTCCTCTGTTCCTGCCAGCATCTGAGTCCAGCGCCGTTCGGCGATGGCGTACCTGGGGAGTCACAGGGCCTTTGGCTGCCATTGCCCGCAAAGGCGGCAGGCAGGGGTTCAGGGAAGACCCTTTGAAGGGATGGAAGGGTCTGTTACCTGTACACGTTACCCAGCATGCCTTCGCGCAACGACATGCCTCCAAACATCCAGAGCGTGGAGTCAGGCCCTTCCACCATGGTGTGGCCTAAACGGTGGAGGAAGCGGCTGGCTGTGTCCTTGAAAACAAATTATGGAGGGAAGGATGAGGCGTGGACCCAGCCATTCTCAACACAAAACCGAAAATTCTTGCATGAAGATCTGCCATATCCTGTTCCCTGTCATCATGGAGACTTCAGGTTCACAAAGAGACATGAGCTTGTTCCCCAAAACCCAAGCTCTAGAGTTTTTTAAGATCCACAACATTTCTTTTATTGACTGATTCAAGGGTATGTGTGAAGAGCTCTCTGGGCATCTCACAGAGGAAATGCCCATAAGCGTTTAACTGAGAAGTCCAGTATTAATTTAAAACTTTGGTAAAAACAAAAGAAAAACAGTTGTTCTTGGAGCAATTCTGCCCCAAAGGGTTTGGCTTATCAAATATTCGCTAAAAATTGTACAATCAACAAAAGGGACTCTAGTTAAACCTTTGCCAGAGACAATCAGAAAATAAAACAGCAAAATGGCAGGTCCTGTAACCTGTGTCCCAGCCAAGCTGAGAGGGAGGGAGGGAGGATGGATGGATGGATCAGGGAAGGAAGGGTCAGGGAAGGAAGGAAGGGTTAGGGAAGGAAGGAAGGAAGGAAGGAAGGAAGGAAGGAAGGAAGAGGGAAGGAAGGAAAGAAGGAAGGGTTAGGGAGGGAGGGAAGGAAGGAAGGATCAGTGAAGGAAGGAAAGAAAGGTTAGGGAGGGAGAGAGGGAGGGAGGGAGGGAGGGAGGGAAGGAAGGAAGGAAGGAAGGAAGGAAGGAAGGAAGGAAGGAAGGAAGGAAGGAAGGAAGGATGGATGGATCAGGGAAGGAAGGAAATAAGGAAGGGTCAGGGAAGGAAGGAAAGAAGGGTTAGGGAAGGAAGGAAGGAAGGAAGGAAGGAAGGAAGGAAGGAAGGAAGGAAGGAAGGAAGGAAGGAAGGAAAGAAGGAAGGATCAGGGAAGGAAGGAAAGAAGGAAGGGTTAGGGAAGGAAAGAAGGAAGGAAGGGAGGAAGGGAGGGAGGGAGGATGGATCAGGGAAGGAAGGAAGGAAGGAAGGAAGGATCAGGGAAGGAAGGAAAGAAGGAAGGAAGGAAAGAAGGAAGGAAGGATGGATGGATGGATCAGGGAAGGAAGGAAAGAAGGAAGGGTTAGGGAGGGAGGGAAGGAAGGAAGAAAGGATCAGGGAAGGAAGGAAAGAAGGGTTAGGGAGGGAAGGAAGGAAGGCAGGCAGGCACTACTTCCATAGGACAGAGGTAACTTACAGCGGTCAGCTGGGTGTCAATTAAGGTTTCCCAAATGATCTTGTCAGCCTCGAGTGGGATGGTGCAATCCGCCCCAGCAAAGCGATGGCTACAGATACACAGGCCCAGCCTCTGAAGAAAGAGTGAAGATAAGACAAGGAGCCCCATAGGAAGAACACCAGTGGGGCTGGTTCTGCACTGCCCTTGCCTTGGTTTCGTGGGGGAGAACCCCCCCCTCAAATATCAACATCGCCCTCTCTCCGATCAGCTAAACACAGCTGCAAATGAGACTCTTCAGTGTCTCTGAAATACCAGCCAAACGGCACTTCGTTACCCAAACTAGATAAGTGTTGTGGCCGTTGGAGCTGCAAGCAGACTCCGACAGCGAGGGGCCCTATGAGTCAGCTCTGGAAGATGTGGAGGACCCTGGACAGGGTTCAGACTCCGAGCAGGGACCAGAGAGGCTGGTTGGCCACCAGGAGGCGCCCGAGGCATGGAGCAGCGGTGAAAGCCAAAGGGAGTTTGTTCCTGACGTCAGGCCCTGGAGCAGTGGGGAGGAGCTAAGGGAGTTGGTCCCGGACGCCAGGCAAAGGCGAGCAGATAAGCGCCAACAGCAACTACAGAGATACAGAAGATAATTGGGGCCAGGTGGTTGTGATTAGGCTCATCCCAAGAGAGTATATAAGAAGATACTTTGGGAGGAGGCTGTTTGCAGGACGCAACTATTATACTAAAGCTAGAGAAGCTCTTGTGTGTATTTCTTATCTGGGGAAGTCTGGGTTGCTGCCAAAGTCTTGTCGGTGTGTTAATTCACTGTGAATAAATTGTCTAGCAGTAATCTTGTGTCGGCGTGACTCACCGTACGGAGGGGGGGGGGTCAGAACAGTAACATCATCATTGCTAGTCTGATGATGTTACCTAATTTGGGTACTGAAACAACCATCATAAAACGGGGCAAAACTCACTTAACAAACGTCTCACTCGAGAACCCAAAAACGTGCACTCAACTGTGGTCGTAAGTCGAGGATGACCTGCACTGAGCACGTTTATTTCGACGGTCTGCTCGTTCTCCTGTTAAAACAGGCGTCCTCGCCACTCACTCACCCGGTCGCAAAGTCCTTGCCCTGCGTGAGCACTGCAGTTGCCGGGACAGATCTGGAACTTGCAGCTGGGCCCGGTGTAGCCAGGCTTGCAAACACAATGGCCCTGCTGGCATTCCTGGTTGGCGTGGCAGCTGGGCCGGCAACGGTGCACCAGGTAGGTTGCGTTGAAGCCTGAGGCCTCGCTAGAGTTGGCTTCGTAGTAGATGACCAGGAGGCCTGAAAGTTTGAACAAGGACAAACCTTGGAAAGGATCCCAGAGTTGTGGGGGCGCAAGAGAATGGAATGGAATAGAATTAGGAACAGGAATAGAATAGGAATAAGAATTGGATGGGAGAAGTCGAATCGGTCCTTCCTTTCACAATCTCTCCCACGTACAATAATACAATACAACAGCAGAGTTGGAAGGGACCTTGGAGGTCTTCTAGTCCAACCCCCTGCCTAGGCAGGAAACCCATTTTAGACAAATGGCTATCCAGCATCTTCTTTAAAACATCCAGTGTTGGAGAATTCACAACTTCTGGAGCCAAGGAGTTCCACTGATTAATTGTTCTCACTGTCAGGAAATTCCTCCTTAGTTCTACGTTGCTTCTCTCCTTGATTAGTTTCCACCCATTGCTTCTTGTTCTGCCCTCAGGTGCTTTGGAGAATAGTTTGACTCCCTCTTCTTTGGGGCAACTCCTGAGATATTGGAAGACTGCTATCATGTCTCCCCTGTTCCTTCTTTTCATTAAACTAGACATACGCAGTTCCTGCAACCGTTCTTCATATGTTTTAGCCTCCAGTCCCCTAATCCTCTTTGTTGCTCTTCTCTACACTCTTTCTAGAGTCTCCACATCTTTTTTTTACATCGTGGAGACCAAAACTGGATGCAAATATTCCAAGTGTGGCCTTCCGTATATTGTCCTTCCTTATATCATCAAAGCATTCCAAAGAGTCTCATTTTGCATCCAGGATAGAACCTGCCAACTTAAATTTTCATGTTTTAAATGTTTCGCTGTTTTTATATGGCGTGGTGAGCTGCAAGGACTTTCCCAATGGTGAGATGGGTACGGGGATATCGATTTAATAAATAAACAGACTTCAAACGGATTCTTTTTTCCCCCTGCTTCCTTACCTGATACAGCTTCGACGGTAACGGGGCGGGGATGACCCTGGCCGCAGAACGCCCCAATGAGAGTCCGATCCAGCTGGATCAGTCCTGTGTCCAGGAAGTCAGGGACGCCATCAAAAACATAGATATAGTTGTGCTAAGGAGGAATTGAAGGAGAAGAGGAATATTGGACCAAAATTTGGAAATGGGTGCAAGAAATTATAGAACAGATAAAATACAAACCCGAAATCTTTCTACTGGGAATAATCAAAGGGAAATATACAAAGAAAATTAAGTAAATATTAACACATCTGCTAACTACAGCCAGAATAGCATTTGCACAAAGCTGGAAACAAAATAATACCCCCTCGGACGAATTAGTGATTTTAAAAAAACTTTGGATTGTGCAGAAATGGACAAATTAACACTGAAATTAAAAGATAAAGAAGAGTCGGAATATTATGAAATTTGGAACAATTGGTACAAATGGCTGCAAAACAAGAATAACATTAATTAAGCAACAAACAATATATATAAATATATATAGAACAGTGTATAAAGGTGTGTAAATATAGAAGCGAAATATTATATACATGTACAGGTATGATGACATAACAATGTTGATATAATGACTGTAAGGTGTTGTAGAAGGGAAAAAATAATTTTAAAAATCTGCTAACTTACAAACTGTTTCGGGATCAAGTTGAAATGGCCCTGAAAAAAAAGTGACTTATGACCATTTTTCACACTTAACGACCATTGCACCGTGGCCACGGTCACACGAATAAAATTCAGGTGCAGCTTGGCAACAGATTTGTATTTATGACAGTCGCCGTTTTCGGGGGGGGGCGGGTGTCGCGTGATCCTCTTTTACGACCTTCTGACAAGCAATGGGGAAAGCCAATTAAGTCCCTTAATTGTTAACCACTGCCGTGATTCACTTAACGACGGTGGCAGGAAAGGTCGTAAAGCGGGGGGGAAGCTCAACAACTGTTTCGATTAGCATCAGAGATTTTGGACTCCGACCTGGTCGTAAGCCGAGGACTAGCTGTAACTCGCCTCCCTCCTGCTTTCTCCCAAATGCAAATTTGCACCAAATGGGTTGCCTCGATTAGCGTCCTCCTGACTCACATTGTGCGTTATCCCTCTCGCTTACCATGCAGAGGGTATCCGGCTGAATAGTGAGTGTGATTGTTGGACAGCTTTCTTCGGGGCCGCAGGGATGAATGTCCCCACCGGTTGACAAGACCCAGACGCAGTAGGAGAGCCCGTTGGAGAAGGGGCCCCCAGCCCGCTGAGAGCTCAGGGAGGAAGAGGAGGAGAGGTTGAGGAGCAAAGTGCGCCCCACGCATTCCTGATAGCAAATGCCGCCGTTTCTGCAGAAGAAGGAAACAAAAATCCATGGGGAAAGTGGGGTTCAGGCTCACAGGCTCCGATATTTAAAAGATTGATGGAATGTCTGAAGGGGGGGGCAGCCACACAGAAGATTTACTTCGAAAGACAGAGCGTAGGAGGAGTGAGAAGCATTAAAGAATTTATACTTTATGAAATATCATCTGCAAAACTTTTGATACCACCACTGAGAATTAAAGACAAGCTGAAAAGGGGAATAAACGGAGGACGGCAGCATTATATGAGAGGCACCTTAAGCAAAAAGGTGCAAAGATTTTTTTTGTATCGACTTGCTCATAAAGACGTTTGGAGAACTTGATCCACGAATGGCAACAGGATTAAGGAGGTTTTGTTACTGGAGAGACACAGGCTGATAGATGGAAGAATACAATTCAAAATTAGCTTTTTTATAACATATACTTGTTGTGTTTTTTTCTTTTTTTTCTTTTTTTCCCCCTCTGCCTTGTTTTTTGTTTTTTGTCTTTTTTGATATATATTTTTTCCCACTGGTGTGGGCATGTGTTGTTTATGAAACAAAAATTATTTTAAAAAAAGAAAAGAAATTCTGGGAAGACGGCAAGCTTCACATTGGAAAGAAAGAGCCAGGAGGACTTCAGGCTCCTTCGGGTTTGAAAATATTTCTGCATCGGCAACAATTTTCTTCCGTTCTTGCTCAGATTAGAACCGGTGATTTTTTTTTTAAAAAAAAAGGCTAACCTGTAATTAGCTTTTATCAAATTCCAACCCAATACTAGCCACAGGGAGGGCAAGATGGTGAGAGGGAGGAGGGAGGGAGAAAAAGGAAATAAGGAATTAAGGATCAGGGAGGGAAGGAAGGAAGGAAGAAAGGAAGGAAGGATCAGGAAGGGAGAGAGGTAGATAAGGAAGGAAGGATTAGGAAAGGAAGGAACGAAGGATCAGGGAGGGAGGGAGGGAGGGAAGGAAGGAAGGAAGGAAGGAAGGATGGATGGATGGATCAATCAGGGAAGGAAGGATCAAGAAGGGAGAGGCAAAGAAGGAATGAACGAAGGATCAGGGAGGGAGGGAGGGAAGGAAGAAAAGAAAGGAAGGATCCGAAGGGGAGAGAGATAGATAAGGAAGGATCAGGAAAGGAAGGAACAAAGGATCAGGGAGGGAGGGAGGGAAGGAGGGAAGGAAGGAAGGATGGATCAATCAATTGGAAGGAAGGATCAAGAAGGGAGAGGCAAAGGATCAGGGAGGGAGGGAAGGAAGGAAAGAATGGAAGGATCAGGAAGGGAGAGAGGTAGATAAGGAAGGAAGGATCAGGAAAGGAAGGAACAAAGGATCGGGGAAGGAGGGTGGGAAGGAGGGAGGGAGGGAGGGAAGGAAGGAAGGAAAGGAAGAAAGGAAGGAGGGATCAGAAAAGGAGGGAGGGAAGTAAGTCTATTCTTCAGAAAAAAAGATAGCAGACCAAACTAAGGCCCTTTCAACTTCCTTTTCCAGGCAATGTGACTTCATTCCCGGCCAGCTTCTCACCTGGGGTCTCCCGAGTAGCCGGGGGCACAGCGCTCACAATGCAGCCCTTCGGTGGGCGGGGTGCAGTAACAGGCTCCCGTGGCACTGTGGCAATAGCCCATCTCCTCCAGGCCATGCTCGTGGCAAGCGCACTGGCGGCAGCCGCTCTGCGTGGTGGCATTCCCGTAGCTGCCTGGCCGGCAAAGGTGGCAGCGTTCCCCGTGAGTCCAGTCTAGGGCAGAGGGAGAGAAACGGGTGGAGTGAAAGACAAAGGAAGGGGACAAAAGACGGACAATCCCCTTGTTCCTAACCTACAACAGTTGCAGGGCCCATCATCCTGAGTTTCCGGGGCCGCCAGCCGCTCCTAAAAATTTAGCCCCCGAGGCTCCCCAGAGTTGCAATCAAACTGCAATGATTACAGGTAGGCCTCGACTTACGACCAATCACTCAGAGTTCCGACGGACCTCCCAGGGGGACTAATTGCAACCCGGGCTTGAAGTTCTGACGGCCAGGCCCTTCCCCTCAGGGGGGGACTGCGCTTCTGGCATTCGGCAACTTAGCGATGGTGGGTTCACTTCATGACCGCAACGACTCGCTTAATGACCAACGCAAAGACCGTGAGAGCAGAAACGTGACACAGCAACGGCTTTCTGAAGGAACCGCTGGGGAGGATGACACTCACTCTGGCATTCGTCGCAAAAACCGGGGCCCTTGACGTCACAGGTGCTGTGGAAGTGACACCCGCAATCCAGGTTGCACTGAACTCCGCTGGGCGGAGGGGTGGCCCCCGTGATGAGTTCGGTGGTCCAGCCTAGTTCGCACAAACAGGTGAAGTTGGGGCCCCCGCTGCATTCTCCGTGGGCGCACTCGTCGTAGCACCTGGCGGGGACGACGACAAAAGGAGAACCCCATTAGTCTCTCACCTCAATGTTTCTCAACCTCGTGTGCCTTTGAGATGGGGTGGACTACAACTCCCAGAATTCCCCAGCCAGCAAAAGCTGGCTGGGGAATTCTGGGGGTTGAAGTCAAAGGCGTTGTGATTGAGAAATTCTGCCCTACTTCATCCAATTTATTCAGCTTTGGTGTGCAAGCATTGGAAAACCAGAAAGCGTGTCCATTGGTTACAAATACATTTTGTGCGTTTCCTCCGAGGTGCCGAGGTGGCGCAGTGGTTAAATGCAGCACTGCAGGCTACTTCAGCTGACTGTAGTTCTGCAGTTCGGCTGTTCAAATCTCACCGGCTCAGGGTTGACTCAGCCTTCCATCCTTCCGAGGTGGGTAAAATGAGGACCCAGATTGTTGGGGGCAATATGCTGACTCTGTAAACCGCTTAGAGAGGGCTGAAAGCCCTATGAAGCGGTATATAAATCTAACTGCTATTGCTATTCCGCAATCATTACATATACTTCATTCAAATTAAAGCATTGGAAAACCAGAAAACTGCTAATTAAAAGAAAGGGAAAACAAGGGTTTTTTACAAAAGGAAGAAGTGGTGGTAAATAAAGCAACCCAAGCTGCATATTATAATAACCAACTAAATGAAATAATAAATGTATAAGAATGATCAATGTAAAGAAGAATAACAATCACGGTAATGTATATTTAGCAATAGCAATAGCAGTAGACTTATATACCGCTTCATAGGCCTTTCAGGCCTCTCTAAGCGGTTTACAGAGAGTCAGCATATTGCCCCCAACAATCTGGGTCCTCATTTTACCCACCTCGGAAGGATGGAAGGCTGAGTCAACCCTGAGCCGGTGAGATTTGAACCGCTGACCTGCTGATCTAGCAGTAGCCTGCAGTGCTGCATTTAACCACTGCGCCACCTTGGCTCATTTAAAATGGTATGTCAGAGAATGAAACAATAAAAAAGTCTTTGGAAAAACGAAAACTGCTAACTAAAGAAAGAAAGATAAAACCCAGGATTGAAGGGGTTTTGATCCTTGATGCTTTTTTTTAATTGTTATTGTTTTTATTACACCTATAAAAAAGAAAAAAACGAATCATCTTCCGTTACATCTTGTAGAAAGCGTGTCCATTGGTTACAAATACATTTCGTGCGTTTCTTCCGCAATCATTACATATACTTCATTCAAATTAAGTTGTACACTTTAGAATTTATGTATTTTACTATCACTGTGTTTGATTACAGTTACTTAAACTTGCTTTTATCTAAAATCAGTTATATTTAAAGACACAACCGCCTATTGGCATACTTTCACAATATAGCAATAGCAATAGCAGTTAGACTTATATACCGCTTCATAGGGCTTTCAGCCCTCTCTAAGCGGTTTACAGAGTCAGCATATCGCCCCCAACAACAATCCGGGTCCTCATTTCACCCACCTCGGAAGGATGGAAGGCTGAGTCAACCCTGAGCCGGTGAGATTTGAACAGCCGAACTGCAGAACTGCAGTCAGCTGAAGTAGCCTGCAGTGCTGCACTCTAACCACTGCGCCACCTCTGCTCTCATATCAATGAGTCTACCTTAACTTTAAATCTTTATAACCTATTCTATAAAAAGAGTCAATTAGTAGGATGTCTAACATTCCCTCCCCTTTTTTCCCCCCACAACTCACAAATTAACGCTTCTTACACTAGCACTGATGGTGTTACCTGCGTGGGTCGTGAAACGTCTACAAGAAAATGAGCATGTTCAGAGGGCACCAAGGACCCACAGTTCTCCTCCCCTCCGAAAAAACCCCACTCCCTTCTAGCACTGATGATGTTCCCTAGTTAGATAATAAAACGTCTGCAAGAAAACAAGCACCAAGGACCCCTCACGTCAACCCAGAGCGACAAATATCCTCCTTTATCCCAAGGATTAAAAAGGCAAACAGGAAAATCACCTTAAATAAAATGGCCTGCTATCAAAAGCTCAATATTTAAGGGCATTGTTAAGCTACCAAAGGAAAATAAAATAATTTGCAAGTTAATTGATAGAAACATTTTTAGATAGAGAGATAATCTTTGTCATTTTCCTTTCTTCTTCCCTACAACATTCATTCGTGTCCTTACAAACTGAATCCTGTAATAAGCATCATCTTAATTAACATGCACAGATCCTGATTAAAAGCAGTCTGGCCAGTCACCTCAGTGAAGGGCTGCCTAGTAAATCCCTAGATTAAACGGATTACAGCTGGCTACATGACAGCATTAAAGCTTCTGCAGATAACACTGTAAATGTGAATCCTTTGGAAAACCTGGAAAGTATCAGGGAGGGAAGAGGGAGGAAGGCAGGAAGGAAAGGAGGAAGGAAGGAAAGAAGGAGGAAGGAAAAGGGAAAAGGAAGGAGAAAAGGGAAAAGAAGAAAGGAAAGAAGGAAAGAAGGAAGGAGGAAAAGGGAAAAGAAGGAAGGAGGAAAAGGGAAAAGAAGAAAGGAAAGAAGGAAAGAAGGAAGGAGGAAAAGGGAAAAGAAGGAAGGAGGAAAAGGAAAAAGAAGAAAGAAAAGAAGGAAAGAAGGAAGGAGGAAAAGGGAAAAGAAGGAAGGAGGAAGGAAAGGGGAAAAGAAGAAAGGAAAGAAGGAAAGAAGGAAGGAGGAAAAGGGAAAAGAAGGAAGGAGGAAGGAAAGGGGAAAAGAAGAAAGGAAGGAGGAAGGAAACAGGAAAAGAAGGAAGAAAGGAAGAAGGAAAAGGGAAAAGGAGGAAGGAAGAAAAGGGGAAGGAAGGAAGGAATGAAGGAGGAAGTAAAAGAGAAAGAAAGGAAGGAATGAAGGAAGGCAGGAGGAAGGAAAAGGGGAAAAGGAAGGAAGGAGGAAAAGGGAAAAGAAGAAAGGAAAAAAGGAAAGAAGGAAGGAGGAAAAGGGGAAAGGAAGGAAGGAGGAAGGAAAAGGGAAAAGAAGGAAGAAAGGAAGAAGGGGAAAAAGAGGAAGGAAGAAAAGGGGAAGGAAGGCATGAAGGAAGGAGGAAGTAAAAGAGAAAGAAAGGATGGAAGGAAGGAAGGAAGGAAGGAAGGAGGGAGGGAAGAAAAGAAGGAGGGAGGGAAAGAAGGAAGGAAAAAAGGAAGGAGGGAAGAAGGAAAAGAGAAAAGAAAGGAAGGGGGGAGGAAGGGAGGAAAAAAGGAAGGAGGGAAGAAGGAAAAGAGAAAAGAAGAAGGAAGGAGAAAAAGAAGGACCTATTCTTCAGAAAAAATAAATACAGTAGCTAGTTTAAGGCTCTTTCAACTGTCTCGTTCCAGAAGCAAATCTAGTTGTAATGTGATTCCCTCAGAATCAATACCAAATTCATGTCACAAAATCATCAACGGCAAAGCCGGGCAAACTCACGTTTGATTGCAGAAGGCCACCCCATCACCTGCGTAGCCTCGGTTGCAGTGACACTGAAAGGAATCCGGCGTGTTCTTGCATCGGGCGAAAGGATGGCAGTTGGCCAAGCCCAAGCGGCATTCGTCCACGTCGGGGCATTGCCCGTACGACCACTGAGCAGGGTGGGAGGGAGGCAGTCCGTGGGATTCCCACAGGGCCACTGAGCAGTTCGAGAAGGTGCTGAGGCCCGAGAAATCTCCCGGGAGGCACCTAAGCGAGGAAGTCAAAATGAAAGCCACGAATTCACATGATCGCTATTCCCCCCCCCCCCCCCAGGTAGTCTTCTGCTTCTGAACAAGTCATCATACGATGGGTGACCATCATCTTCTTTTAATTGACCCCATAATCCCTTGTGGGGTGGAATCTGGGCAACTGAATGGAGCTAGCAGAGTATTTCCTGGCCGGATGCTCTTCCCTGTTGCCAATGCAGAGTTTTGTTCAGCAGACAGATTCTCATTGTGCCCAGAGAGAGAAATATTTGCCTCTACCTAGGATTGAACTCACGGCCTCCTGATGGTGAGGCGAGACCTCCACCTCTAGGCCACTGCACCACTCCTCATCATACGATGGGGATGAGTTTAAGTAATCCTCAACTTTTGACCACAATTGAGCTCAAAATTTATGTTGCTAAGTAAGACATTCCAAATATCGGAAGACTGCTATCCTGTCACCCCCTGGTCCTTCTTTTCATTAGACTAGACATACCCAATTCCTGCAACCGTTCTTCATATTGGTTCACCGACAAAACTGCGCTCGACTAAACCGCACCCGACTAAACCGCGTTGCTGACGTCATCAACAGGGCGACAACAGCGCGGAGACAGAAGCACGCTGTAAACCCTAAACCTAAAATTAACCCCTAAACCTAAACCTAACCCCCCTAAACCTAATCCTAAACCTAACCCTAAACCTAACCCTTAACCTAACCCTAAAGCTAACCCTAATCCTAACCCTTAACCTAACCCTAAACCTAACCCTAAACCTAACCCTTAACCTAACCCTAAACCTAACCCTTAACCTAACCCTAATCCTAAACCTTAACCTAACCCTAAAGCTAACCCTAAAGCTAACCCTTAACCTAACCCTAAACCTAACCCTAACCCTTAACCTAACCCTAAACCTAACCCTAACCCTTAACCTAACCCTAAACTTAACCCTAAACCTAACCCTAAACCTAACCCTTACCTTAAGTTGAATCGGCTTGCTTTCAAAGCGCTATTTAAAGTGCCCTTCTTTCTCCGCACTAGCTGTTGTCGCCCTGTTGATGACGTCAGCGACGCGTTTTAGTCGGGCGTGGTTTAGTCGGGCGCGGTTTTGACGGGTCACGCTTCATGTTTTATCCTCCATCCCCTGAATAATCCACATTGCTCTTCTCTGCACTCTTTCTAGAGTCTCAGCATCTTTTTTTACACCGTGGTGACCAAAATTGGATGCAGTGATCCAAGTGTGGCCTTTCCAAGGGTTATAAAGCGGTATTAACACTTCACGGGAATCTCGATCCTATCCCCCTGTTAATGGTGGCAAGGTTACAGGAGAAATAAAATTTAAAACAGTCTAAAGAACCGGACTCACCTGCCCAAGGTAGGATTGTCGGAGTTGCCACACCAGCCGCATTCAAAGTTTTGCAAACATTCGCGACAAGTGTTGAAGCGGGTGCAGTCCAGGCATTGGGGCACAGAGTGAACACTGGGTGGAAAGAGAAACCACTCAACTAGTTACGCAATTCGGCGGATATAAACTAAACATCCGGAGTTGCGTATCTCCGTTCTTCATTCCAAAAAGGGAAACATCTGATCCTTTGTCTCATCTTTTTGTTAGTTTCGGTTGTGGCCCAGGTATACGATTAAAAGGTTCCCCCCCACCCAATCTTTTTTAAAAAGTGTTTGACTTGTATGGCATTTTATGAATTTTTTTAAAAATTAAGAATTCATCAAATGAAATCAAGTAAGCGTCAACTTGTGAAGCGTTTCCATGACTACTATCGTTGACGTAGGAAAAGGGAGGAGAATTCCATGCATACCTTTGGCCAGAGTCAGGTCTCATATTCCTACAACTGGCGTGTGAAATGTGCATGTTCATAGCCTGCCGTAGCACCTTGTTGGTGGATGTGATTTATGACACAGACAGAAGGGAGGGGATACAGAGGTATATAGTTCAAACGCAATTAAGCGGAAGTCAGTTTCGGCTCCGCAGAAGAACATGCCAAAATGTTGATCCTAATAAATGGATGGATTTCTTTTGAACTTTGTCTCGAGGCTCGTAAATTAATTAGGTCATCTTCTGGGAACTTCACAGTAAGATTTTGCTGCGTGGCCATAGAGATGTTATAGGAGGCCGAAAGGCTCAGTAGGAAATAAAAATAAAGATAAAATAAAATAAAAGCACCTTTGGGACTACTACTTTCTATGTTTTATTTCCCGCATCAGGGCTTAATGGAGGCTAAGCATCCATACCCCTTCAGGCATCCCCTAAGAGATGCCTGCTCTCTGGCCAGAGAAGAAAGCCTCCTTAGATATGCATCTAAGGAAGGAAAGGAACATGACCTCTTGGCCTCCCCATCCTTGCCTTGGACCAGCTGCCTCCAACCCACCTGTCGTACCACCCACGGCAATCCCCGTAGGGGTATTTAGCCAGGTAGGCCGCAAAGTAGAAGCAGTTCCGGGTTGATTGGCACCAGGCGCACTGGCTGGAATTGGAGAGGCACTCAGAACACGTGGTACGCCTGGGAGGAGAGAGAGAGAGGGAGAGAGGAGAAACAAGCATGCAAAGCTTTGGGTCTTCTTGGTAACATTTCCCATAATCACCCATGTTCTTCCAGTCTCAAACCAACATTCTACACTTGAACCTGGAGCCCAACCCAAATACCACCCAGGCTGCTTAAGGAGAAGAAAAGGAAGAGGGATGAAACAATGATGCTTGCTTTGGTCCAGACAACCTGACCCTCAGCCTTTCAGAAGTTCTGCAGACAAGTCCTGGGTAATTTGGGGTCAATTGCCAGGACCCTGGGAGTTCTAGTCCCGCCTTAGGCATGAAAGCTAGGTGGGTGTTGTGGCCCAGCAGGAGCCGTTGGAGCTGCCACCAGACTCCGACAGCGATGGGCCCTACGAGTCGCCTTTGGAGGATGTGGAGGACCCTGGACAGGGTTCCAACTCCGAGCAGGGCGCAGAGAGGCTGGTTGGCCACCAGGAGGCGCCTGAGCCTTGGACCAGTGGGGAGGAGACAAGGGAGTGTGATCAGGACGTCACCAGTGGGGAGGAGCCAAGGGAGTTGTTCCTAGATGCCCGGCACCGGAGAGCTAATAGGCGTAAAGAACAGTTACCCAGTTACAGGAGGTAATTGCACTCAGCTGGTGGCAATTAGGCTCCTCTCTAGACTATAAAAGGAATGCTTGTGCACACATCCCTTTTGCAGAAGTCAATGCATTAACTAATGTTGGAGAATTGTGGTGTTAGCTTGGCAGGCTGGATTGCTGCCAAGGCTTGTCTGTGCTGGATTGCTGCCAAGGACCTGTCTGTCTGTGAATAAATTCCGTAAAGTATCTTTGGCACGGAGTGCTTTGGTGTGAGCCAAGGGAGGAGTCAGAACAGGTGGGTGACTTTGGGCCAATCACCAGGGGACAGGGAGTTCTAGTCCCACCTTAGGCATGAAAGCCAGCTGGGTGACTTTGTGCCCATCACCAGGAGATAGGGAGTTCTAGTCCCGCCTTAGGCATGAAAGCCAGCTGGGTGACTTTATGCCAATCATCAGGGGACAGGGAGTTCTAGTCCCGCCTTAGGCATGAAAGCCAGCTGGGTGACTTTGTGCCCATCACCGGGAGATAGGGAGTTCTAGTTCCACCTTCGGTAAGAAAGCTGGCTGGCTGTCCCTTCAGCCAATCACTTCCTTTCAGACCAATATACCTCACCAGTAGTAGGGAGAATAGAAGGAAGGGGGGTTAGATATGTTCTCTATCTTGTGTTGCTTATGAAAAGAAGTATAGGTGGGATACAAATAAAGTAAGACATGAATCCATCCCAAAGGCCACCGTCTTCCCAGCACACTCACTGATTGCAGAGTTTGGGGCATTCCTTGGGCGAGCGGATGGCCGTGTTAAGGCGGCCTCGACGACTGCAAAGAAAATCTCCTTTTTTGCTGCTGTTAACTTGCCATTCGCAAAACGGATCCTGGAGGGGAAGAGAACAAAACCAATCTGCTTACAAGGCCAGGAGAGCCAGAGTTGGCTCAAGACAGTTAAGTAGTTGGCTGGGGAATTCTGGCAGTTGAAGTCCACAAATCTTACAGTTGCTGAGTTTGGGAAGCCCTTGCACTAGCTTAAAGCCCAGCAGATGTCCCGGCCGACATGCCCCCCAACAATCCAGGTCCTCATTTGACACCCCCCCTCGGAAGGATGGAAAGGCTGAGTCAACCTTGAGCCAGTCAGGATCGAAACTGCTAGCAGTGGGCAGAGTTAGCCTGCAACACTGCGTGAAGGAAGGAAGGAAGGAAGGAAGGGAGGGAGGGAGGGAGGGAGGGAGGGAGGGAGAAAGGAAGGGAGAAAGGAAGGGAGAAAGGAAGGGGAAGGAAGGAATGGGAAGGGAGGAAGGAAAGAAGGGAGAAAGGAAGGGAAGGAGGGAAGGAAGGAAGGAAAGAAGGAAAGAAAGAAAGAAGGAAGGGGAAGGGAGAAAGGAAGGAAGGGGGAGAAAGGAAAGGAGGAAGGGGAAGGGAGAAAGGAAGGAAGGAAGAAAGGGAGAAAGAAAGGAAGGAAGGAAGGGGAAGGAAGGAACGGGAAGGGAGGAAGGAAAGAAGAGAGAAAGGAAGGGGAGGAGGGAAGGAAGGAAGGAAGGAAGGAAGGAAGGAAGGAAGGAAGGAAGGAAGGGCAAGAGCAAGAGCACTTAATCTTATATACCGCTTCACAAACCTTCTAAGCGGTTTACAGAGTCAGCCTCTTGCCCCCAACAATCTGGGTCCTCATATGACCGACCTCAGAAGGTCTGATGGCTGAGTGAACCTGGAGCCTGATGAGATTCGAACTGCCAAATTGCAGGCAGCCGGCAGTCAGCAGAAGTAGCCCTGCAGTACCGCACTCTGACCACTGCGCCACCGTGGCGCATAAATGCAGATTATTTCCCCTTGAGGCCCCCCGTCTTCTTTCCTACCTTGCTACAGGTGTGGCAGTCGCGGTAGTCTTCACACAAGATGCAGTTGCCGGGCACCAGGATGAGGCGCACGGTGCTGGGACCGCAGCCGCCCACGTCATCCTGATAGGCCAATCGCCGATGGCAGGTGGAGCTGAGCGGGCACCACCCGCAGCCCTGGTCGGCCAGGCAAGCAAGACAGGAATGGTAAGTGGCACACAGCTCAGATCGATAGGGCTCCAGAAAAAAATAGGAGATTTCCTAGAGGGTGGAAGGAATGAGAACAAGCCGGGTGTTAAGCATCACAATTCTATCCCCATGGCTGGGTTCATTCTCCCGATATTCCAACACCACTAGATAGGCCTGGCTCTCTCTCACAGGCCTACATTCCTCCCCCTACTTCCTTCCTTTTCCTTCCTTCCTTCCTTCCCTTCCTCCTGCCCTCCCTTCTCCTCCTCTTTCTTCTTCCCTCCTTCTTTCCTTCCCTCCTCCCTCCATCTTCCCTCTTGCTCTCCTTTCTCCTTCCCATTCCTTCGCTCCCTGCCTTCTCCTCTGTCCTTCCTTCTCCTTCCCTTTCTCCTTCTTTCTTCTCCTTCCTTCCTTCCTTCCCTTCCTCCTGCCCTCCCTTCTCCTCTTTCTTCTTCCCTCCTTCTTTCCTTCCCTCCTCCTTCCATCTTCCCTCTTGCTCTCCTTACCATTCCTTCGCTCCCTGCCTTCTCCTCTGTCCTTCCTTCTCCTTCCCCTCCCTCCCTTTCTCCTTCTTTCTTCTCCTTCCTTCCTTCCCTTCCTCCTGCCCTCCCTTCTCCTCTTTCTTCTTCCCTCCTTCTCTCCTTCCCTCCTCCTTCCATCTTCCCTCTTGCTCTCCTTCCCATTCCTTCGCTCTCTGCCTTCTCCTCTGTCCTTCCTTCTCCTTCCCCTCCCTCCCTTTCTCCTTCTTTCTTCTCCTTCCTTCCTTCCCTTCTTCCTGCCCTCCCTTCTCCTCCCCTTTCTTCTTCCCTCCTTCTTTCCTTCCCTCCTCCTTCCATCTTCCCTCTTGCTCTCCTTTCCATTCCTTCGCTCCCTGCCTTCTCCTGTCCTTCCTTCTCCTTCCCCTCCCTCCCTTTCTCCTTCTTTCTTCTCCTTCCTTCCTTCCCTTCTTCCTGCCCTCCCTTCTCCTCCTCTTTCTTCTTCCCTCTTTCTTTCCTTCCCTCCTCCCTCCATCTTCCCTCTTGCTCTCCTTCCCATTCCTTCGCTCCCTGCCTTCTCCTCTGTCCTTCCTTCTCCTTCCCCTCCCTCCCTTTCTCCTTCTTTCTTCTCCTTCCTTCCTTCCCTTCTTCCTGCCCTCCCTTCTCCTCCTTTCTTCTTCCCTCTTTCTTTCCTTCCCTCCTCCCTCCATCTTCCCTCTTGCTCTCCTTCCCATTCCTTCGCTCCCTGCCTTCTCCTCTGTCCTTCCTTCTCCTTCCCTTTCTCCTTCTTTCTTCTCCTTCCTTCCTTCCCTTCCTCCTGCCCTCCCTTCTCCTCCCCTTTCTTCTTCCCTCCTTCTTTCCTTCCCTCCTCCCTCCATCTTCCCTCTTGCTCTCCTTCCTCCTTCCATTCCTTCGCTCCCTGCCTTCTCCTCTGTCCTTCCTTCTCCTTCCCCTCCCTCCCTTTCTCCTTCTTTCTTCTCCTTCCTTCCTTCCCTTCCTCCTGCCCTCCCTTCTCCTCCCCTTTCTTCTTCCCTCCTTCTTTCCTTCCCTCCTCCCTCCATCTTCCCTCTTGCTCTCCTTCCCATTCCTTCGCTCCCTGTCTTCTCCTTCCCCTCCCTCCCTTTCTCCTTCCTTTCTTCCCTTCTTCCTGCCCTCCCTTCTCCTCCCCTTTCTTCTTCCCTCCTTCTTTCCTTCCCTCCTCCCTCCATCTTCCCTCTTGCTCTCCTTCCCATTCCTTCGCTCCCTGTCTTCTCCTCTGTCCTTCCTTCTCCTTCCCCTCCCTCCCTTTCTCCTTCTTTCTTCTCCTTCCTTCCTTCCATTCCCTCCCTCTTTCCTTTCCTTCTTCCTTCTCTAACCTCTTCCTTCTTCTTCCTTCCCTCCATTTTTTATTCAGGCCTTAAGGTTTTTATTTCATATTATGTCACTGCCACGTGGAGTCATGCCCAGGAGGTGGGTGGCGATATACATCAAGTAGTTATAGTCTTTCTGTGAAGGGAGTTTCCTGACGTCTCTCGTAAGGGCTCGTACCAGGCCGAAGCCGGGATACTCACGCTGCCTCCTGGCACGCCTGTGCGATCCCACGTGAGGGTCAATTCGCTCGTCTGCCCGTTGCCAGAGTTGTTGAGGTGGCCTTCAACCAGCACCGCGTACTTATTCCCTCTCTCCGTGCTGGGAAAAAGGCGTTCGGCCCCAGGACGCTGGAGCAGCCGTTTCTCTTTTTCCTGCTGCACTGCCCAGCTGCCCACTTTCTCCTGCAGGAAAGCAACACGGGATAAGCAGACGAAAGATTGAGGCACGAAGAAGGGATCCACCTTTGGAGAACCTGTTGGGCCCAGGGATTAAGGTCCTGGCCTAGAATCCAGGAGATTGTGAGTTCTAGTCCTGCCTTAGGCATGAAAGCCGGCTGGGTGACTTTGGGCCAATCACCAGGAGACGGTGAGTTCTAGTCCTGCCTTAGGCTGAGTGACTTGGGCCAATCACCAGGAGACGGTGAGTTCTAGTCCTGCCTTAGGCATGAAAGCCGGCTGGGTGACTTTGGGCCAAGTGAGTTCTAGTCCTGCCTTAGGCATCAAAGCTGGCTGGGTGACTTTGGGCAAATCACCAGGAGACAATGAGTTCTAGTCCTGCCTTAGGCTGGGTGACTTTGGGCGAATCACCAGGAGACAGTGAATTCTAGTCCTGCCTTAGGCATCAAAGCTGGCTGGGTGACTTTGGGCCAATCACCAGGAGACAGTGAGTTCTAGTCCTGCCTTAGGCTGAGTGACTTTGGGCGAATCACCAGGAGACAATGAGTTCTAGCCCTGCCTTAGACATCAAAGCTGGCTGGGTGACTTTGGGCCAATCACCAGGAGACAGTGAGTTCTAGTCCTGCCTTAGGCTGAGTGACTTTGGGCGAATCACCAGGAGACAATGAGTTCTAGTCCTGCCTTAGACATCAAAGCTGGCTGGGTGACTTTGGGCCAATCACCAGGAGACAGTGAGTTCTAGTCCTGCCTTAGGCTGGGTGACTTTGGGCCAATCACCAGGAGACAATGAGTTCTAGTCCTGCCTTAGGCTGGGTGACTTTGGGCCAATCACCAGGAGACGGTGAGTTCTAGTCCTGCCTTAGGCATGAAAGCCATCTGAGTGACTTAGGGTCAACCCACCTCACAGGGCCATCGTAGGGAAAGAGGGGAGGAAAGAGTATTAAGAATGCTCACCACCTTGAATCACTAATAAATAAAGGCAGGATTAAAAAGAATCTAATCTAATTCAGCCAGCGAATCCACAGTCAACTGACTGGATCCGTGATATGATCACAAACGAATGGTTTGATTCCCTTCCAAGCCAGAAGAGGCCTGCAGCTGCAGTGTGACTCTCTGGCAGGGAGTTTTGCAGGTGGAGTCCCTCCTTTCCGTAATTCCCCCATTGCTACACATTCCCAGGTTTAAGGAGAAAACTCCCTTCCAACAACGGAAGCAAGACGACGCCTCCTTACCAGCTCCGATGCGCCCGGGGTTCGGCCTAATTTCGCCACCACAAAGAGGCGCTGGATACGTGCCCAGATGGAGATGTCTTCCGCCGGTCCAGAGCTGCTCACCAGGGGGTGAATGAATCCCTTGTAGACCAGCGAGACGTCCATCTCTGTGCTGGGATTCAGGGTGATGGTGGTGCTCCGGACGATGGAGACCTATGGCGAGCAATAGCAGTAGCACTTACAGGCTTATGCGCCACTTCACTCTGCTTTATAGCCCTCTCTAAGCAGTTGACAGAGTCAGGCTCTTGCCGCCCCAACAATCTGGGTCCTCATTTGACCCACCTCGGAAGGAGGCAAAGCGGAGTCCAAACTTGAGGTCAGGATTGAACTGCTGGCAGTATGGCAGAGTTAGTCTACAATATTGCATTATAACCACTGCTGCACCATGGCGGGCAGGCAGGCGGCCGGGCAGGAGGGAGGGAGGGAAGGAGGGGAGGGAGGGAAGGAGGGAGGAAGGAGGGAAGGAAGGAAGGAAGTTTACCTTGTCCGGCTGGGAGTCATTGCGTGGCTGCTGGTAGGTAATCAAATGAAGGCCGGGCAAGAAATCTTCGCGCTGACATTGGGCCAGGGAGGTGATGAAGAAGGACTGCGGCCCCCACCAGCCGTAGGTTCCTGAAATCTTCCCCACTTGGCATCTGCCCTGTTCTGGGGAAGGAAAAGGAAGCTGGTTAGGAAAAACCCAGGGGCACATGGACTCACATCAAGGTGGCGGCCTCAACGGCATCACGGAAGCCCCCAATCTGCCCGGTTACCTGAGATGGGCATGCAAGTCTCGTTTTGCACACACCAGCCAAAGGGACCGGAAGCTCGGGGCAGAGAACCGTTGGTGTCGCCAAAGGCGAGGCAAGATTGGCAGTCGACTAAGAGGCGGGCCAAGCCCAGACAGCCACTGTTGGGGCACTAAAGAAGGAACAGGGTTGGGAGAAAGAACACATCCGTCAAGCAGCGAAATATGGTGGATAAAATTATCAGAAATTATATGCCTTTCAATTGAATTATGTAGATGGTAGAGACTTTGCCTTGGGATAAATGCAGATAATATTTGACTTGATTATGACCTTCATTTACTGGTCTGACCTTCATCCATCCATCCATCCGTCCTTCCTTCCTTTCCCCTTCTGCCATCTCTCCATTTCTCCCTTCTTTCCTTCCCACCTTCTCCTTTCTTTCTTCCCCTTCTGCCACCTCTCCCTTCTTCCCTTCTCATCTCCTTTTATCCATCCATCCATCACTCCTTGTCCTTCTGCCACCTCTCCCTTCTTCCTTCCCCACCTTCTCTCTCCTTCCTTCCTTCCATCCTTCCTTCCTTTCCCCTTCTTCCACCTCTCCATTTCTCCCTTCTTTCCTTCCCACCTTCTCCTTTTTCTTCCCCTTCTGCCACCTCTCCCTTCTTCCCTTCTCATCTCCTTCCATCCATCCATCACTCCTTCCCTTCTGCCATCTCTCCCGTCTTCCTTCCCCACCTTCTCTCTCCTTCCTTCCTTCCTTCCTTCCATCCATCCATCCATCACTCCTTCCCCTTCTGCCATCTCTCCCTTCTTCCTTCCCCACCTTCTCTCCTTCCTTCCTTCCATCCATCCATCCATCCATCCATCCATCCTTCCTTCCCCCTTCTGCCATCTCTCCATTTCTCCCTTCTTTCCTTCCCACCTTTTCCTTTCTTTCTTCCCCTTCTGCCACCTCTCCCTTCTTCCCTTCTCATCTCCTTCCATCCATCCATCCATCCATCCATCCATCACTCCTTCCCCTTCTGCCATCTCTCCCTTCTTCCTTCCCCACCTTCTCTCTCCTTCCTTCCTTCCTTCTTTCCATCCATCCATCCATGCACTTGGTTTCTATACAGGTAGTCCTCCACATAGAATAATTTGTTTGGTGACCATTTGAGGTTATAACACCACAGAAAAAAAAACAGGACTTACAACAAGTCCTCATACTTATGACTTTCGCAGCACCTCCAAAAACCACATGATCAAAATCCAGGCACTTTGGCAACTGGCATATATATTTATGTCCACTGCAGCAGCCCTGGGCCTGGTGATTCTGATTTGCCATTTTCCTAAAGAGCTTCTGATAAGTGAAGTCAATTGGGCGGGAAGGGGGGGGGGACAGATTCGCTTAACGACCGCATGGGCCACTTAACGACGAAAGTGATTTGCTTGACAACCCTGGCAAAAAAAAGATTGTTAACCGCTGATACGTTTAGCAATCTCAAAAAATCTGGTGGCGATTCTGGTCGTAAATTGAGAACTACCAGTGCTCCAAAAACAGCAGCTAAATTTACACCGAGCTGACGTCGTCCGTTGCGATTTGCGCCTTGCGCATTTCCAGGCTACTCACAAGGTTACGAGGCTGAGTGCTCTGGCATCCTCGGGAGCACCAGGCACATTCTGGGTCCTTGGCACATGTGCTTTTTTCCGTGTAAATAGAGCAGTAATCCAGATGGTACTGGGGACAGGAGAGAAGAAAAGTCGGTCAGTGACGAAATCGTGTTAATTTTGGAAGCCTGGACATCCTGCTAGAGCCGGGGTGGGGAACGATGGCCTCTTTATGACCCGTGGACTTCAACTCCCAGAATTCCTGAGCCAGGCTGGCTCAGGAATTCTGGGAGTTGAAGTCCACGGGTCATAAAGAGGCCATCGTTCCCTGTCTCTGTGCTAGAGTGTCCTATGAAGAACCCCACAAGGGTTGTTGTGAAGTTGCCAGCCCTTCAAGAGAACACAATGGGCCACCCGTAGGAATTTCCCCAGGATTCTAGCAATAGCAATAGCAGTTAGACTTATATACCGCTTCATAGGGCTTTCAGCCCTCTCTAAGCGGTTTACAGAGTCAGCATATTGCCCCCAACAACAATCCGGGTCCTCATTTTACCCACCTCGGAAGGATGGAAGGCTGAGTCAACCTTGAGCCGGTGAGATTTGAACAGCCGAACTGCAGAACTGCAGTCAGCTGAAGTAGCCTGCAGTGCTGCATTTAACCACTGCGCCACCTCGGCTCCATAACGCATGTTATTTCTGGTGATTGGCTCAAAAGTCACCTAGCCAGCTTCATGGCCTAAGGCAGAACTAGAAGTCCCATCTCCTTGTGATTGGCCCTGTGGGCCTCCTTGCCTAAGGCAGAACTAGAACTCCCATCTCCTTGTGATTGGCCCAAAGTCACCCAGCCAGCTCTCATGTCTAAGGCAAGAATGGAACTCACAGTCCCCCATTTTCTAGCCTGGTGCCTTAACTACTAGAGCCAACTGGACCTCTGTGTTCCAAATAACATCCAAAATGAAATCAGAGTCCAAGGCAAAATATTGCTCAATGTTCCAATTTATTAAGAGAGCCATGTTGGCACATCTGGGAAAGCCTGATATTAACCCGAATCTCCCTTAAAATACTTCACCAGTGTTGTGGCCCAGCAGGAGCCGTTGGAGCTGCCACCAGACTCCGACAGCGAGGGGCCCTATGAGTCGGCTCTGGAGGACCCCGGACAGGGTTCCAACTCCGAGCAGGGCGCAGAGAGGCTGGTTGGCCACCAGGAGGCACCTGAGCCTTGGACCAGTGGGGAGGAGACCAGGGAGAGTGATCCGGACACCAGCAGTTAGTTGTTCCTGGATGCCTGGCACCGAAGAGCTAATAGGCATCAGGAACAGTTGAGGAAGTACAGCAGGTAATTGCACTCAGCTGGTGGTCACTAGGCTCCTCTCCAGACTATAATAAGGACTGCTTGTGTACATACAGAAGTCAACGCATTGACTAAAAGTTGGAGAACTTTTGTAACTAGCTTGGCAGGCTGGATTGCTGCCAAGGCTTGTCTGAGTTGCTGCCAAGGTCCTTATCTGTTTGTTATGCTTGGCTTTCAGCCACCGAGGTTTTGGTGTCTTGCTAATAAAGTACATTCCAGTTAAGCTTGTCTCGGCATTCGTTACTGGACGGAGGAGGGGGTCAGAACAACCAGCTACCTCTGCCAGGGGTGCTGGGAGGGGTGCTGACTTCCATCACTGACCCGACCCGGGTCAGCGTAAAATATCAGCGGAGATGAAGATAGAGCCCATGGGAATGGGTCGCTTCTCTGTGCCGACACAATCTGCAAACCTTCCAAAGTTGCAAGGGAAGCTGCGGAGGAGAAAACCTGGAGATTTATGGTGTCTGGAGAAATGCTGTCTGAGCCGGAGTGGATTGAATGGGCTGTTTCAACACACAGCTGGAGAAGACAAAAGCAACCACCACTAGCTGACCAGATGATTGGAGCTTCCCAGATGTGCCAACATGGCTCTCTTAATAAATTGGAACTTTTGAGCAATACTTGGGCTCTGGTTTCCTTTTGGATGTTATCTGGAACCCTCAGGAGATCTGGGGAGCGTGGCCTCGAGGCTGTGGCTGGTACCCCCCAAACTAGAACCCCCAAAGATGGGAGAGTCGCTTACCATCTGAGATGGCACCTGAAAGACGAAGGTGGGCACTTTGTAAGCTAGCAGGTCACCCCGTGGCACTCCGCTGTAGCCTCCCGCCACGAGGAGCACGTTTCCATTCATCACAGTGGCCACGTGAGAATACCGGCCACGCGCCTGGGCCGAAGTCTTTGATTCGTGCTCTGAGAGAAAGAGAGAGAGATACACACATACAAGAAATCAGTCTGCACACGAGTTTCCCAAGGAAAAAAATACAATACATAAGAATTTCCCCAGGATTCTAGCAATAGCAATAGCAGTTACGACTTATATACCGGTTCATAGGGCTTAGAGCCCTCTCTAAGCGGTTTACAGAGTCAGCATATTGCCCCCAACAACAATCCGGGTCCTCATTTTACCCACCTCGGAAGGATGGAAGGCTGAGTCAACCCTGAGCCGGTGAGATTTGAACAGCCGAACTGCAGAACTGCAATCAGCTGAAGTAGCCTGCAGTGCTGCATTTAACCACTGCGCCACCTTGAAGGGAAGCTTCAAACGGTTAATAAGCCCTGGAAGTTTGTTTATTATTATTAGCACGGTTATTATTTATTATAAGAGCCGAGGTAGCGCAGTGGTTAGAGTGCAGCACTGCAGGCTACTTCAGCTGACTGTTAGCTGCAGTTCGGCGGTTCAAATCTCACCGGCTCAAGGTTGACTCAGTCTTCCATCCTTCCGAGGTGGGTGAAATGAGGACCCAGACTGTGGGGGCGATATGCTGACTCTGTAAACCGCTTAGAGAGGGCTGGAAGCCCTATGAAGCGGTATATAAGTCTAACTGCTATTGCTATTGCTATTTGATTTCTGTAGCTGCATCTTAGCAAACAAACTCTGGACAGCTGTGTGTATTTATTGGTTCAATAAATAGATTTCAGAAATGCTTCTGCCGCAGATAATTCCAAGTTTTGTCACAGAAAGGTTTGGGGACCAGGACACCCCCCCCTTACCTGGAGTGATGAGAGGCGCCAGTTCGTGGCTAGAGACCCACTGGTGGCACCCCAGGTGGTAGAAAAAGATTTCGTCCTCGTAACATTTCTCTTCGTGGTAATGGATGTGAACGTTGCCCCCTGGAAGAGAGACAGAGCAGAGGAAGATGGAAGGGACTTGACCCAAACGCCTCTTTCACATTTTTAATTCTTCATTCAGGTAGTCCTCGACTTATGACAATGGAGCCCCAATTTCTGTTGCTGAGATGTTTGCCTATTTCACCACCTTTCTTGCCACAATTCATACCGAAAACAGCTGCTAGGTGGAAGCAAAGAAAGAATAAACGCCGATCGTTTCCAAAATACTAATTCTCATTTTTCTCCCTTGAGAAAGGATTTGTTTTTAGCCAGTCTTTATTTTTTATAAAAACCGCAATTCAAGGCAGCAAACATATCTTATACACTTTCTTCCTCCTCTTTTCCCTTCAACAATCTTGTTATGGAAGTAAAAATACTATCAACATAGACTGGAGTTTGCTCAGAAGCGGAAATACACCAATGAGAGGAAGAGTGGGAAAAAGAGGGGAGATGGGAAGAGAGAGAGAGGGGAGAGGGTGAGGGGGGAAGATGAGGAGGATAAGGAGGAGTGGAATGTAGCGAGAAAGATGGGAAGAGAGGTTTAAGGTTATAAGGTTTATTTTATTTATATGCCGCCCTATTCCCAGAGGGACTCAGGGCGGCTAACAAATCCAAGGGGGGGGGGTGTAAACAAGAAGGGAATACAACAAACAAAATACAAAGAGAATTTAAAAAGACAGTCAACAGTCACACAATTCGAGGGGGGAAGGGAACTCGTCAACCCCAGGCCTGCCGGCACAGCCAGGTTTTAACGGCTTTGCGGAAAGCCTGGAGGGAGGTGAGGATTCGAATCTCCGCGGGGAGTTGGTTCCAAAGGGCCGGAGCAGCCACAGAGAAGGCCATCCCCCGGGTGGTAGCCAGATGGCATTGGCCAGTAGATGGAACGAGAGGGATAGGAGAGATGGTGAGGGGGGAGGATGATGAGGATAGGGAGGAGTGGAATGTAGGGAGAGGAGAGGGAGAGGGGAAAGGGAAGTAGAGTGGGAAGGGATGATGGAGGGAAGATAGGAAGTAGGAGAGAGGTAGAAGAGGGAGGTGTATGGAGAGCAGAAGAGCTAATAATGGGTTTTTATATTTTTTGGGGGGTGTTGATGACAAGAGGAACTGATGTGATCATTATTTGTTACTATGTGATACTGGCTATGTATAATATACATGTGATTGTATGTTGTGAAATGGAAATTAAAAAATATGTTTTTAAAAAAAACAATCCTGTGAGGTGGCTTGGCCTTGAGAGAAAGTGGCTGGCCCAAGGCCTTTATTAAAAATAGATAACAAATAAAGAGTTCTTATTTATATACATTACATATTTCAGACAGTCCTCAACATCTGACCAGGATTGAAACCAAAATGTATGTTGCTAGATGAGGGATTTAAGTGAGTTCTGCCTCATTTTACGACTTTCCTTGCCACATTTGTTAAGTGAGTCATTGCAGTTCTTAAGCACTTGTTAAGTGAATCTGGCTTCCCCTTCTGACTTTACTTGTCAAAAGGTCGCAAAAAGGGACCACGCGGCCCCGGGTAACGGCGACCGTCATAAACCTGAGTCAGTGGCCAAGCATCTGAGTTTTGCTCACGTGGCCATGGGGAACGCCACCACAGTCGTTAAGTGTGAAAAACGGTCGTAGGTCGCGTTTTTTCAGGCGGTAAATCGAGGACTATCTGTAGCTGTAATAACCATTTCAAGAATTCTCATTTCCCCAGTTCCTGGAACGTTTGAGTAGCACACTCACCATACACCACCATGTAATTGCCAATGACTGTGGCCGAGTGGAAGGCCCTTTCGCGAGGCCCCCGGTGCGAATCTTTGGCCCGCAACGTACTCCAGTAACGCAAATCCACGTGGAAGAGGTCGGTCGTGTTCACTCGCACGCTGAACCTGCAGTGATGGGAGAAGCCGAATCAGTCCTTCCTTTCGCAATCTCTCCCACGTACAATACAATACAATACAATAGCAGAGTTGGAAGGGACCTTGGAGGTCTTCTAGTCCAACCCCCTGCCTAAGAAGGAAACCCTATACCGTTTCAGACAAATGGCTATCCAACATCTTCTTAAAGACTTCCAGTGTTGGGGCATTCACAACTTCTGGAGGCAACTTCTGTTCCACTGATTAAGTGTTCTCACTGTCAGGAAATTTCTCCTCAGTTCTAAGTTGTTTCTCTCCTTGATTAGTTTCCACCCATTGCTTCTTGTTCTACCCTCAGGTGCCTTGGAGAATAGCTTGACTCCCTCTTCTTTGTGGCAACCCCTGAGATAGTAAGTCCCGCGGTTTGCTCAATACTTGTTTTTAGTACTCGTCCCACAGCCTTGAAGAGCCAAGGTGGCACGGTGGTTAGAGTGCAGCACTGCAGGCCACTTCAGCTGACTGCTATCTGCAGTTCGGCGGTTCAAATCTCACCGGCTCAAGGTTGACTCAGCCTTCCATCCTTCCGAGGTGGGTGAAATGAGGACCCAGACTGTGGGGGCAATATGCTGACTCTGTAAACCGCTTAGAGAGGGCTGAAAGCCCTATGAAGCGGTATATAAGTCGAACTGCTATTGCTATTGAACAAATCGCAGACGAATAACCGAGATACCACTGTACCTTTTTTCGGGGGGGGGAGGGGGGGGGAGGTTGGGGGTTGACAATGGCCCACCTACCGAGCGGTGGAAGGCCGGTGCCCACCATAAACCAAGAGAGTACGGGAAGCAGGGTGGAAGACCATGGAATGACCGGCTGCTGCAGGCGCTTTCCCTCCTGAAGGAATCACCAGCTCCCAGGTCCATCGTTTCAGGTGGAAGCGGTACATGTGGGAGGAGAAGACATCCACCCCGGTGCGCCCTGCAGGAATGGATGAGGAGGCGTGAGGCTCAATCCGCCAAGGTTGACTTAGCGTTCCATCCTCCCCACGTCGGTCAAATGAAGACCCAGCTTGTTGGGAGCAATACGCTGACTCTGCAAGCCACTTAGAGAGGCCGGCAAAGTACTATGTAGCGGTATATACCAGTAAGTCTAAATGCTATTGCAATCTATGCCCCCCCCACCTCTCTCCCTGTCTCCCTGTCTGTCTGGTCTGTCTATCTATCATCTATCTATCTATCTATCTATCTATCTATCTATCTATCTATCTATCTATCTATCTATCTATCTATCTATCTATCTCATCTATCTATCTATCTATCTATCAGAAACTCAGTATTGCAGGCTAATTCTGCCCACAACCTACCCTCACCAGCCCAAGGTTGACTCAGACTTCCATCCTTTCAAGGTCAGTAAAATGAGGACATAATTTGTTTGGGTTGTGTGTGTGGGAGGGAGAATATCCTGACTCTGTAAACTGCTGAGAGAGGGCTGTAAAGCACTGTGAAGCGGTATATAAGTCTAAATGCTATTGCAATCTATGCCCCCACCTCTCTCCATGTCTATCTGTCTGTCTGTCTGTCTGTCTGTCTGTCTATCATATCCATCCATCCATCCATCCATCCATCCATCCATCCATCTTATCTATCATATCCATCCATCTATCCACCTATCCATCTATCTTATCTATCTCTCTCTATCGATCTTTATCTATCTATCTATCTATCTATCTTTCTATCTATCTCTATCTATCTATCGATTGATCTATCAATCTATCTGTCTATCATATCCATCATCCATCCATCCATCCATCCATCTTATCTATCCTATCTATCTATCTATCTATCTATCTATCTATCTATCTATCTATCTATCTTTCTTTCTATCTATCTATCTATCTATCTATCTATCTATCTATCTATCTATCTATCTATCTCTATCCATCCATCCATATCTATCTATCTATCTATCTATCTATCTATCTATCTATCTATCTATCATATCCATCCATCCATCCATCCATCCATCCATCCTATCTGTCTGTCTGTCTGTCTGTCTGTCTATCTATCTATCTTTCTATCTATCTATCTATCTATCTATCTATCTATCTATCTATCTATCTATCTATCTATCTCTATCTATCGATTGATCTATCTATCTATCATATCCATCCATCCATCCATCCATCCATCCATCCATCCATCCATCCATCCATCTATCCTATCTATCCTATCTACCTACCTACCTATCAGAAATTCAGTATTGCAGGCTAATTCTGCCCACAACCTGCCCTCACCAGCTCAAGGTTGACTCAGACTTCCATCCTTCCAAGGTCAGTAAAAGAGGACATAATCTGTTTGGAGGGCGGAGAATATGCTGACTCTGTAACCTGCCGAGAGAGGGCTGTAAAGCACCGTGAAGCGGTATATAAGTCCAAGTGCTATATTGCTATCTGCTATGATGGGGCATTTCCCCTGGAAGAGGGACACCTGGATGCCTGAACCAAACAGGTACGCCTTTGACTCACCTCCAAATACATACAGCCATTCATCGACCACCGCAGAGGCGTGACCGGCCAACTCGGGAGGAATTGTTGTGTTGAGGGGCACCAGCTCTTGCCAATAGCCCTCCCGGGGCAGATACATCCAGACATCATTGGCCAGAAAGCCAGTGGACAGCTCTCCCCCAAACAGAATCAGGGAGCCCTCCCAGGCCACAGCTGTGTGGGAGTGACGAGCCGTCTGGAAATGAAAAGATGGAAAGGAGATCACTATTTTTTTTAATCCCTCCTTAATTATTGTTACTGAGGCAGGAAACATACTTAATACGCCTACTTCCTCCTATTTTTTTCCAAAACAATGACCCTGTGAGGTGGGTTGGGATGAGTGTGATAAGCTGAAAATCACCCAGCTAACTTTCGTAAGGAGGGACTAGAATTCACCTGCTCCTAGTGAACTGGCCCAGCCTGCTTTCATGCCTAAGGTGAAACTAGAACTCCCCTCTCCTGGTGATTGGTCCAAAGTACCCAACCACCTTTCATGGCTAAGGCGGGACTAGAACTCACCCTCTCCTGGTGATTGGCCCAAAGTACCCAACCACCTTTCATGGCTAAGGCGGGACTAGAACTCACCCTCTCCTGGTGATTGGCCCAAAGTACCCAACCACCTTTCATGGCTAAGGCGGGACTAGAACTCACCCTCTCCTGGTGATTGGCCCAAAGTACCCAACCACCTTTCATAGCTAAGGCGGGACTAGAACTCACCCTCTCCTGGTGATTGGCCCAAAGTACCCAACCACCTTTCATGGCTAAGGCGGGACTAGAACTCACCCTCTCCTGGTGATTGGCCCAAAGTACCCAACCACCTTTCATGGCTAAGGCGGGACTAGAACTCATCCTGTCCTGGTGATTGGCCCAATGTCCCCCAGCCAGCTGCCATGCTTAAGGCAGGACGAAGTCATGGTGCCCTCGTGATTAGTCTAAAGTCCAGCTGGCCTTCATGCATAAGGAAGGACTAGAACTCCCAGGCTCCTGGTTTCTAGTCTCATCCCTTCATCAATAGACCAACCTGGCTCTATATAACTGGCATATACAATACCAGAATTGGAAGGGACCTTGGAGGTCTTCTAGTCCAACCCCCTGCCTAGGCAGGAAACCCTATACCATTTCAGACAAATGGCTATCCAGCATCTTCTTAAAGACTTCCAGTGTTGGGGCAGTCACAACATCTGGAGGCAAGTTGTTCCGCTGATTAATTGTTCTAACTGTCAGGAAATTTCTCCTCAGTTCTAAGTTGTTTCTCTCCTTGATTAGTTTCCACCCATTGCTTCTTGTTCTACCCTCAGGTGCTTTGGAGAATAGCTTGACTCCCTCTTCTTTGGGGCAGCCCCAGAGGTATTAGAAGGCTTCTATCATGACTCCCCTGGTCCTTCTTTTCATCAAACTGGAGACATTCCCAGTTCCTGCAACCGTTCTTCCTGTGTTTTAGCCTCCAGTCCCCTAATCCTCTTTCTTGCTCTTCTCTGCACTCTTTCTAGAGTCTCCACATCTTTTCTATATCGTGGCGACCAAAACTGGATGCAGTATTCCAAGTGTGGCCTTATAAAGTGGTATCACTACAATGGGGTGAGAGAAGCATGTTCTCTTCCCCCTCGACTTCATTTTATGTACTGTAGAATTAGGAAGATGCATGGCACCCTGGTGGCGTGAAGTTTTTAAATTACCTCCCTGCGACCAATAAGATCACATAGATTAGGCCTCCTCCGTATTCCATCGGCCAGCCAGTGCCGGCTGGCAACCACAAGGAGGAGGGCCTTCTCAGTAGTAGCCCCGACCCTTTGGAACGAGCTCCCCGTGGAGATTCGTACCCTCTCCACCGTCCAGGCCTTCCGCACAGCCCTTAAGAACTGGCTAGCCCGTCAGGCCTGGGGACAAGGATAGTCGCCCCTCCCGAATGATGAATGTATGTTGCTGATTATTTTACTATATGTCTCTTCGTCAATGTTTGTCTCCCCCTCCCCTGATTTTATGTGAGCCGCCCTGAGTCCCCTCAGGGAAAAGGGCGGCCTACAAATATTAATAAAATCTAAATCTAAATCTAAATTCACACACAATGTTTAGGGGTGGATGCCTAAGCATCTCAGCCATCACCTGGGCCTCTTCTTCCTCTCCATAATGTTCAAGGTTCTCTTTTTCAGGGCGAGGGGAAATCGAAAGGCACTTACTGGGGAAGGGCTAAGCACTCTCTGATGCCAAGTATTGGTGGTGAAGTTATAGAAGACAAGATCTCCCAAAGCGGTGTTTAGATCTAAGCCTAAAGGGGAGGAAAGGCAGAAGCGTCATGAAATTTAGGAACAGGAGGGAAAGCATACAACTAACAGATTATGCCAGGACAAGATGGTATTCGTGGTATTGGACCTGGGTACTTGAGGGACCGCCTACTGCCAATTACCTCCAATAGACCGATTAGATCCCACAGATTAGGCCTCCTCCGAATTCCATCCACTGGCCAATGCCGACTGGCGACCACTCGGAGGAGGGCCTTCTCTGTGGCTGCTCCGGCCCTTTGGAACGAGCTCCCCATGGAGATTCGGACCCTCACCACCGTCCAGGCTTTCCGCAAAGCCCTTAAAACCTGGCTGTTCCGACAGGCCTGGGGCTAATGAGTTTTTGTCCCCTCTCGAATGGTATGGTTGTTGAGTGTTTTAAACTGTGGTATTGTTGTGTTCGTGTTCTTTTTTTCTTATTTGTACCACCCACCCACTCCCGACTTGGTTGTTAGCCGCCCTGAGTCCCTCCGGGGAATAGGGCGGCATAGAAATATAATAAACTCAACTCAACTCAACTCAAGATCAAAGAAGCAAGAAGTATGCTCAGAAATGAATCCGCAATGCTCTTTGAGGGTCAATAAAGAATTGTGGCAATGAAGAAAGCCTCGTTAATTAGGTGGAATCCTCTGAAATGCTTCTTCCCATCTTTCCTGCCACTTAAGTTGCTATTTTGGCAACTTTTAAGATGTGTGGACTTCAATTCCCAGAGTT